>NC_051408.1:14667941-14668123 GCF_015228065.2 Penaeus monodon
ATTAAAGGAAAGAGGAAAAAACAAAAGGAGACAAGTCTTCTCTGAAGGTCGTAACAAAACGAGTTTTCGAAGAGGTGTCATGATGAAGCACATCGCCCAGAGTCAAATGAGATGTCAGGAAATATTCAGGTTTGGGAGAGGGAAAACGTGCTGCGTAAATGCAGGTAGAACTAGTAGAGCGA
>NC_051408.1:14668342-14668585 GCF_015228065.2 Penaeus monodon
AAATAAACGCACTGCATAAGCTAAAAATCTACCTCCCCACGCAATAAAAAAAATGGTCGTACGAATTGTAAACTCTTAACTAAATAAACCGAGAGGTTTGGTAAAAAGAGTAGACCAGGGGGGGGGGGGGGGGTTGAGTGGAAGCCGACATGGGTGCTAGATGAAGCAGATAACATAAAGGCAAGGTGAGAGGGGTGCTAAATAGCTTAGGTAAGATAGCGGGGTGATAAGACGGTTAATTTA
>NC_051408.1:14668998-14669301 GCF_015228065.2 Penaeus monodon
GAGAAGTGCTAATTAGAGAAGATGAGCGAAGGGGAAGCCAAAGGGAGACAAACAGAGTAGAGTAGAGCTTACAAGATTAGGGAAAGCTCAAAACGGTGCGAGATAGCGTAGATAAGATATTAGGAAGACAAGAAAGCTGTCCAAATAGAGTAGATAAGCCAAGGGGAAGCCAAGGGACGAGTGTTTCAATGGGGGGTAATGGCAGAGTCGAGGCGATAGGGGGGGAGGGGGTGAATGGGGGTTAAGAAGCGACCTCCTCAGAAGACTGTCACGGACCCGCACCGTTTTCGGCACCCCATTTCC
>NC_051408.1:14669715-14669797 GCF_015228065.2 Penaeus monodon
TATTTACCCCTTTGCTGTACCGGACATCCGCGATGATTATTAAATAATCTCATTGTTGTCTGAGTTGCTTGTATCGGTATTT
>NC_051408.1:14671208-14672113 GCF_015228065.2 Penaeus monodon
ACCCCCTTTCCCCCCTCCTTTCCTTCCAGCTGTTACCCCCCCCCCCCCTCCGCACACATGTTAAGTTGTTTACGTCTGAAAGGCTTCCCTGCCTCAGTTCTCGCACACCCGATGCCACTCTACCCTCAACATGACGTGCATTTAGTCACCTTTATAATTTACCGTAATTATGACACTGTGGACATGGGGATGAAACAGACATTAACGTTGATGATTGTCGAACATATAATGATGTAAAATTATAGGAGTGTAAGAGGGTTTTAAAAGACGAAGCTTTTTGGAAATATTTCATTAGAAATATTTGTATTACAAATGTAGATTTGTGAGAAACGAAAATCAGTCAAAACAATAACAATGATGATAGTACTGTTATGGATGCTAGGTATTACTAGTGTAAAGATATAGTATCAATTAAATATTTTTTTTTGGTGGAATTATCACTGAAATGTTTTATAATGAGGAAAAGAAAGATACGCAAAATAGGTTAGCTGAACGTTACTATAATATGCATAAAATTAAGCAGTTTGTGGTTATCACTGACCAAGCGACTTTGTGACCCAAATAATAAACAAAAAATATTTAAAAAGAAAAACACACAGAAAAAATAACACACTTGACCAAGAAGAATTATATGCAAATTAGTTAAGAATAATTACCCCCGTAGGAATCTCTTGGCCATTTGGTGGACTTGGCCTCGGCTTCGGCGTGATCATGCGTTCGCCTGACCCCAGATTCGGTTTAGTGGGCTTTGGAATGCGTTCGGACGCGGGAAGCAAGTAAACAAATAAACAGTGACAAATATGGCCATTTACAAGGGTTCCGGACTCGGCAGAACTGATGTGGCTGCGAGAGGCAAAGGGAAACGGTTCACCTTAGACGAATGGGCACAAACGCGCACAAACGCG
>NC_051408.1:14672716-14672922 GCF_015228065.2 Penaeus monodon
CTGATCATAACACCCCCCCCCTGGTCGAAAACCCTGTTCCCTTCCCACGTCCTCAGAATAAGTGACACGAGAGAAAAATCTCCCACTACGCTTACGCTCGGTCGCCTCTTATCAAGTGGATGTGAATGTACACAGCAAGACCAGCGTTCGCCTGAGCAGCAGAGGTGCGTGGGTGTTTGTGGGAATAAGTGTGCGGTGTCGAACCT
>NC_051408.1:14675820-14676314 GCF_015228065.2 Penaeus monodon
ATATATACACATACACATCATTACACCAGTTATTAGGAATAACGTAAAGCAACAAAAACTAGCCATCGTGCAAGTTATTACACGCGCTCACCACCAGAACAGGCAACAAGAAACACATTAGTCAAAACCCATTGCAGAAACAGTCGGAAGCCGTCGAGTGTTAGGACGGGGATGGAACTGGATGTTGGGGAGGAGGGGGGGGGGTGGAGGGCCAGTAAGGGGGCAGACAGAAGGACGTTGGATGACAGGGCCTCTGCAGATGGCACAGGTGGTTCGACGTCTGGTTATGGAACGACAGCAGATGGTGGCCGAGACCCCTATATACCGGGGACGTTCCTCGGCTTGCCTTGACGCCTCGGAAGGTTCCCTGAATATTTCAGGCAATCTTCACGGCTTGGGTAATGGGAACACAGCTTGGTTCATTATCTAAGGCGTCTAAAATAAGACCTAGATGCGTATATTTTTCAAGTTTGTTTTTATTTCTGTGACTCAAA
>NC_051408.1:14676514-14676988 GCF_015228065.2 Penaeus monodon
ATTATTTTATAATTTCTGTACGGATCACTATTTAACTTTTAACACGTACATTCATTCATTCATTCGTTACTACAATTACTTTTATAACACTTAAATCAACAGCAGTATCAGCAGGAAATATTTCTGGCCTACAAAATACCAAGTAATTAGCGGACACATGCAACAGCCGCTGCATAACTGTTCAGGAGGAATTTTCAAAAGCTAGACTCGACGTTCCTGGTAATTGGATTCTGGTACAACAGGCGGTTCCCACGATTCCGCTTCGCTAATGAAGGAAACAAGCACATTTTTTCTCTCTCCTTGGCGTGCACATGACCACAAAAATAGGACTACAGACACCGACTCACACGCAAGTTACGTAGCATATAAAAAGAAATCTGTAACACACACAAACTCAGATACATGTACTGTATTCAAGCACTAAGAGATGTATGTACTTCTGCAGCTGTCTGTTTATCTATCGTTTGACCTAAT
>NC_051408.1:14677698-14677900 GCF_015228065.2 Penaeus monodon
CAACGCAGGTAACACCCATTACTCCGCACGCGTGTACAAATGCCAAACATATGTCTGTGTGCTTACCTCTAATTATGCATGTAGTTGTAACTGTGCATGCGCAAATATCAACGTGACTTTGAACTTTAGTTTCGATCAAGTATATGCTTTCGTATTTTCCATAGAGAATTATATACATTTAAATATACGAAATACTAGGTGC
>NC_051408.1:14677970-14678270 GCF_015228065.2 Penaeus monodon
CAGTTTCCTTGTGGTCACTGTGGCAAGCAAAGACGAACCGCGGGCATCTCGCTACGGGAGAAAACAAACAACACTAACGCAAGAAATGTAGTGCAAAACAGCAAGAGCCGGGAGAGATAATAACTACACGATGCGATGAAAGAGAATAGAAAAGGAAAAACACAATAATATCTGTTCCCCGATCTTCAATTAATGATGAAGGATACTCCTATGAAGATAATATGAATAACATAGATAAATATAACTCCTTAGGCAAGCATGAATTTTGTACAACCATTATTACAGTCTCCTTGTGGGTCC
>NC_051408.1:14678327-14678425 GCF_015228065.2 Penaeus monodon
AGCGGGGAGATGAGAAAATAAGAATAAGAAAAGTAGGCACATCAATCATAAAAAGTCACGCCTAATACTACCAATAAGTGTAGCCGATGATAGACATT
>NC_051408.1:14678870-14679010 GCF_015228065.2 Penaeus monodon
ATATAATACTAATGAACATTTCAATGATCAAAAACTGTGGGAAAGATACTCGACGATGGGAGAAAATAGGGTTAAAAAATGAGAAAATTGTTTAAATATCATTAGCTATGTCTCACTTCCCTTGGATGGACAGTCGGTAT
>NC_051408.1:14680585-14680651 GCF_015228065.2 Penaeus monodon
TTCAACTGTATTAAACTATACTAAATTATCAAAATATTTAGGCCCGCGTCATTGTTGAAGAACTTG
>NC_051408.1:14680680-14680812 GCF_015228065.2 Penaeus monodon
GCTTAGAGGTAGTAAACACGGGCTTTATCGCCCTCAACCGCACGTTTGCCGCAATAATGACCCGTAATGAAAGGCGTCAGAGAGGTTCAAGTTGTATTCGGGTCCCATTTGAAAACAGCTGAGTTTAGGCCA
>NC_051408.1:14680892-14680972 GCF_015228065.2 Penaeus monodon
AAGTTGGGGCGGGTTTCTGAGTTGTTGGTATTTTTTTTTGTAAGGGGTATTATTTTTTGGTCTTTACAACCATTCAATAT
>NC_051408.1:14681543-14681853 GCF_015228065.2 Penaeus monodon
GTCTTAAACATATGCAAAGTACCAACGTAAAGACCTGCGTGTGTAGCCTATGCATCAGCCGTACTTACCACGAGTACCCGAAACCACAAACGCCGTCAGCCACACCTCCCTGGCTCCTTCTTCTCCGTCAGCATGAGTCGCTTGTGTAAGAAGACGTCGCTGCGGCCACTTTGAAGCAGAGGAGGAATGGCGAGGAGCGAGGGTTCAAAGGGGAAGAGATAGGAAGGGTTTAGAGGAGGAGGGAAGGGAGAGATAAGGAGTACGGAAAAATTTGAGGGGGGAAGAATGAAATCTTTACGAGAAAAGGGGG
>NC_051408.1:14681904-14682071 GCF_015228065.2 Penaeus monodon
TATACGGTGAAAAAAACGTAGTGAAAATGTAAAAGGAAGGTGGTGACGCAAAGGATGATTAAACAATAGAAAAAGATAAATAAAAGGATTTTTGAGAAAAGGATAAAAAAAGAACATAAGGCAGTGATGAATCATGAAAGATACGAGATCAATTTATGACATTTGGA
>NC_051408.1:14682877-14682963 GCF_015228065.2 Penaeus monodon
TCTATGTAAAAAATTAATTAAAATAATGAGAATACCTAAAGGGCAACTAATGTATGATTTGGGAAAAAATAAGGAAATATAAGAAT
>NC_051408.1:14683972-14684067 GCF_015228065.2 Penaeus monodon
ATGGTTAGCTCTCTCTTAGCAACTTATCTCGTGGAAAAAAAAATATATATATTTTCTTGCACGCTACTCTTTTAGCACTTTATTGTTCTTTATTG
>NC_051408.1:14684220-14684440 GCF_015228065.2 Penaeus monodon
TCCTTTAATATTTTTCTGTTTGTCTTCTGGTGGCAGGAGTTAGAATCTATTAACATGATTCACATTTATTATTATTATTAATGCGGTGTTAGGGTGACGGGAAGAAAAACAAGGGAAGGACCATCTGGAATACTATAAATTTAGATATACATGTAAAGTCAGTGAAGTGATATTTATATCTGTAATGAAATATTTTATGATATGGACATGAACATAGTTG
>NC_051408.1:14684619-14684989 GCF_015228065.2 Penaeus monodon
TGACCGGACCTCTCCACCCGATTACAACGCCATCTGTCCGCAGCGCCGAACACTACCCCAGCTTCTGCCTTTTGATGTCAGCGCTGAAATGATGTTGATAAGCCGGCAGATAAATTACTCTCTTACGAGGGCAGACACTTTTATAAGACTTCTCACAAGTCTGTCTTTATCACCTTTTTACTTATTCCTTTTATTTACGTTGTCTCACTCTAGTCTCTCTCTTCAGGGTACATCCGCGGGACCTGCACGCAACCTCGCTCGCACGTGCCTGAGACCTGCTTTGGGTCCAGTCTAAATCCCCCCCCCCCCCAGGAGGCGAAGATTCCCTCTTGATTCATAATGAGGTATAGTTCTATTGGTGGACTGTGGT
>NC_051408.1:14685504-14686044 GCF_015228065.2 Penaeus monodon
CACATATATATACACACAGGCCTATACCTATGTCTGTTTATATAAGTGCGTATGAGTGACTGTTCATCCCACACAGAGCAACATCAGATTGTCCGCAGAAGTTCAAACATTGCCGGAACTGCACGCTTGCTTCTGCCTCCGCTTCTCTACAAATGCAACCTTCACCTTACATGCATTTAATACTTCTGTGATACATTTCACAGAAAAAAGGGAAAATGCTGAGCAATAACATCAATGACAAAACTACTCGTTTTTTTCAGAGAAGTGACAGTGAACGAAGTCCGGTACTTGTTACCTAAAATACAAAAAAAGGGAGAAAGAAAAAGGGATGTTACGTCTTCAACAGCTCATCGACTACTGCAAATTCACTCATAAAAACACGAATAAAAACCGGATGTACGACGTGTTGCGAGTGTCAGTTTCGAGCGCTAGGTGGCAGCACATGCTAGGCGGTCAAGTTCAAGTCGCAGCCGCAGGTGACCCACTGAACTGGCTCCGTTTTTTATTCATCTTTTATTAGTCCTTCCTTCCCGCCTACTT
>NC_051408.1:14686066-14686216 GCF_015228065.2 Penaeus monodon
AGCATTTAGTTTCCGAAAAAAAGGTTAACAGCTACTGGTTTTGAGGGAAGGTTACTTAACAGGATATAAAAAGAAATGGTCCCTTAGTATTAAATTGCATACATTGATAGGTTATTTGAAATAAGTTGATATAAGGATTTAAATTGAGTT
>NC_051408.1:14686269-14686512 GCF_015228065.2 Penaeus monodon
ACTTATACTATTCAGGAATACCTTCTCATTTATTCACATAAATTTCAAAGAAACTTATACTCTGAAATCTCTGAAGCGTGAATACCCTTTCCCGTAGATTTCGCAGCGATCTATTATCGAATTATCCGACGCACTATACAATATAAAATCCGACAATGCAATATAAAACATGGCATGTGTTATAATCAAAAGCATTCCAAAGTTGGACTACCACTATTACTACAACTCTCACCTCCGTCCTCG
>NC_051408.1:14686775-14686961 GCF_015228065.2 Penaeus monodon
CACTTTCCGTGCGAGTTCTCAAGTCCTTGTACTTTTTGCTCGTCAGGGAGTACTCTTCCTCTGCCTCAAGCATTATCACACATTTGTTATTGCAGACGAGCAGTGGTGCCAAAAATGAGAGTGATTTAGAGCAGGTATTGCGGAGACCCTTTAATTCTGCGGTCATGTAGAGTCAAGTTGAGACAC
>NC_051408.1:14687185-14687354 GCF_015228065.2 Penaeus monodon
CCCACTACGATTCCCTTTTTCGTGTCATTGTGTGGGACCTTTTTTGTCTTAGATTTGTTACTCTTCCCTTTCATTATATCATCTATTGTAAATACGAAGCGACCATGGCTAGAAATGACTTATAATAGTTAGTGGAGTACTTTTAGCAAATAATTAGTACAATATAGGT
>NC_051408.1:14687489-14688033 GCF_015228065.2 Penaeus monodon
TGCAAATGCATAGATATACATTGCGAGGTAGGTAGTCATGGTATAAAAATTATAATATTATGGCCATTATAGCATTTTATTATCCCTAGTTTCTCGAACATACTTGCTAGCTAGCTATAGACAATGCCCTTCTAATATGAAATAATGATAACAAGATTTCCTTTCAAAAATATTATACTTGCAAAAGGTTTACAGAGGTGTGTCTGCATCACGTCACTTCTATGATCTCAGTGAATCTATCATATGCAAGCTGCACCAATACTCAATATGTAGTGACATGGAAATGAAGACACACAAGAAAATCTACCAAGCACGGAATAATCAATACAAAAAAATATGGCAAACACTACACAAATCCCTCACACCTTGGCGCCCCAGATAACAACCGAGGGAGGACCTCGATTAACATGCTTGCACTGTGAAGAAATTTTCTTTCTTGCCTTCATTACGCAACGACACGAAATATGCATATGGACAGTGTGTGTGAGGGAATGCATGGGTACAGTTGTACATACAGAAACATAGGTATGTATGTGAGAGTACA
>NC_051408.1:14691472-14691999 GCF_015228065.2 Penaeus monodon
TTTATACGTATCATGTGTGTTTATACATGCTTATTCAGAGATAAAATGAAACACGTTTCAAATGCATTCATTCATCGTCGCATCCATCTACTAAACCTTAGTTGTAGACATGTCAAACTCTGGTCAGCCGTTTCTTTTGCCTTTACCCATTTCAAGTGAAATTACCAATTCCCCAAAGTCATCGCTTGCAAGCCAGTACGCACACACGCACCAGAACGTTGAATCACCTAACAAAACAGTCTATAATCCTAACGGTATGTTCAATTCGGCTCCATTGTTTACCATGTCTTCCTCCCATTGTTGGTGATGTAAAGGTCGACCAGCAAGGCTTCCAAATTATTAGATAAAGAAGAAACGAGAATCAGGCCAACAGATGGCGGGATTTTAATACTGAGTGGCACGTTTTCTGTTTACGTTTAGCGGGTGGGAACGAACTATACTAGTTACTTGGGGCTGGCAATTTTTTGTTTCTCACTGTGATATATAATGACAAGATTTTTTATTTAATCTTTTCCTAACAGTTTCGT
>NC_051408.1:14694923-14695112 GCF_015228065.2 Penaeus monodon
CAGAAGAAAAATTTACCTTCGATCTTTCAGGAATATAAATATTCCCAAGAAATCATTTATTTTTTAAATTTTACTGCTTCTACCTCCTTCAAGATAAGAGATAGAAATAGCACCACGCTTTGAGCGAGTAAACTGTAGGCTTACTAAATGAGAACTTTCTCTTCATTGCCAACTTCAGTCAATAAGTTA
>NC_051408.1:14696609-14697116 GCF_015228065.2 Penaeus monodon
ATGAACACTTTGATTTCGAAGGCAATTTCCCGATTACGAATCAAACTATTTTTCTTAAATCTCTCTCTTTTGTATTTTCTACACAGTATTGAACTCCCCAGAGACATGTTCGATGACGTACGCGGTCTATTTGGATGGCATATGTAGGTCAAGAAGCTGGAGTAGTTGCGAAACCAGTCACCAGATGGCAGGACCTACCAAGGAGATAAGAAAACGGATGACAACTGTATATCACTTTTATATACGTGTGACCAAAGCATTTACCGGTTATCTGCGTCTCTTTTCTTTTCTTTTGAAGGCTATTTTAGTAATGGATCCGGTGCTATTTTTAGTTAGCGTAAAATCAGTTTCTAAGTGGACATTGAAAGGAATTACATAATCTTGGTTCAAGGACGCTAGCGATGACAATAGTCGTGACAATAATGATGATGGTGATGATGCTTGACTTAATGATATTAGTAAAGATATTAGTAAGAGTAACAGATATGGTGGTAAGGATAGAAGTAC
>NC_051408.1:14697272-14697621 GCF_015228065.2 Penaeus monodon
ATTTTTTTGTTTTTTTTTTACACGCACACACATTTGTATATGTGTTTATGAATCGATACATAAATAAAAAGTTCTCTCCGCGTGTGAGCGTGTTTAAGTAATAACCGGCCGGGTAAATGGCATTGCGCCGACTACCCGTAAAACCATTGCTAAAATTAGCGACACCGAAACAGCCAAGAGCTCAAACAACACCAGTGATGTCAATATTATATAATCCTCCAGCGTCTTTATATAATAACTGCCTAGGGTTACGTTACTGGAGATAGCAAGAGGGAAATAAGTCTCAAGGAAAACAGAGTCAAGGTCGACCAAGGTGATCAGGGCAGGTGCGAGGGATTACGAGCTCAAA
>NC_051408.1:14698236-14698302 GCF_015228065.2 Penaeus monodon
AGAGTATAGTAACTAATGATAAACAAGTAATCAAAAAGAGAAGATAAATCTATTTATCGTTATAAG
>NC_051408.1:14698658-14699017 GCF_015228065.2 Penaeus monodon
CTCATTTTTCTCAAGTAAACCACGGTTGAAGAGTCATGCAACAACGTATTGGACGGAAGAGAGTGGACACTAATTCAATTAAGCGCCGCATCCAACATGGCAGAGGATATTACTTTACTCAAGAAGTGCCCAAGAAAAGCAACCCATATGTAATTTACAAGTTCATGTCAGCCATACCTGAAGACCTACTTGTCATCACATTTCGGAACAAGACTGGCATTAGAAACACCGGAGACAGCATAAGGAGGAGACTCTTTTAGATCGGAGACGCAATGGGTTGAGTTCATCGTCCCGCAGCGGAATGCGGAACGGCGTGCGGTTCCGTTATAGCTCCAGGGCGGACGCGACCTACTTCTCCA
>NC_051408.1:14699180-14699313 GCF_015228065.2 Penaeus monodon
TGGCTTGACGAACGTTTGGCTACACGGACCTGCAGCCATCCGTCGACGACTATTACAGGACGCGCAGATTATGAAAGGAAGAGAGAAAAAATGAGGGAGAGAAAGAGAAAGATATGTGTATGTGTTTATGTAC
>NC_051408.1:14699627-14699741 GCF_015228065.2 Penaeus monodon
AAACGAACAAAGATAATTAACAAGGGAAGAGAGAGATACAACATAGTAGCAGAAGAAAAAGAAGATACTACAGACGGAAAAGGAAAAAAAAGACACACCAGCGAGACCGCCATC
>NC_051408.1:14699794-14699930 GCF_015228065.2 Penaeus monodon
CTGCAACATCAACAACATATTTTCCCAACTAATCCCCCTGGCCACGCTTGCTCACCTCTTAGCAACTGCACAGGAGCGAGGACGCCCCCAGCCATTCCTAATTTGCAGAGCCGCAGCCTTGACCAGACGGCGATAT
>NC_051408.1:14699978-14700084 GCF_015228065.2 Penaeus monodon
AGGAAGGGGTAAAGGTGGGAGGGGGGGCAGAGGCACTTAAGCCTTCCGAGTTCGAGGAGTGGTTGGCAGGGGGTGTAGTGAGGTTAAGCGTATGATAACCCTCTAA
>NC_051408.1:14700140-14700297 GCF_015228065.2 Penaeus monodon
AGTTTGTGTGAAATGGTGGGGAATATTGATATAGGTTTACCTGTTTACTCTGGTTGTTTGAAATTCCTTTTTCTGATAACCAGCGTATCTATATGCAGATTTATTTGATTACTCCATTTCTACCTTTCTGTTTATTTGGGTGTCTCTTCACACTTCC
>NC_051408.1:14701180-14701275 GCF_015228065.2 Penaeus monodon
GTTGTACAAAGCACTTCAAGATACTAGATACCGTGATATCGAAGGGAGACACAAATGCAACGGTTGGCAAATCAAGCACAAACACACAAATTTAT
>NC_051408.1:14701486-14701883 GCF_015228065.2 Penaeus monodon
GTAACCTAGAGCAAAATAAAAAGGTTATAACAAAGTTATACTTTAAGGTTAGACATTGAAATCAATAGATTCTGACTTTAAAATATCAAGCCGATTTCAGACTCTATTGAAAGTGAAGTAGAAAAAAAAAACACCTAATGAAGCTCTGGGAAAAAGGTAAAAACATTTTTCACCAAACTGCAAATGCAACTATCTAGAAAAGAAAATGTATAAAAACAACAACTTTGATATCAACTAGAACTTTTGAAGAAACTGAAACAAGGCGACTTATGAAAGCAAATACTGGCAAAAGAGAAAAATGCCTTGAGAGAAAAAAGTGTAATAATGGAATAGTGGAACATTCAGAGAATGTTAAGAAAAGACAAAGAAAAGCAACGACTAGTCAAATTATGTAAAC
>NC_051408.1:14702769-14702872 GCF_015228065.2 Penaeus monodon
ATCTATTTAAGACCTCCAAGATTTAGTCATTTCAGTAGTCAAGCAGAAGTGGGGTTATACTCAAATGTGAGCAAAACCAAATTAATGACTATCAGACAGCATA
>NC_051408.1:14704589-14704839 GCF_015228065.2 Penaeus monodon
GTAAGAGATGTAACAGATAAGAAGAAGGAGGCAACTAAGCATATTGCCAAAGCTTAACTACAGCTGCTGTATATTCCTCTCTGCTTTCTCGGGGCAGATGTATGATGACTCCCATGATACATGAAAGTCAACGTTTGTCATGCAGAAGGTAAGTGAAATCAGTTTTTTTTCTTTCTTTTTTTTAAGCAGAACGCAGAAGGTAACAAAACGCGACTTTTAGGGAAAGAAAGAGAGAAAGAGAAAATCAGTG
>NC_051408.1:14705796-14706436 GCF_015228065.2 Penaeus monodon
GCACGGTCTTTGGATCACTTTGACTTTGCTGTCCTTCTCCATCTATCCCTGTCGCCCGCCTCTCTGATACATTCCATCAATGTCGAACTTTTCCACTGCTTTATGTCATCTATCCATGTTTTTCTTGGCCGTCCTCCTCCCTTCTCTCCTTCAACGAAAGCATGCCTCATTGTGCGCATAAGGGACCCCGGTCTGCTCGTGACATGGCCAAACCATTGTAGTTTTTGCTCTCTCACTGTTTCCACCCATGGCCCGTACTCCCCGATGATTGCTGTTATCTTTTCTCCTACTGTGACATTCCTTAAGTTTTGCCTCCTTGTAATTCTATTTCGAATGTTGCTATTCTTTTTTTTCCATTTTTTTCAGTGTCCTAATTCACATGCATACAGACAGAGTGATGTGAATTGAGCTTTTAACAGCTTTGCTTTAGTGTTCATGTTGATGTTTGAATATTTCCATTTTTTTTTCTGTTTTGCAAGCTTTGATGTTGTTATGGCTATTCTTTTCTTAATCTCACTCTCAGAAGTTATCCTCATTGATGGTTGATCCCAAATACTGGAATGATTTTACCTGCCTAATCTCCTCTACATTCACTCGGTCGTATTTGGTACATCAGGGTTTACCCTCATCTATGATTATG
>NC_051408.1:14707281-14708724 GCF_015228065.2 Penaeus monodon
CTCAGGTTCTTTTTCCTCAATTCCTGACCAGCCCTGTGCTAGAGCAGTAATAACAGAGTTGTCGATTTATATTGAATAGTTATATGATTCTTTGATGTATTTGGTCCACCTCTCCTGAAGTTCTCCAGCTTCTGTCAGCAACTTCCCGTTGGCATCCTCAATCACAGAAGTTTTTGCTGTCTTTTTCGAACACTGATATTTGCAGTCCTATACGGTTTCTCACAATCTTCTTTATTGTGTTTGTCTGCCTTTAGTGCCCTCCTTTCACCACATTTCTGCGGGATTTCTGCAGACATCCATGGCTGTGTTATTTATTTTTTTTTTTCCAAGCACTTCTATTGCAGTCTCGGCAAGCGTCTCCGTAAAGGGATCATTAATTTCTTGAATATCAATCATTTCTCTAAGTTGGGCAAATTTTCCACCAATGCTTATATGGATTTTTTTCAGATCATATTTCACGGTTAGTGTGTTAGGTTTTACCATTTTCGTTTGTTTGGGTTTCATGATCATCATTACCATGCTGTGGTCGCTCCCAATATCAGCACCTGGGAAGCTCCTTGTCTTGTTTCCATTGGCACTCGTTGCACACTTCTTATCTCTTAATATATAGTATTTTTTTTTTTGTTAATCCATTGATGAGGTCCTGGCGACTCGTGTCGACATCTTATATGGGTACTTGGTATTTGTCACAACCAGATTGTGTATTCTTACAAACTCTAGCAAGTGGAGTCCTCTGTCATTAGTCGTCTTACTTCCAGCAAACTACCAGTGACTTCTGCCCAATCTTCATAGGCATCTGTGCTAATCTTCGCGTTCCAGTCGCCATGACCGATTCTGATGTCATTCTTTGGTATCTTCAATATAGGTTGTTCAAGTTCACTGTAAAATTCCTCCACCTTTACGTCGCTCCACTCTGATATTGGGGGCATAAGGTTCCTTGGAAAAGCATTTAATCTGATTTTGATTAATCTTTTTGAAATAGGCTCATATTGCATAACTGCACTTGTCCACTCTTTGTGTGCCAAAACCCCTTCGCCTTCTTTATGTTCTGACTGGTCTCCGCACTACCATACCTTACGTCCGTGGTTGTTTCTCCAGTCTGTAGCCATCTCATCCTAGAAATACCAAGAATGTCACAGTTATATCTTTCCAGCTCATACTCCAACTCATATTTCTGCCATTTTTCTTGCGTGTCCTTACATTCTATATTCCGACTATCAGGTTTTGTTTAGTCATTCTCAGAGGTTTAGGTATTGGTTTGGGTTTGCTTTCAGAAGCACACTTGTCACTTCCACCCTGAGCGGCAGTGGGAAGCGCGGCCGTTGTTGTCCCCGGCCTCGACCGATGGAAGATTCATTTAGCATTGTCATTGTTGTGTTTCATAGGGAAGTAACCTGGTGGTTCCCTTCTCCTCTCCAGGCATGGATGGCCGTTGACTCACAA
>NC_051408.1:14709062-14709368 GCF_015228065.2 Penaeus monodon
TCTTGCATATTAATGTTCCTGCCACCATATTCAGCCAAACTCAGCTTCTAGTCACAACCCATATAAACGCCATCATTATATTGATATATAAGTAGTCCATCGTTCCCGCGGGTTAGAGGGTAACTGTCTTGCACAAAAACGAACCAGAGACCTTGCAAAGCCCAAAGGAGAGGGAGGGTCCGCGTGAAGAACAACACAGGTGGTGTTTTCCTGATAGAGCAACACCTGTGGTTTTATTTCGGATGGAGGCGAGGTAATACGGTTGCGGTTTTTGGAACATGCACTTGCACAAACACTTGTAATAAA
>NC_051408.1:14709649-14709892 GCF_015228065.2 Penaeus monodon
ACGATCAATTATCATAAAAAAATAGGATTAAGCACACCGATATTACCCTGAATTCAACCCGTTCGCCCACCCCAGCAGCGCCTGGCAGTTTATGGGAGAGCACAGGACTCGCAGCACGTAGACCCTTGCCTTAGGGGGCAAGAACTGGGCATCCGTCCTGGCACTTTTGCAGGTCAGAGAAATACAAGATGTGCTTCTTTACTGCAGTGTTATATTATGGACAGGGCGTGAGACCGACGCGAA
>NC_051408.1:14710096-14710324 GCF_015228065.2 Penaeus monodon
CCCAATTAAGACACAAAAAACCTACATGCATGGCACGCATTCTTCACAAGACCTACCCTACTTACAAACTTATAAACTATACACAATAGCTATTACAGGCGAGTACTGCAGTGCCTGGAAGTAAGCCAAGCACGATCAAGCGAGCCAGGTGGGTCAGACAAGACGTCGTGGGCGAGTTGATTGCAAAGCAGGTCCGTTTGCATTTTCTAAGCTTCTTTTTCCTCCTTT
>NC_051408.1:14713761-14713911 GCF_015228065.2 Penaeus monodon
CTCCTCCGCAGATGTGAGAAGGAAGAAGGGGGGGAGGATGGAAAGGGTAGGAGAAAAGAAATATTCTTATCTCTATTAACATTCTTTCTTCATTGGTAAATTCATCGCTTTTATTATGGACGTAGAGGAAATCGTGATGGAGGAGAAATA
>NC_051408.1:14714333-14714645 GCF_015228065.2 Penaeus monodon
AAGCCAATCTCATTGTTATTGAAAGGATCTCTCCGCCATGCACGGCCTTTCTCAAGCTCAGAGGAGAGAACCGCTTTTACACTTAGCTTAATGGCAGGGTATCCTAAGGAATGATTTATCACAGTGCAATGTTGATAAGGGGGTCGTGTGACTGAGGCGGCTAAAGTGGCACCGACTCTCGCGTTACACCATTGTACACGCGGTCGTTAAGAGCGGTCGCGTCTGTTGGCTTAACGATATAGTAAATGGAGAATTAATCTGAACATATGTGGTTAAGTACATACTGTTCGCAGACTTATACCTCCTCAATCA
>NC_051408.1:14714867-14715189 GCF_015228065.2 Penaeus monodon
AAAGGAGAAAGAGGAAGGCATTTAAACAGATGCCGTCCAATCATCTTGATCGACACAAAGCATAAACACAAAATACACACACACAATCAGATTAATAAGATAACATTACAGAAAAAGCTACTTTAATCTCTTGTCGTTTGTCAACGTCAAAAGGAAGAAAACCATAGAGCTTCACCGAAGTGGCGCCCGCCCGAGGCAGACCAGGTTTGCATAGCTGCACCCAATCTGACCTTCTTGCTCAGTGTCCTTGATGCTACGGGAGCGGCCGCCGCTAGGACCGTGCCTCTCATTCACAGCAGACAAGGGAATGCCCATGGATATT
>NC_051408.1:14715548-14715704 GCF_015228065.2 Penaeus monodon
CTACCACCGCAGACATATCTTTTTTTTTTCATCTCCATTTCCTCTGTGAGAGTTGCATGAGCCTCTAGTACATCGCAAGCAAGACAGGTAGACACGGTTAAAAAAATGTTGTTGCTTTAAAAGATGGTTGTAAACTTTCTCCCATGGCGTGCTAGC
>NC_051408.1:14717292-14717482 GCF_015228065.2 Penaeus monodon
TATCATAAATTTAATGAAAACCTTAATTTGCGCCGACTCTGCTTAGCTGTCAGCTGAAAACTTTACGACCCTCTCCTTAAAGCCTTGCTTGACGTGGGAGCAGTGCAGAGGGCTTGGTCTTGTAACCGGGATGGGGAGATAAGGAAAAAGTGCGAGATAGAATGAGAGAGAAAGAGAAATACTGATAGAT
>NC_051408.1:14717589-14717931 GCF_015228065.2 Penaeus monodon
CAGACACACAGAGAGAGTAATAAATTGCTACATTTATCCCGGAATATTAATATCATTCCCATTGTGGCTGCAACTCACCGTAATGAGCTTTGCATTCCTACCGCAGTCCGTATAACAGAAAATGCCCAGGTGAAAACAGCGTCATGGTACTGACACACTAACACCATCATGTTCATGCAAGAAAAAAGTGCATTATAGAATATCAAACAGATAACCGGCTGGCCCCTCTGCGTAGGCAGTTGGAGCCTTGTTGGAGCGGGGGGGGGGGGTTAGGGGGAGAGAGGGGAGGAATGTTTGGAGGAAGAATGCATAGGGAAGCGTTCAAGGTTTGAGTTCCCCCCA
>NC_051408.1:14718199-14718265 GCF_015228065.2 Penaeus monodon
TAAAAAGTAAACATACATATCACCATGCATATTACGTTTCCACTGAAGTCGCTTTACCATTCACCA
>NC_051408.1:14718517-14718795 GCF_015228065.2 Penaeus monodon
GCATGCACCCAAATACACACGCATAGGCATATATTTATGTAGAATATTTACATCTATTTCTCTGTCCATCTTATGCAGGAACAGCAAATGCACAGATAAATCGGCTTCCTGCCCCACAGTCGGCCTATGATAGACCTACTAAACTCGAATTCCCCGGTTTTGGCCTGGAATCTGACCGGTTTTTCTTAACCGGGAGGCCCCGAATCCGCATCGATCTCTTTATCGAATTGCTCTCTTTCGGTCGTTATTGTTCATTCTTGTGTTCCTTTGTTCTGTCG
>NC_051408.1:14718820-14719555 GCF_015228065.2 Penaeus monodon
GGGGGGGGGTCTAGTTCGGTCGGTATTGTTTCCTCATCTATCCCCTCGTTTGGTCGTTATTGTTTCCTGTTCTACTCCCTTGTTCGGTCTTTATTGTTCTTCTGTTCCTTGTTTAGTCGTTTTTTTTCTAGACCGGTCGTTATTGCTTCCTGTTCACCGTCCCCTCGTTCGGTCGTTTAATTCCGTCTGTGTCATGCGTTCTCAACCTGAGAAGGAGCGCGTATGATTTCCGGGTGAAGGGGAAATAAGAAAAAGGTAGAAATTTCTCTAGAGTTTTAATTGGAATTCTTTGTGTATATGAATTCTTTCCTTAATTTTGCGAAACAAGGAAAGCAAAAAGAAGAAGAAAAAAAAGGCGCATTTTAAAAGTTTTATTTCAAGAGTGTAGATCTATAATTGAAAATTATTGATCTTTACGACGGTCGTTGAGCAGACATGAATGCAAGTGGAATTTCATAGACACATGTACATGTTTAAGTTCTTTTGTGTCCAGGACGTATGCCTGAGTAATGGATTTACACGTAAGCAAGATATATATCCTTGCAAACAAATCGACATGAATGTTTGCAGAAGTATTTGTGAGTTCCGACAATGATTATCATCGTGTTACAAAAGTAGTATCACTCGAACGTGGAGATTTCAAGGCAACAGCGAATAGTGATCCAGACAAGTGCTTGTGTCTTTACCGTGTATAAGCACCCTGATCTTTAACATTACGCACGCACTACACTCCTG
>NC_051408.1:14719574-14719836 GCF_015228065.2 Penaeus monodon
AAGCGACTACCATAGAAACCCCGAATTATCCCTACTTTGTTTCCGCCCGTAAGCCACAAATACCAAGAGACACCATAAAATTTACAGATTTGGAGAAAGTCGAAATCACGACTTGTAAACAAATGTGGTTTCCTCTCTTGTCCAAAAAACAAAGGTCGTGGTTAAGAAAGAACAACTACAGTGTTTTGGAATAACAGCTGAAGGGCTAAAAGACATAGATTGAGACAGATAGGCAGACGGGACATGGAGACTTTTTACATGG
>NC_051408.1:14721765-14722002 GCF_015228065.2 Penaeus monodon
CCAAGTAATACCCACAGAATACCAATCACCGGACAAAGGGTCCTTAGCATTGCACACGCACGCTCCGGGACATCTTCGCCGGCCGCCGCACGCCTTAATGAGAGCGCCATGACGCATTACCCCGCGAGAGAGTGCGGCTGCGGCCCACGTGATCGCCGCCCCGGATGGAAAGTCGCGCGGGAGAAAACGGCGTCATCACGGGAACGGCGGAGGGGGGGGGGGGAGGCGACTTTTACT
>NC_051408.1:14724330-14724529 GCF_015228065.2 Penaeus monodon
GGCTTTCCTTCCCTCCATCTTTCTAAAATACACTCTAGGATCAGACACTCAAAAGCATTAGAAGTCCCATAATTGCAGTTTTGAAGATAATGACAATAGCAGATGGTCAGAGAGACGGTAGACAATTTCGAAAAAAGTTTTGGATATACAACAGATGTGCAAACTGAGCGGCAGGTGTCGGTAAAAGGTGTTCCAGATA
>NC_051408.1:14726227-14727180 GCF_015228065.2 Penaeus monodon
ATGGTAGCGAATCTAACAAGGAACGAGAAAGAAAGTGTTATTACTCCCCGCCCTTTGCTTCAGCGGGGATCATCAGCCTTATCTCTGTATCTGTTTATGTTTGTCCTGGTATCATGTATATTTTATGTCTAAACATTTGGCTAATTTGCCCTACGGCCAGTTTATAATTTTTTTCTATCTCTTGTCTCTATCCCTGTTTATCTTATTGTATCAGTAATTTCGACTTTCTTATATATTTATGGTCTCTGCAAATCTGCGTTTTATCTTGATTTATCTGTCTGTCTATTTATATTAAAAGTCTGTCATCATTTTAGAATGAATTTCTATATATTTGTGTATGAGGATTTTTTTCCCTTTGTACCGTAGCTAAAGAAAATGGTAAAGAATGGAAGAATGTAAACAAAGAAAGACAAGGAAAAAAAAACAGAAAAAAGACAAATATAATAAAAAATAGAAAAGAAGGGAGGAAAAATATAATTTAAAAAATGAGGAAGAAAGGAGGAAAGAAAATACGATAGGCAGAAAAATAGACATGAAATGAAACGAATAATAATACTAAGAAGAAGAATAAGAAAAAAAAAATAATTAGAACAAAAGACAAAGGAAATGCTTAGAAAACAGAATAAAAATAGAATGGAGAAAGAAAGAAGGAAAAAACGAAAAACGGGAGAGAAGGAAAGACAGAGAGAAAAACCCATGCCGGTTTGTAAGCTAAGCATTTTCCAGCGTTATTTAAAGCAAGCCGTGACAGGTGGCCAGGTAATCTTAGCTTACATGGCATATTCTCGCATACTCCGGCCCTTGTTGGCGACAGCTGGCACTTGGGAAAGAGTTACAGGGTCGCTTCTAAGGCCCCTTGCTGACAGCACTCCTTCTGTTGGTCTGACGCTCAGCCAGGTGTCAGCAACAGGCGCCAGGAAGCGAGAAAAATTCCTCACGGGTAAATATCTTCG
>NC_051408.1:14727412-14727697 GCF_015228065.2 Penaeus monodon
TTTTACATAATGTTCGACTGTTGACTGTGCTGTTAGTATTACTTATGATAAATTTAATATACAGGAGAGTCTCAAATTAATTCATGTGTTTCCAAAGCTCTTTTCTTTACACATGAATATATCATCTTCATTATCTTATTTTCTCTCTCTCCCTTTCCATCAATCATCCTCTCACCATTCTTTGATTTTCTCAGTCTATTTCCCTTTCTTTTCTCTACCTTTCTCTTCACCCATTCCTTTGTCTCTTAATCCCCTTCAGCTGCTCTGCTTTCCAAATGAAATTTT
>NC_051408.1:14727728-14727965 GCF_015228065.2 Penaeus monodon
TTGAGAGAGGGAGAAAATGTTCCCTGTCATTCCCTATTGTATATCTCACGGACCCGGATGTTGAATGTTGTTGCAAGCTTCAACATCACTGCTCAATATATTGTGCAATTTAGACGATAATCATTTGCAATAATCAGAAAGCACACGGATGTGCTTGTTCTCAATTCCGAGATATATGTGGGCGTAAAAGCATTACGTATTTGTTTGTTTGCTTTTGTTATTCTCATGTTATGTAGC
>NC_051408.1:14728197-14728304 GCF_015228065.2 Penaeus monodon
CCTTATAGAAAAGCAGTCAACCTGATAGACAACTAAATGCAAGAATAGCGAGAGGAAAAGAGATAGCTTGACTTTACTACTATGCACTATATATAGGTGTGTATATG
>NC_051408.1:14729029-14729196 GCF_015228065.2 Penaeus monodon
CCCTCCAATTCCTTTCTCTCTTGAAAGTTAATAGCTGACTAGTATCAAAACAAATCTCATCTTATCTCTCCCTCGCCATTATTTTGCCATTTTTAGACTTGTCACGGCGTCGTCAAACACCTGTTCTTGGAATGCCTATGGCGACTGAGATCGTATAGTGTATTGGT
>NC_051408.1:14729555-14729861 GCF_015228065.2 Penaeus monodon
GTTCTGCCATAGGTGAATTATGTAAAAAACAACCGTGCATAAATACATACTTCAAACAACCCTATTACGTTACTGAAACTGGAGAAAGTCGAGTTATAAATAATCCCCTCCTTTTCAAAATTAACATATATTTACCTTTTATTTGCTCGCAACTTTCTACTGCTTTCGTTTTCTGTTTCAAACTTTTTATTCTCCTTCTGGATGCGGATTTTCATTTTCACTCGTAACGACTCAACAAGCGGAATGGACACGCCTAACGGTGTGCTTTCGGGTCCATTGAGTCGTTTAAAGGAGTGTGTACTGTGG
>NC_051408.1:14731142-14731355 GCF_015228065.2 Penaeus monodon
GTTCAAGACTAAGCGACACGTCACACCTCAGACGCCCCCCCCTCCCACACTCACCCCCCATCCCAAACTTGTCTCCCTCCCCCCCCATCCCCCTCCTCCATTCATATTCCTATAAGACTCGTTTCTGTTTGTCATCCTACTTTACCTTGGTCAGTTCTCTTCATCCGCTTTTTAAATCTCCATTTCTTTGCGTCTCCTCGCTTACTGTCGTTT
>NC_051408.1:14731919-14732288 GCF_015228065.2 Penaeus monodon
ATTACTAGTTTTATCCAAGGTAAATGTAAACGTTATTTTAATAAGATCAAGTCAATTCCAACGCTTTTCTCCATTTCTAACAATCACCTGAAATAATTAGCGAAAAAATATACTACATTCATCATAACACTAATGACTTCATTATCTCCTTTTCAGCTCCTGCATTTCACGAAAGTGCAGAGACCAATGGAAACAGAAAGTAATCATACCAGTTTCAGGTGCTTAGTGTATAAAACTTTCACTAGCTAGTAACGTTTCCTTCACATCCTGGTTAAAATTTCGTCTACCCACCCCCTCCCCCCCGACGCCGCCTTTTTGAAATGGCGCCTCCCGCGACTTCAACACGCCAGGGGGATCCCATTCATAAAA
>NC_051408.1:14732454-14732690 GCF_015228065.2 Penaeus monodon
CGTCCACCAATCTTCTTCCCTTCCCCTAATCACTCTCTTCGCCCTGTCTCCTGGCCTTCGTGACCTACTGATCCAGATCTGGCGTGTCCCCCTCCACCCTCGGCTGTTACCCTCAGGTGTTTCTTTTATCCCAACTTTCTCCAGGACCGTTAATCGAGAGTGACCCACATTTCAAACTTCGGCCGTCCGTCACTAGATGGCATCACCGGACGGGAGTATGAAACATTTGATATGAA
>NC_051408.1:14734082-14734252 GCF_015228065.2 Penaeus monodon
TGTTTATCATTCATGCGTGTATATTAATTAAAGTTTAAACATTTCCTTCGTATATTCGTAATTATGTAGAGATGTACAATTGCCAAATGGTGCTTTACGCTTTTTGCGTCTTTGGCCAACAGATGGCAGCACTAGGCAAAAAATAGCGCTACATGTAATTCCTAATGGCT
>NC_051408.1:14735625-14735727 GCF_015228065.2 Penaeus monodon
TGGGAGTGGCTCTTTGTTTTAATAAGGTGCTCGTTACTCTATTTTTCATATATTTCTTTGTATTGATATATTTCCTTATTTCACGCATCGTCAGTACGATGT
>NC_051408.1:14735972-14736126 GCF_015228065.2 Penaeus monodon
CCAAGCTGCCAGATAGTGACTGTCACTCTGGACCATGATTCTGTGGTTAAAGTCGATTCCTTTCAGGCCAACAGTTCGATAGCAACGGCGCACCGAGCTCTTAGCCCTGGGATTCCTCGGCAGGAGGAGGCATGGAAATGAGCTCACGTTTAAT
>NC_051408.1:14736306-14736495 GCF_015228065.2 Penaeus monodon
TATTCCTTGAAGTTGTGTAAGCTTTAACAGTAAGGTGAATGTGAAATGAATGTAACCACAGACACATTTTATTAGCTTCGCAATATCATTAGTCCAAGCTACTATACATTCACACGAACGAAGCCTAGTATAATGAAACGTGATCAGAAATTCCATAAACAATCGTTCCTTCGAAAGATATACATTTAC
>NC_051408.1:14736513-14737671 GCF_015228065.2 Penaeus monodon
TCCCAAGACACTATTCATAACAACTGGTTTGTCTTTATCTACATTTCAATTATCATTATATACAAGTCTAAGGGGGAAAAAGAAATGAAAAACAAACAAAAACAAATATACACTGAACAATCAAATGACGGTACTTTTTGAACTACAAAGCAGTGACAGAAAATGAGGTTCATGTAAATCATTATTCATTTGTGACGCATTTTTTGTCATCTGAAATAAATGAAGAATCCACAGTGGGAAGAGATGCTCCCTAGTCCAGAGATGTGATGGACGTCACGCTGTCCTGGCGTTCTCTGCCTTCCCTGACCTCTTCGTATTCGATGTTGGGGCCTCCTAAGTAGCTGATGGGGTTGCTGAACGTCCTCAGCGCCCCCGCCAGGTGGATGGGACTTGCTTTCCTCTTCTTCGTGATGCGTCCCCGTTTGGTGCGCTTCTTTTCCCCTTCCTTTGGGGGTTCGCCACTCGCTCGCGCGTTGCCGTCTTCTGCTGGCGTCCTGTTGGCATCCTTTTCGGCGTCTTTGTCGCCTTCCCCCGTTTCCGAGCTGCTTCCACTTTCCTCTTCCGATTCTGAACTACCTTTACTTCCCTCGTCCGCTGATTTTGATCTCTCTTCTTCCTCATCTGCCTTTCCCGCCTCTTCTTCGGCGCCGGCGGTTTCTGCCGCGTCGGACTGAACTGAGTCGTCCGCGGCTGAGTCGTCCTGGCCGATGGAGAGGAGATCGTTCATGGCCGAGGAGAGCTTTGCCTTTAACCTCGACGGGACCGCCTTGCTCGCCGCCTCGCTGTCTTCGTCGCTTTCGTCCTTCTCGCTGATGGGGTCGAGCGGCGTCGTAGAGTCGTACTTGATGTCGACTTCTTCTCTGGGCGTCAGAGGAGGGCTGTCGAAGGTGATTTCATCTCCCAACCTCCTGTAAGTTGAAGTCACACCCTGCTGACCGTCCTCCTCGACCGGCGATCCCCGTCGCTGTCCAACCTCTCGGACTCCGTCGTCGCCTTCGTCACTGTCGCTCCCTCGGTCCCTCGACGACCACTGGGTAATTATCGACCAGTCTGCCTCCTCCAGTTCCTCGGGGTCCGCACGCTGCTCAATGGAAATCATCGACAGCTCTTCCGGCAAAATTGAACCGCTCAAAGTCCTGTTCTTTCCGTCGTCATCCG
>NC_051408.1:14737766-14738842 GCF_015228065.2 Penaeus monodon
GATTTTCCGTTATAAACATTATCCCTCGCGTCCTCCTCATCATCGACGTCCTCAGAATCGGCGCGACTGATGACAATGACAGGTGGCGTCACATCGTCTTTGTTTCCACCCTTCACATCTTTCTGACTTCCTACCATTTCTACACTTTCAACTGTGTCTGCTAGATCACTTTCACTGTCTCTACCCTTTGCTTCGTTGTTTAACCGCGTTATATCTTCTTCCTTCTTCTTAGCTCCTCCTACACAACCTCCTGGTGATCTTTGTGTAACGAAACCCTCCATCGTCTGCCAAGAGAGGTAGGCCAAGGTCACTAGAGGGTCATCGGGAGTTCTTTGGTCACACGTTTAGGTCACCATTGTGTTTGTGTATTAAAAACGCTGCAATGAAAAAGAAAGTGGACGGGACGTTAGGACGCAGACAAACATAGAGTCTTTGTGTCATGTTTCTAAACATTTAGAGAAAAAAAATATTGTTCAGTATCTAGGCCTATATAGCCTATATACATAAGTCTCTTGGTTATGTCATATTATTCAGAAAATGAAAGAAGCGTATATGACCATATATAAAATTTTCATTTTCATAAGATACTGATGGAAAAATGAGTGTTGGATAATATTGTCTGAATCTTACCTCACATCATAAGGGTGCAGTTGGTCATAAGCCACTCAAGTATATTGGTCAAGGAATCATTATCACTTAAGATGTATCAGCCTTATCTCTATCTGCCTTAACATTAAACCCGGTTATTACCATAATCAATATAAGTGGACAGGTTTAAAGGTTAGATCAGATTTTAATTTGTGACGTCAGCCATCACTGCCGAAGCATAAGTGGAAAAAGCTGCTGTTATTCTGTACCTTTGCTCCGATCTTCTGCTCTTTCCTTGTCTTCGATCTGTCCCTATTCTCATTACCATTATTATCTGCACCATTACGGCAACCATTAAAAAATATATTAATAACAGTATGGTACAATGAGAACGAGTCTCTTTATAATTATGTCCTTTCATTGACATTTTATGAACCCGGAAAAAGTATCATATTTCCTTTTACTTGAAGAAAGCTATATTGTCCACA
>NC_051408.1:14738866-14739431 GCF_015228065.2 Penaeus monodon
AACGGTATTCATTGATTCTGAGGCTTTGTGCAAATATTTGTCATAACACATTTTTTCTACAGTTTAAAACATGAAAACAAAAATCAAATCTCTCTTATTCCACGTCCCTAACACAAGCCTAAAGTTACTCACGTAAGCCTACATAAAAGAAGATAAAACAAGAGAACCTAGATTATGACTCAAAGACAGACACAGACAAACACAATAAATATCAATAAAAAGGATGATAACAGACATGGTTTTAATCACGACAAAACAGAAACAAATCTAACAAAACCTAAAATGAATTTCTGACCTGGCATTATTTTCACAGGTAAAATAATAAACCCTTTGCAATATCTTGTTAGATTTATTTCTGTTTCTGTCATTGAAATTATTATCACAACATGACAGCAAATCACGGGTTAGCAATAAGACACATTACCTGTGGACTTTCGAAGTTTGCATATCTTATTTTGGGATTCTAGTTTTGGTCGATTTTGAATAATTTGGTACGAATCAATGAACAGCAAAAAAATAATGAAGCTTTCTGTCAAGTAATGAAGCAAGTGCTGACACTGAATAC
>NC_051408.1:14740392-14740989 GCF_015228065.2 Penaeus monodon
TATCGCTTCTACATCATGTGCAGTGATGTGCAAGCCCAAGGGTGTCCCGCAAAGGCACCGCGAAAAGGAAAGCGTGGGGAGAGGGACCTACGCGAGCGAACCCGAAGGGAAACAAGAACCCACACCCTCAGAAGTAGCGCTTCTCCTTGGGCGGCAAAGCGGGCGGTTTGGACGGTGCCTTTTTCAGGTAGAACTCCCGGACGTCGACGTGATCGACGGCCTCGGCGGAGGGCGCCCGCGCCGTGCTCGGAGACTGCTGTAAGGATAAATGTTTGGTTTTCTCTGGGATGGCGGGAGGAGTCTCCTCTGCCAGGTCGGGGGACGGTACCTGTGCGGTCATTCGGCGGGCGTCCTGCACCGACTCCCGTTCTTCGCGGAGCTCGATGAAATCGTCGTCGGTGTCGGAGCTGTCCTTGGCTTCTGGCGAAGACTTGTCATCCTTCTGGGTGTCCTCTTTCTGGCCCTCATCCTCCTGGATGTCCTTCTCTTGGGCGTCCTCCTTCTGGCCTTCATCCTCGTTAGTGTCTTCCTTCTGGGCATCCTCCTTCGGGTCGTCTTCTTGAATCTCCTCTTGGGCTGGAGTGTCGTCGGGCTTGG
>NC_051408.1:14741024-14742549 GCF_015228065.2 Penaeus monodon
TTGGCGACTGGCTCGTCTACCTCGGCCTTTGGCTTGGCCTCCTCATCGTCGCTGGTATCACTGTCGCTCTTAGCCTCTCCTGTAGCATCTTCAGGAGCCTTCTCCTCGGGACTCTTAGGTCGAATAGCGACTGGAGACTCCGGCTCTTCCACCTCTACGGCAGATACATTCACCACATCGATTTCCCCCTCCTCGTCAGAATTGGATCCCCTGCCCTCCTTGGTCTCTGGCACTTCCTCCTCCTTCGGCGTCTCATCCGAGGGCTCCTTAATGGTCATCATCCTCGCCTGCTCGCCCTTGAACGCCTGGAGGCTTGTGTCGTCGTCCGAGTCCTTCACTGTTATGGCGTCCTCGTCGATGAAGAGCATGGAGCCCGGGTTGACGCGTGTGGAGGACGGGGACTCTTGGGCCTTGGAATCCTGAAGAACATAAGGAAAACAGTCAGCGTCTCAAGTGATAAAGTTTTGATTACATCAAGTGACCGCAAGCTATAGTAATAATTTCTTGCGCTTATCGGATATCTAAACTCGAAATGAGAAATCCTTTTAGACATTAAGCTTGGATTTACTCGAACCCTGGCTTTTACTTTTGATATCTTGCAAAGTTTAGAGACTCATAGAGGTTGTGTTCAGAACCTTACATAAATATAATTTCAAATGAATATCTCTGCTTAAAGCTACTTTTTAAATTTATTAGGCGTTAGTTTTTCCTTTCGTAAAAATGATGATAGCTTGAATTATATTCACAGATGAGGCTTGATCTTAATTCCACTTACTGTACCACGAACGTCTGTCTGCTTAAACACTTTTTTGTTTTTACTGAGTGGCTAATTTCAAGTTATCATCCATTTTATGGACTAAGGAATCATATAAACAAGCTAGGCATCGAAAATTACTATTTATTGCTCTTATATCACAGGTTGTTTCAGAATTCAACTTGATACTTAGCTCACCCAACAATATAACAGATAGTAAATAAAACCAAAGTTCTTCGTGACATGCTTTGAAAAATAAAATGAATGAATGAAAGGCAACGCATCTTGCTTTGTAAAATTATACATAACTCTTTTCTGTGCAATTGCTGTCAACCATAAAAAAACTTATAAATTACAATAAAGTGATTGTAAATACCTACTTGACATACAGTGGTAATATTACGGAAATGATGACTGGATCTCTGACTTACAGTTACTTACCTTGGACAAAAACATCATAAAGGATACTACTTGAAAATACAAAGGCCAGATTCGGAGAAGTGAAATAAAAGCCTTAGTCATCAAAAGCAGATTTACATAAATGTACAGGAATCACTTTCATACATCACATGAATGTTTAGAGAGATATTTTTAAAGCTTTAACCAACATCGGGTTTTAGCCGTGTAATATGGTCAGTTTATATATCTTGTTCTCCTTTATTATGCACATTATTGTATGATGGTTAGCCCTGAATAGCATGTAGTTGTTGGAGAACAAAATAAGAAGCAGGAATTGTCAATCATTGCTCGTGTCAAAATTCTGCAGATCAT
>NC_051408.1:14742891-14743615 GCF_015228065.2 Penaeus monodon
TTGTTCATCATCCGAGCCACAATCATCATCAGCTGCCACAGAGTTTGCATTAGGTAGACATTCAGCATTGGGTAGACTTTGTCCTTCCGTGCGCGCGGGGGCCTCGGGTGCGATATCGCTTGTGTGGCTTTGATCCTCGCTTGACTCGGCGCTGCTTTTCCTAGAGTCGAAAGACAGAGATATTCCTCCCTCTTCATCTTCTTCGTCATCTGGACCCATATCGTCCTCGGGTTTCGGTTCGGCGCCAGTGCTCAGCGCGTCGACGTTCCGATCCGTCGACGCCTCATTGCCCAACAGCTCACTGACGCTCGGCACGAGGCTGATGTCGATCTCCCTGTTGAGGGCGTCGAGTTCGAGCGATTCCGACGAAATTCTGAAATCCTCCAGCGGCGTCGACGCGTCCTCCTCGCGGTCTTCGAATGTGAGTGCCATGTCATCCTCGTCTTCACTCACCTCAAGCTCGCTGCCCTGAGCCTCCTGCAGGTCACTGGAGTCGAAGTCACAGTACCTGGCGGAGAGAAGGACCACTCCGGCCACTTCGCCCTCGTCCTCGAGGCTCCGCGGGTACCTTCGTCGGGCCTTGCGCCTCCTCGGACGCAGGCCCACTGACCTCCCTCCCTTAGAAGGCCGGCTCTTCCTTACCGGGTGAGACGATGAGGAAGTCGGGGTGGCCGGAGGCGAGGCTGTGATCTCGATGGTGCATTCGATGCTGCTCTCCGAGGTT
>NC_051408.1:14743667-14743775 GCF_015228065.2 Penaeus monodon
AGCTCGCAGGTTGCGTCTGCGCAGGAGGTCAGAGTGAGGTCAAAGTGGGGCGGCAGCCCTGGAGGATTCCTCGCTCGCAGGGAGCGTCGCCTCTCGGTATCGTCATTG
>NC_051408.1:14744415-14744595 GCF_015228065.2 Penaeus monodon
CACGCTCAGCCCGACGGACGGACGGCACAGAAGGGAAAGAGGAACAAGAGCGGCGGCGTCCCACCTGCCCGAGGATCAGCGGCAGCCCATCGACAGACTTGTCCCAAGACAGACGTCCCTCGTCCTCGAGGCTCGCGGTCGAACTCGAGTCTTTACGCACCTGTTCGACCTCCAGCTGCT
>NC_051408.1:14744638-14745508 GCF_015228065.2 Penaeus monodon
CGTCAGGGGGACCTCCTCGAATTTGCCCATCTCCTTCATCTCCATGGCGTCCTTCGGCTCTGAGGGCGACGTCAGCGAGACCATGAAAGGGGGACGGACGTCGCCGAGGGGACGATAGGGGTAGTGACGTCATGGAGGGGATGATAGGGGGTAGTGACGTCATAGAGGATGATAGGGGGTAATGACGTCATAAAGAGGAGAAATAGAGTGACATCATCGAGACCATTAAAGGGGGAAGGACGTCATGGAGGGGATGATAGGGGTAGTGACGTCATGGAGGGGATGATAGGGGTTAATGACGTCATAGAGAGATGATAGGGGGTAGTGACGTCATAAAGAGGAGAAAAGAGTGACATCATCGAGACCATTAAAGGGGGAAGGACGTCATGGAGGGGATGATAGGGGTAGTGACGTCATGGAGGGATGGTAGGGGTTAGTGACGTCATAGAGGGATGATAGGGGTAGTGACGTCATCGAGGGGATGATAGGGGGTAGTGATGTCATAGAGAGATGATAGGGGGTAGTGACGTCATAAAGAGGAGAAAAGAGTGACATCATCGAGACCATTAAAGGGGGAAGGACGTCATCGAGGGGATGATAGGGGGTAGTGACGTCATGGAGGGGATGGTAGGGGTTAGTGACATCATAGAGGGGATGATAGGGGTTAGTGACGTCATAGAGGGGATGATAGGGGGTAGTGACGTCATAGAGAGATGATAGGGGGTAGTGACGTCATAAAGAGGAGAAAAGAGTGACATCATCGAGACTGGACTTGACTATACATCAGGTGAGCCTTATCGTTATTTTTATCATGATCATATGCGTACTTACATAAAAATATTCAGTTATAAAACGTAAGCTACTGTCAAT
>NC_051408.1:14745810-14746009 GCF_015228065.2 Penaeus monodon
ATCCTCACCCTTGGCGGCCGGAGCAGCATCTTTGAGAGGTGTCTCCTGTTTCTCCGTGATGATGAAGACAGCTGTCGTTTTCTGTTGTTTTGTACAGAGAGGAAAACGTCCGCAAATTAGCCACACCTCACTTTCGCCATTCACAATCACATTCAATAAATTCAAAACATTACGCTCAATAATCCTCTCTCTTTTATCG
>NC_051408.1:14746044-14746162 GCF_015228065.2 Penaeus monodon
GTCCTTTCCCTACATTCCCTATCATTATCCTCATAGATTTCCAGCATCATCAGCATCCATTCTCAGTTTCATCTCGTCATACTTACGGCATCACCGGGTTTCTTGCCGTTCAGCAGTG
>NC_051408.1:14746213-14746333 GCF_015228065.2 Penaeus monodon
GTCCCATTCGCAACAGGAGAATGAGGACGATGATGATGGCAATGAGGAACACAATACCAGCTACGGCGGGCACCACTGTCATCATGGCGAAAACTTGCGGTCAAAATCTTGTCATTTCGC
>NC_051408.1:14746406-14746484 GCF_015228065.2 Penaeus monodon
CGATCAAAAAAAAAATCCTTTGACATCGTATACTTCATGTTTCTCATTCTATCATCTCCGTAATAAGTCTAAAATGGC
>NC_051408.1:14746542-14746678 GCF_015228065.2 Penaeus monodon
GTGTGTATATATAGTTCGGTCTACGTTAAGTAACATTAAGTAACCTGATGTGTTAACTACTATTCTTACTAATGCAGTCAGAAACTGCACGAGTCATCATCATAAAAAGAATAACTTTTATTCAGCACTGAATTAA
>NC_051408.1:14746986-14748551 GCF_015228065.2 Penaeus monodon
CGTTATCCATTGGTGTGTCCCGCTCCGGATGCCCGGTGGGAGCTCTAACAGCATCAAACTGCATCCTTACGAGAGGGCGGGGCTTCCAAACCTCACCGAATACCTATAGTGATAAAAAGGTTTTAAATATTTTTCATGTCCGCTAAGAAGGAAATTCTATAATGACAATCGTGAACAAAGTCGGAAATAACCGAGCTATTATCAACGTGTCTGTGAATGAATGTATTCACAATGGAATAAAAAGATTAATGATTATTGAGGTTACTGGGTCGGAGGCTACGTACCGCGATCATGGTGTTATCTTCCCCGATTCCGCGAAGGAGGCTCGGAGCTCCGCCGGCCCCGAAGGCAGCGCAGGACCCTTCCGAAGGAGGCAGGCTGCTCTTGGCGATGTGCATATCCCTTCGCAGAGTCATGGAAAGTGGGCGTAGTTTCCCCCCAGCGTAGTCGATCTCAACGTCTGAGGGAAGTCGGAGCAAAATACGATAATCTGTGTTGGATCCGCAAGCGAGTCTTTCGAACGTGAATGTTTCCAAAAGTCGGGTGGAAATTTTGGGCAAGTACGCTTTTGGTGTTGTAATCAAAACTAATATAAATAACTCACTTGAAATACAGCCGTGGAAGTTTACGTAGCGACTGAAGCGATCATCTGTTCCTGTCTCTACGCCGCCTAGGTACAAATATGTACCATCTTGCCTGAGACTTGTCGAGACGTCGTACACAGATCGTAATGGGAAAGTTGTATGTTCTTGTCCGTCCACCTGTCAACACGGATGAGGGATTTATAAAGGAACGAGAATTTCCAAATGATTAGTTTTTGTGAGCAGTTGTGGTGTGATGCTTTTGTCTGTATTATTTTACCCAAGGTACATATGGTTTCCAATTGTGTGAACAGTACAGTTTGGGATTTTTATACAATAAAATCAAACATATGAAGAAAAATAAACGTCATTTCGAAGATACCCACTGGAGAACAATAAAATCTAACATAGATTTAGATATATACAATAGTACAATAAAGAAAAAAATATATAACTTCAGATGAATGCACAGATAAAGGTAACAAAACATTGATTACTAATTTCACGTAATATAAATATGTCAGGACCATTTCCCTCTGTTGTCGTTTTCCAATGTATACTAGATACATTCTAATCAAAAGAAAAAGAAATAAAAGTTACCTTCAGCGTCCATTCAGTCGGCGACCTTGTGATGACCACGTGGTGCCTGTACCCGTCAAAGACATCAATCTGGTGGGCTGAGGGCGTGAGCTTAGCCCCGTGCACCTCCTGTGAGTCTAAGTCGGAGAACTGTACCTCTATCAAGAGGGACCCGTCACTTTCCACCCCCACCAGAAGATAGTCGTGGGCAGTGCTGGGGAAAAAGATAAGAAATGTTGTTCTGTGTCCAGTTATATGCAAAATAATCGAGGGAACACCGGTATAAGTGAGAGAAATATACATAGGTGAGGGAAGGAAAACTTACAAAATTGGGAAAACAAAATAAGTAATGGTGTTAACGGCAACAAAAGTTGGAGATAGGCAGACACTGAAAGAGGCAATAAA
>NC_051408.1:14748705-14749355 GCF_015228065.2 Penaeus monodon
TACATATAAAGAGGCTGATAAGTGAACAGAAAACAACAGGTAGGGACGAGAAGAGCTGCCAGACGCATTACCTTGGGTCGGTGGACCTGAGGAACAAGATCAGCTGTGGGTCGCTGACAACCTTCGAAGCCGAGAAGGCGAATTCGAGAGTGAAGTCACCAATAACAGACGAATTACTGGCTTTGCTCATCCACTGGTCTCCTCTGAAGGTGAAGGCTGACTCTGTTGGCGAGAGAAATTGAAGGACTGATGAAGCGCATTACGTCACCAAATCTTATTCGCGGAAGAAAAAAAAGGTGGAAAAAAGGAGATAAATGAGTGAAGAAAGAAAAGAAGAAAAGCTTGATAGATAATTAATGAACAAAAAGAAACTAAAGATATGACTCGTATGGTTTAATGGATGGTGATAGTATCATATGGCTATAGAGATGAATAAAGATCGTTTTCAATATGCATTATAGATTGAAAGGATATTGGATAATGGAAAAAACGATCTTGACTACGAAAGCAAATTTTCTTACCCGCAGAACAAGACGGCCCCGTGTACGACGTGCCCAAGCAGTCACAGTGGAAGTTATTGACGTTCTTGAAGTCTTCGGTGCACGAGCCTCCGTTCTTGCAGGGAGTTGTATCGCATGCAAGTTTGCAGT
>NC_051408.1:14749852-14750016 GCF_015228065.2 Penaeus monodon
TTTATTACCCGACTCAGCCGAAAGCCTGGGCAGCGAGACATCTTGATCCCCGATTCGAAGTCCTCTGAGACATCCAATCATTCCTTTGGTTATACACTTGACATCACTTGACATGTCATCGGCAGAGCCAAGGTAAGCCTGGAGGAATGAGGTTGTTGCTTTAG
>NC_051408.1:14750343-14750560 GCF_015228065.2 Penaeus monodon
CTGAAGTGACCACCGTTTAATTATCATCATTGTGTACATCAGTAACTTCAGTTTTATGATGCCTTTGTTTTCATAATACTAATGAGCATCATGTTCAGAATTACCTTAAAAACCTTTGCTCTCATCTATGTTTATGAATTACAAAACGTAATATTACAACAAATAGCATGATACCATGAATTGATTCCTTCTAAAGATAATTAAAAATACCGAAAAC
>NC_051408.1:14751136-14751388 GCF_015228065.2 Penaeus monodon
TACGGCCTCGGCCTCGTCAGCGAGTGCGGGTAGTAGACCATCCCCGGCAGCGGCCTGCTCGTGCCGAAGGGGAACTGCTCGTACTCGTCGGGCTGCAGGAGACGCAGGCCCTTGTGCTCCATCCTGCTGAACGTCTGGCCGAGCGTGAACACTTCGAGGGTCGTGCAGGTCGCCGTGCGCTTGACCAGGACCTCCACGGACTGGCCCTTGTTGAACACCACTGTGAGGGGTGGGGGCGGGGGGCACGTGTAG
>NC_051408.1:14751664-14752565 GCF_015228065.2 Penaeus monodon
AATTAAATAACTTCTAAAATGCAATGACTATATGTTTTATAAGTGTAAGTGCTATACAAATTTCTCCTTAAAATGCAGCCACAAATCACCCAGATTTACAACTGACACCCCCTCTTAAGATATAAATATCTTTGTTATGCATGACAGCACGATGAAAAGAATTATGATGTTAATGACACCAATAACGAAGAATAAGAAAAGAAAACCCATGCCATCTTACCGCCATTCGTGGCCTCCACCTGCACCTGTGTGACCTCCTTCTCACTGTTAAAGAGGAAGACCAGCTTATCAGGCGCGTCGAGAACAAGTTGCACGAAATTATGCAACCAGTCGTGGGCGAAGAGGATCAAGGCAGACGTGTCGTGGGTTCTGAAGTTGAGCAAGAAGGTGTTGTTGAGAAGATTGAACCTTCCCAGAGCCTCCGTGTCGTTTGTGAAGTATTTTACCTTCGCGTCCTGAGTTCTGAAGGTGATCGCGTTCTCGTTGATGTCTGCGGAAGGGGTGGCTTTGGTCAACGTGTGTTCTGGGTACTTACATATACTCGATGTATTTTATGTGTTTATTCACATGAGTTGTATTGCATGTGCTTGTTTATACGCAATGTATTATATTTGCCTTTTTATACATGGTGTATATATTCTTAGTCATACCAGATGTATTATATGTGGCTATGTATACATGATGTACTATATGTACTTAGTCATACAAGATATTGCATGTAATTATTTATATATGTATTATATATACAATTATTCGTACAAGATGAATTATATCTACTAATAATGGTAACTATAGAAGTAATAATAGAGTATGAAGGACTGCATTATGCTTCTTCTCCTTTAAGTAACTAATAATGACAACATTAACGACACCGGCAATATCGCCATCAACAACCGAAATC
>NC_051408.1:14752697-14752966 GCF_015228065.2 Penaeus monodon
AGACCCTCACTTGTCTCGCAGTTTCTTCCGAAGTGGGCGTAGGGGTTGGAGCACTCGCAGCGGTACGCGCCCCAGCCCTCCACGCACCGGGCACCGTTCTGGCAGGGGTTGGGGTCGCACGAGGGCATGCAGCCCTCCATGACGCCGTGCGCGGATGCCCGGATGAATCTCTTCAGGTCGATCACTTCCTCGTCGAGGGTGAGGCCGCGGACGCATCCCACCAGGCCTTCGAGTCCCTCGAGGTCGTCCTTGGAATTCTTGATGTGGCT
>NC_051408.1:14753806-14754275 GCF_015228065.2 Penaeus monodon
TTTGTGAAGGAGGCACATAAACAAACAAAAAAGGATGATAATGATAACACTTTATAAAATGTGAGATTGGAGGTGTTAGTAAGTATCGACACAGGCGTATTTGAATGAGATTATCGACTGAATGTGTCGATTGATTTACCTCTTGATGTCTTCTTTCAAATACATTACGTTGGCTAATGTAATACGATCATAATACATGCCTTTGCGTGATGCAGGGAAGCTTGAATCAATTTATGAAAAAAAAATTGAATTACAGGCTGTTCTTCAGCACCTAATGACATACATCTTGCACTTGGTGACATCAATTCTTATTTTTTTCTTGAACTGATCTCAGCTGAAGCACAACCGACAAAAGAAATTGATGATGATTAAAACCGCGACATCTTCGTCATAGATAAATAACAGGAAGATTTGCAGGTAAATGAATGACAATTAGAATTGATTAGAATTATTCGGATAGACAGGAAGT
>NC_051408.1:14754812-14755536 GCF_015228065.2 Penaeus monodon
GGAGAAGAAAAAACAGAGGAAAAACAATGAAAAAAAAACTACACCACTCACTCTGGAATCGCCCCCAGGTACATAGAACCGTCGAGCACAATATCGAAATCGACGTCGAACAGCTTTTCCTCGGAGTTAAGGATGACACGCATCTGCTGCTGGTGGATGTCGATGCGGACCTGCTGCCAGTGACCTGTGTTGAGGCGACGCTTCGAGGTCAGGACAGTTCGCTTGACCTGGTCTCGGTATCTGTATGTGAACTCGAGCTCTTTGTCTGGTTGTGGGAGAGAGAGAGAGATAAGGATACGGTTTATTCTCTCCTTGTTGGTGGTGGTGATAAGAAAGGATGGAAAGCGAAGGAGAATATGGTTAACTGATAATGGTAATAACTGTAGAATACTTTCGATGAATGATGGTAAAAATAATGCAAATAAGAATGTAAATAGGTAATACTGATGGCAGTGACAATACATGTAAACAGAAAGATTTTATTAAGATAAATATCAATGCTTATTAACGGGAATGAATACAAATGACTCTTCATTTGGGATAACAGTGATATAATTGCCACAATAACAAAACACAAGAGTTTTAAGAATAAGAAAACTAACACCAATATACTATTACATATGTTCAATGATTAACGTCAACGATTTAACCTGTCATTGTTTACGCAAATGTAACTCTTCCGTCTATTAAATCAAGATCATTACAAAATCAGCACTGATATTAT
>NC_051408.1:14755650-14756019 GCF_015228065.2 Penaeus monodon
ATTTGTATGTATGAGTAATATATCATCTTCCAACCAACTTCGCAATTTGTTCTCCATGAGCTTTACAGACACTGATTACCAACAATTAGAAATGAGAGATTACCTCCTGCGAGCGAGATGACGAAGGAGGCGTGGCCAGGGTGATTGGCAGGCTGGTAGGCCACGACAGGTCGTTTCGAGGTCGTCTTGAAGCTAAAGTAGAGGCTTCCTTCTCTCCAGCCTGGTACCTCTAAGAAGCTCGAGGGGTTGGTGAAGCTTACGGTGTGTTTGGCAGAAGCTTGAGAGAAAAGCAAGGAGAGGATTATTAAACTTGATTTCGATGCTGGTCTGACAGTATTTTTTGCTAGTATTTACATTTTTTCCTCATCT
>NC_051408.1:14756110-14756672 GCF_015228065.2 Penaeus monodon
CTTCTTCGTGGCACTTCAGCGCCGACAGCGTGATACTTCCCTCCGTATCCTCCTTCTCCCCATAACGGTCACGCAGGAACGTCATGGAGGTGATAGGGAGGAGTTCGGGGTCTGTGATTACGCCTGTGTCGCTCCTGGGTACTCCGTCACCCAGGTCACAGTTGCAAGGAATATCCTTTGTCTGGCATATATTCAGTTCTGGGACGATTGTGAAGAAGGGAGAGCAAAGTGAGACAAATGTTTTGCTCAACGATCTGACTTTTGATGATCTGTGATTATGAAGTTCGCTTTTGCATCAGCCTAGTGTAGAGGATGGATAACATTATACATCAAAACTCGTACAGTTTTCAAATTTGCTAAAAATTTAACTAAAACGTTTGTCTCTTACCTTTGCACTTGCACAGGCCCTCCTTCGACGCTCCAAAGTACGTGAAGAAGTCGTCAGAAGGGGAAGAGAACCAAGTCCTTGTAGACAGTTTCAGGGGTGATCTCCTGCAGTTGTACTTAATCTGAAGAGATAAGCATATTGTTAGTTCGGTGTGTTTTTTTCTTCTGCTTATCA
>NC_051408.1:14756962-14757792 GCF_015228065.2 Penaeus monodon
GACGTAAACAGTTTAGAGCCTTCTAGCAGATTATGTAATAGCACATTCTACCTACCTCTTGGCTGCAGGACTTCGATTGACTGACAAATGACTTGAGCATCTCTGGCGTGAAATCTCTATATTCGAGTTCTATTTGCATGTCCTTCTTCCCTTTGCTGCGCACCAACTGCAGAAAGAAGGAAATTATCATTGCTATAAAGACCACACCCATGGGAAGAACCACATCCCAAAATTTCTCGGACAAAATATTTATCCAGATGTGCGATAGAGTTTTCCTCACTGATTCTCTGTCAATAGGAAATCCAGAATACTATACTTCATGTAATATCTGGACAGAAAAATGCGTTTTCCTCATATCTCTCATGTCGAAAAAGAAAAAGAAATGACATTTGCAGTTCGATAAAACGAAATATTCTACAAAAATCTATATTTCTCACAAAATCTAAATATTCTATAAACTATTCTACAGTTATTACCATCATTACATAAAAAAATCCCACCCCCCATAAAGTCCTCATGAAGGAAGAACAAAAACTCACGTAGTCCTCTGGCAGGTTATGAACGACAGTGGTGGTGGTTTCCCTCGTCACTGTATTATAGGAGCAGTTCACGTAGGCAGCAGGGAGGGGTCCGTTGCCGTCCGGGTCAATCTTGTAAATCCCCGTAGCGTTGTATCCGATCTGGCGGTACTGCTCGCACGAACGGCGGTACAGCGCTGGTGGTTGGACGATGAAGGTAGAAGGATAGAAGGATGGAAGGAGAGTATGATGGGAGAAAAAAAGGGATGTTGATTCTTGACAGGTGGGATTAGGGAGTTTGGTCTCTTTATT
>NC_051408.1:14757904-14758151 GCF_015228065.2 Penaeus monodon
GTATCATCAATATTGATAATATAGAAACTAAGATTGCAATTTTAGCTTAACCTTAAAACGTGTGACAGCAAAGTAATACGTGACACTTACAGAAATGACAAGTTTTGCCCGTGTACCCAGTGCCTGTGCAGTTGCAGCTGATGTCGTCGTCAATCACAGTGCATTTGCCCCCGTGCTCGCAGGCGCCGGGCCTCTCGCAGGGCCCCAGCACCTGGCAAAAGGCAGATTGACTGTCTAAGAACATCCA
>NC_051408.1:14758986-14759728 GCF_015228065.2 Penaeus monodon
GCTTTTTCGCATTAATCTACGTAAACTATCTAACCACTGTAGGAAACTTCATACTGCATTAACTTTATTCTAGAATCATCAGCATCCCCATTCCCTGACAGAAATACAAGCGGATGCTTTGTCTTTACAAAAGTAACATATATATTCCATCCAGTGATTCTTTCTCTCCCTCCCTTTTCCCTCCTCCCCTAGGCAATACACTAAAAGACCCTATAAACAGATTAATCGATAGAAAGAACAGACAGACAAACGGATAAGCAGAAAATTAAAACCTCACCTCACAGTTATCAAACGTCACGTCCTTGGTAGCCATCGGGGTGTCGACGATGGCCCGGGCCGCCACTTGCTCTCCTCCCAGCTCCAGGGTTCGGATGCAGCCCACAAAGCCTTAGGGGAAAGAAGGGGAGGTTGTGGGATTGTGGGGTTGTGAGGTTGTGGGGATGTGAGGTTGTGAGGTTATGGGTTTGTGGGGGTTGTGTGGTTGTGAGGTTATGGGTTTGTGGGTTTGTGGGGTTGTGTGATTATGAGGGTGTGAGGTTATGGGTTTGTGGGGTTGTGAGGTTGTGTGGTTGTGAGGTTATGGGTTTGTGGGTTTCGGTGTTTTGCGTGTATGTATTCTGTTTGGTTGGTTTAGTTTGTCAGGGTGTTTGTTTGTTTATACTCAAGTTATTTTGGTTACTGTTTTTTTCTCTCTCGTGTTATTTTTCTTTTTTATCACTTTCTTTTTTTCCTCCCCCACCCC
>NC_051408.1:14759903-14759977 GCF_015228065.2 Penaeus monodon
CCCTACCTTCACTCTCTTTATGTCCCTTCATCTCTTCCCCCCCTCATTTTCCTCTCTTCACTCCTCATTTCTTT
>NC_051408.1:14760302-14760692 GCF_015228065.2 Penaeus monodon
GAAGTACCTGGATGAAGATCAAGAACGTTGGAGCCGATGGTGATTTCCGAGGAGAAGGTCGTGTTCTTGGTCAGTTCCCCCTTCTTGCTGCTCACGTGTTTGTCGTTCAGTCGCATTTTCATCAGCTGTGTCTTCTTATCGTAGCGGATGTCCACCTGGTTGATAGGTAGATGTGAAAGGGTTTATCTTTTTTTTTTTTTTTGTCTGGTTATCTCTTATCGGGAGATTCGTTTTTTTTGTGTGTGTGAATCACTTCCTGTTGCTTGGGAATTTTATTCATAATGGGGGAAATCAGGTGATCACTCAGGGATGTTTATTTTGCTTCTAATTCGTAATTTGATTAAAAATAGACATGGTAAAGTAACTATTGTATTCGTATACATACAATGA
>NC_051408.1:14760735-14761089 GCF_015228065.2 Penaeus monodon
CTGCTACGTAGTAAACATTAGTCCTACTTATTCAAAGTATGAATTTCCATTCAGATCATATTAATAATTTCCTCTAATCTACTGCATGATTTCCCTCTATCATTTAACCTTAATACTAACCTTACTTCATTTATCATATCATCTTTTCCACCATATTAATCTATACTTTATCTATACCAGTTATTCCCTTCCTTCCTTCTCTCCCTCGTCCGTACTTACGTATTGCCAGTGTCCGGTCTTGATCTTGGTGTCCGGCTTAAGGACCATCCGGCCGTCGTGGATATAGAAGGTGACGTAGTGCTTATCGTGCCACAGCTGATCAAGGGAGAGGAGAGGGCGAGGGTCAGTTCAGAA
>NC_051408.1:14761452-14761593 GCF_015228065.2 Penaeus monodon
GATGTCAACGTGTCCCGAGGCGAGCACGCCCTCCGCCTCGCTGGGCTTGAAAGAGATGGTGACGTGGAAGTTCGAGCCGCGTTCGTTCCTCAACTTCACGCTGGCGCTCTCCGTCGAGAAGGTGACGGGCAGGAACTTCAG
>NC_051408.1:14762232-14762457 GCF_015228065.2 Penaeus monodon
GAGGCGTCTCTTTGGTTAGGCCGTGGTACCGGGTGGTTTTGTTCTTCAGTTCCAGTTCCAGAAGAACACTGACGTCGTTGAAGAACACTTTCTCGAGGCAACCCAGGAAGGTGTTGAAGGATCGCAAGCCTGGGAAGAGAGAGGAGTGAAGGCATGAATTGCGAAGATGAATGGAGGATAAATGAGGCACAAATACAAGAATGATAAATTAACAGGTACAGAGGA
>NC_051408.1:14762669-14763494 GCF_015228065.2 Penaeus monodon
CCACGGCAAATACACTTAATTATTACCTGGCCTATTACACTTATCCATGCAAGTCTCTTCATCTTCAAACCGATTCACGTTCCCGCCGCATCCTGAATACGTGAAAGCTTCGCAAGTACCCTTCGTCACGTCGTAGTAATAGCTTGTGATGTTCTTATCGCATCCCGGGCCCATGCGTGTTCCGGGTCCCATTGGAAGGCCGCAGTCTGTAGACGGGAGGAATGCATTATTTTGATAGTATTATCATTAGTGTGTAATGGTATTGTTACTAGCTATGTGCTTAAACATGGAGAATACTTCATGCAGATGTATATTCTGAGGTATATGCAGCATTATATTTGGTTATGCACTTAATTCACGCATAACATCTTAAATAAACATCTTAAATACTAAAGGTATGAGTAATATAGTAATGCGCTTGAAAACAAAAGATTATCACATTTTTGATACCTAGATCCGTAAGAAAAATGATGGCCAAACATTAATATACAAAATCAGTGGGATCATCATAGTTGCTCTTAAACGAGGATGATTTACCTATAATATCTATAGCATTTCATTTACAGTATTTTTTTACTTATGGTGTTCACTGAGTTATATGTCCCCCTGGAATACGTGAGACTTACACCTGGTGAGGTCGGGGGCGTTGCCGACGTAGAAATCGGGATCGAGGTGGAAATAGCGGATTTCGCCCGGGATGACGATCGTGGCTTCTGTTCTGTGGTTGAATATCACCTGGAGAGAAAAGGAATCGTGTTGGATTATTGCAGTTTGTGCTTTTTTAGAATTAGTTTGATTTATTCCCTGTTGTATTCTCGGTTTTAT
>NC_051408.1:14764051-14764701 GCF_015228065.2 Penaeus monodon
ATGCTGTCCCGACTGATTCTCATGCGGGTGGCACGAGCGTGACTCCGCGGTGTGCCAAGGTTGTCGAGTTCACGTTACTCGCCGACTCGACTCCCGTGTACTTCGCCAGGTCGACCTCGAGTGGTAAATAGTACGGCTCGATGATGCGCGGATATACTGTTTCTCGAGGATTTCGGAGGATGCGTAGGAAGAGGATCGAGTCGAAGAATTTCGTCGATGGAAAGGAAATAAATAAATTCTAGAGAGGATGCGAAGGGAAAGATCAGGAGGTAAAGATAATTAGGGATCAGATCAGAATCAGGATCAGAAGGAAAAAAAATATTATTAGAGGAAGGATCAGAAGGAAAAAGTTATGATCAGAAAGGAAAAAAAGATAGGGAAAGGATCGACGGGGAAAAATATATGATTAGAGGGAGGATCAGAAGGAAAAAATAAAAGAACATATAATTAGGGAAAGGATCGGAAGAAAGGGGGAAAATATGATTAGAGGAAGGATCAGAAAGAAAACGATGTTTGGATAAAGGATCAGAAGACGAACAAAGTTGAATAAAAGATAAAAATAGAAAAACACATAAGATTAGATAGCCAAAGGCAATAGAATCGGAGAACAACAGGAAATCAGCTACAAAATCAAGGGAAACACGAGAAGG
>NC_051408.1:14764877-14764988 GCF_015228065.2 Penaeus monodon
ACAGGAAGTGGTGATCATAATTTTCCTTGTCATTTATTTGAGACTTAGACAGATAAATTTCTTAGTAGTTTCATTAACAGTTACATATAATCTCTTTACAGATATCACAGG
>NC_051408.1:14765376-14765763 GCF_015228065.2 Penaeus monodon
GACAACGAAATGAGATTGACGTATGACTGAATGCGATCCATCCACTCATACAGACGATGGACCACGTACCCGTCCCCGCTCAGGCTTAGTACTGGCACGTCTGGCAAGTTTGGAATGATATAATTTCTTTGCGATTTTTTGAATGACGTCGTGTATTTTCAACCAGTTTTATTCAATACGTTTTAACACATGAGGGAAAGTATGAAGCATAAGGGATCATAACTAAAGAATTGCCTCCATCAGTACACTCTGTTTTACTATAAGAGCTATACTGTTCGAATGTCAACCATGAATGCTGACATATTTGTGCGTTTAGCGTGATATGAAATTTTTGTTTAAATTTAGAAATATTTATAGCATGTATATGATGATATTAATCAATCATGA
>NC_051408.1:14765837-14766316 GCF_015228065.2 Penaeus monodon
TCCAATACATAATGTACCTCTCCATACACTCTACTCGTCCTACCCGACCTTTCTCTCTCGTGATCTCGTTCTGTCTATCCATCCACTCATCGTCTCCTCATCGTACTCCGTCCCCGCTCAGGCTTTCTGCACGTCTCCTGCTCTTGGTCATATTACCATTTCTTTTCTGCCGTCATTCTTTTGATGATAATATTATATTATAATAAACTAGATATATTATTATATGAATACGTTTATTAAACATGATGAATATATAGACATATATACTATGATATAATAGAGAATTGTATCATAAAATACTATGTTTTATGTTAATATCATGTATATGTCATATAGTTATTAAATGATATATAATAGTATATTATTATTTATGCAGTTATAAAGTATATTATATATGTTAATTTATATATAATATATTATACAGTGTATATGATGATATTAATAATCAGTGATCTCTCCTCTCCGTCTCTTTCTTCTTA
>NC_051408.1:14766541-14766733 GCF_015228065.2 Penaeus monodon
ACATTAGTTATTATATTATTTCTCTCTATTATATCTCATTACTTATCTTCTATCATACATCTATAATTATATCTACTCCTATACTTATTATATATCTCATATCTATCTATATATATTTACTCTATCATATTCATCTTATTTTCTCTCTTATCATTATATATATCTTCTCTTCTTCTCTATGTATATTATCGT
>NC_051408.1:14766818-14767946 GCF_015228065.2 Penaeus monodon
GTTATTGCTGTCTGTGTGTCGTTCCTCTGTTACTCTCTCTAATATTATCTCTCATTCTCCCCTTGCTGCCTTACAACCTTCCTTCCTCTCTTACTTATTACTGCAGTGCTCCGTCACACCAGAGTGCTTCGTCGTCCTCATCTTCATTACGTATTGCATAGTGTCGAGGGAATCCCCACTAAGGAGCTTCACGTCCTGCAAACAACCGTGGAAGGGAACTATTCCTAGTACCACGTCCTCGCTTTCCAGGTCCTTTGAGAAAACACCTGCAAGACGTATGGATAGAGGCTTGATATATATTTTTGTGGGTGTTTGTGTTAAGGACTCTATCATTGTTTATTGTTTTATAATGTTTTTGTAAGGATGATGGGTAAGATCGGTTTCTCTTACTATTTCTGTTTCTCTGTCATGTAGTTTTATGTTATAATCTATGTTTCTTGATTGTTTGGACGATGTTACTGGGTCTCGCCCTTGTATAATGTCCTAATATGCTGAATGCTATACATATTTTTCGATATGAATATTTGCAACTTTATTTCAGTAATAATCCATTTTTTTCTGAATCTAACCAAAAAACACATACTGAATATAATACTTCTAACTGTGATAATAATAGTCATAACTTTATTTTCATATTGGTCCTTTTTTATCTAACCCAATACAATACTTTCTAGTTAATGATAATAATAATCACAACTTTATTTCTGATGCAAATGTTCTGTCTACCTGAATCTACCCCAAGCCTTCTTAGCACACGCACCTCCAATCCAGAGGGACGACATGAACCCTTCGAGAGGACGTCCGCTGGCGTACTGCGGGTTGTTCGCGAGGCTCTCGAGTGTGAAGACCTCGTGGTGGCTGTCGACCTCCATCACGACTGCGCCCGTCTTCGAGTCCACCTTCACCACCGCCGAGTGCCAGTTGCCCCCCTGGAGACCGCCTGGGGACGAGAGGTCCACGTGTAGGGGTGGAGGTGAATGTAATATCACTTAGCCGAAAGGCGACTCTATTATGCCAATGTGATTGTGTTAGGAAATGCGAGTGAGTAGACGAGAGAGGCGTCTATAGGAATATGGATATTAATATATATGAATAGAATAGATATGTATCCCTTTAATATTTTTCTTT
>NC_051408.1:14768471-14769313 GCF_015228065.2 Penaeus monodon
CATAGGAATACAGATATGTGACCAATCAAAAGAAAAGACATAGCCCGAGTGTCAGTCCCCATCTAACGGCCCCCATAGGATTAACGGCGCCAAATCTATGAGGTCAAATCACCATACAATCCGCCAAGAAACGTGAATCGTACCAGCGATATAACACTACGAAATGGCCCCTCATTTTACCTCTCTGCATAACGAGGGACTCAGTGGTGTTGCCGAAGATGTGTGTGAGTGCCAAGTGACCCTTCTTCAAGTACACGTATAACTGGATCCTCATTCCGGCCAGCTCTTCGGGCACAGATTCCTGGAACCAAAACGTTTTTGATAGACGAAGAGACAAACAGGAAACATGTAAGAAACGAAAAAAAGAGACAAAAGAAAGACGAAAAAAAGGAGGCAAAGAGACAAACAGGAGACAAAAAGACAAACAGGAGACAAGTAGGAGACAAAAAAAGAGATAAAAAAGGCAAAAATATAGAAAATGAGATGAATATATAAATACACAGATGATAAAACATAGATAATAAAAAATATATACCGAACTATAAAAACACACTAACAATTCAAACATAAATTTCATCCCGATCTAATCTGTCGAATACCGACTTTTATCTTTTATTTACTTAAATATATTTTTTAATCCTTATGTCTATTTATCAGTTCATTCATCGATTTACATCCCCCCCCCCAAGATGCCCGCACTCACCTGACGCAAGAAAGCAATAAGGCCATGCGGTAAATCGGTCCTGAAGTAGAACTGAAGTTGGTACGCGCCGCTGTCGGGACGAAGAAAAAAAACGATGAATTCTGCGTTATTGTTAGCCCCTTCTGTTATGCCTATCAGC
>NC_051408.1:14770469-14770710 GCF_015228065.2 Penaeus monodon
GATACCAGAATGTACGATTGTATAAACCTTTTTTTTTTAATAAGTTAGCGGGAATTTGTTCTCTAAACACCCATGTATCATAAAAGCACAAAGACAACGTCGAGGGAAGGAGGAGGAAGGTGGAGGGGATACCGCACTGATATCACTGATAAGATAAAACGGTGCACCAGAACCAACGTACCTTTGGCGGCTACTTCTCTTCACATCAGTCATGTATACCATAAGAATATATGTACATTAC
>NC_051408.1:14770869-14770976 GCF_015228065.2 Penaeus monodon
TACATGAAATGAATAATCTTGGTAATCAGTTCTTTGATTTTTAGTTGGAGCTCTTCTAGAAGGAATGGCAGTGATAGCAAGAGCGGATATTCGTGGGTTGCACGACC
>NC_051408.1:14771368-14771706 GCF_015228065.2 Penaeus monodon
TTCCATCGACCTGTATACGAACTCTAACTACCACTCACTTGACCCGGAAGTCCTGGAGAGAGGCGCCCTTAACCTTGGCTGCCGCCCCGTCGCCGGTGAAGGTGAGCGTCGAGGTGCCCGTGCCATCGTGGAGTGCCAGATACGTGTTCTTAGTGTCACTGTCCGTTCTTCCCGTGCTTCTTGCGTGGCCTTTTGGTTGCGTACGAAGGCAGGGAGAGGGCGAGAAACAGAGATAGGATAATATACAGATATAGACGTAAATGTTATGGATGTATCTATATCTGTCTGTCATTCAACATCTAAATCGACATCTGATTATCTATATTCAAAGCAGTGTT
>NC_051408.1:14771745-14771985 GCF_015228065.2 Penaeus monodon
CCTAAAAAATATATATATAAACTGCCTTCTCATACTCTCCACATCCCAAGCCAAAAATGTTGAATATATATCCTAACACTCTCTCAGCACTCTTTGTGGTGAAGCAAGTGTTGAGAAGCCAAAATGGAAGACTAATGAAAAGAATAACAAAACACAGATAGAAAAATAAATCAACAAATGACTTTTGTGTTTACTAACATGAGGCCTGAATCTCCATATGCACATATGCACACCCCTATT
>NC_051408.1:14772083-14772331 GCF_015228065.2 Penaeus monodon
TCAAGCAGGAGCCTTCATTCAAAAACTCACTCGACTTACCCCCCCTTCCTAAAAAAAAAAATCAATAAAAACGCAATCAATCCAACAACAAAATTACCCCCTCCCCCCTTAAAAAACTGACTGATTTGACTGCCCTGGAGGAAATATACAGACCAAATATAAGATATTAAAAAAAATCGTGCAGGACCCTTCCTAAATCGAGTAACCCCCCCCACCTACACCCACCTAAAATAAAATCCCCAAATTAC
>NC_051408.1:14772408-14772922 GCF_015228065.2 Penaeus monodon
AAGCTTCACGCCTTACTCACTCGACTGTCCTTGAGGAAAGCAATTCTCGTAGCACTCAGCCGCCGTGTTATACTTATTCTCATTCCCGCTGCAGCCTCCGTAGAGGAACTGGCGGCAGGTCCTCGTGACGGGGTCGAAGTAGAACTTGGGGAAGGCGCCGCGACACACCCCGGGGTTGGGGGCCTGGGTGCACCTCTCTAAGGGGGGGGGGGAGGAATAGGCAGGGAGGGAGATTAGAAAGATGAATGGGTGTAATAATTAGGGAGAAGAATGAGATCAGGGTAAGAATGGGAGGAGGGGTAGGAAGTAGGATACGAATGGTAATGATTAAGAATGGTACAAATGTAAGCAAGAGTGAGATACTAAGAATGAATGAAAGGGAGATGCATATAAGAACGATAGCACTGGTGAAAGATTGTCATAGGGGTAAGACAAAGAGATAAGAAAGTCGATAAGAATAGGGAAACGGTGAGAGTAGAAATAAAGACACCTGTTTACAAGTGGCAAAAAACGT
>NC_051408.1:14773078-14773955 GCF_015228065.2 Penaeus monodon
ATGTCAATATACACATTCTCTTAAAACTACTCATAAAACACGGTGGAATATTCGCAATTTGAGGCAACTCTTGGAAAAGATGCAATGAATTGATATCCATTGCAATACATCTAAGCACACCTGTGTAACAATCATAAATATTGAAACACGGATATGCAAAGGGTTGTAAACAATAACAAATCGGTAAGACATTTTTGCAAAATGGATATAGGTATGTACAGTATTAACAGCCACAAATGGAAGCTTGAAAAATTCATCATATGTAAATGTGTTTGAGATCAGATAATAATAGACTGAGGACGATTAAAAAGAGAAAAAAAAAATGTCTCTGGTGGGACACTGTAACCATAAGTCAGAGTCAGTTTGTGTATGGTGTAAAATAGATTAACACTATACATTTTCTGGAAGGGAATGCTTAGTAAACATAATGCATCGACCCAGTGAATAAATCACGAATAATAACAATTATGAAAAGAATAAAAATAATTGAATATCAATGATAACAACTGGATTCATAAGTAATAATGGATTAGATACACGATATCAATAACGACAGCATAAGAAAATAAATTATAACAAGATTGCATAAAACAATATTAAATACAACAAAGCACGTTAAGGTTCTTTTGGCCAACCGACAAAGCCATCGACGTCTCACCGGGGAAGTTAATGAGACTGACATCATCCTGATTCACTCGCACTCCAGGAGGGACTTCAGGAGACGCAGCAGGAGGAACTTCAGAGGAAACTTCAACTGCTTCAGTAGTCTCATTGAGCATCACCTGCGCTTCGGTGGTTGTCGTGGATTCCGCCTTCGTAGAAGTGACTTCGTCAGACACGCCTTCTACAGCAACGGCACCTTTGGATTTGTATCATC
>NC_051408.1:14773987-14774149 GCF_015228065.2 Penaeus monodon
CGATGGTGATGGCCGTGTGAAAAGCGAAGTCAGTAAGCGAGCGAGGATTGAAGTTGAAGTTGGTTGAAGAGAATCAGCGGGAAGTCTTAATCACAGGCATAAACGATAGATGTCGAAATTCGGAGAAGAGCGCTGGCTATATCTTGACAGCCATGGAAATTG
>NC_051408.1:14774587-14776302 GCF_015228065.2 Penaeus monodon
TATGATAGTAAATCGGAGACAAGCTCACCAGTTCTTACTAAAACAAACTGAATAACCCGTTACCGAAAATCAAAGTTTGTCAGAAAGAAAAAAATCAAGCGAAAAAATCCCGCGTCAGTTAGCAGATCTGCGAGCAATAAATGACGCCAAGAAGGGAAGCACCTAAGACCAAATAAGAAAAATCGTGGAAGAAAAACGAAGATCATGCACTGTTACGATAAGATACGAACCTTAACAGTTAGCTAATAATAAAAAAAAATCACATGGCGCTATCTGCAATGACTAGTGTAGAAGAGAAAAGAAAAAAAAAATGGGTGTAAATATAAAGAAAATCTTGTGGTTGTTAGAGTGTTTAGAAATGGAAGAGAATTTACAATACTTTGAATCATGCTGCGTTCGGTTATGGTTCATTTTGGTTTTAGTTGCAAAATTAGTTTAGAGAAAAGCAGAAGTTGTCATGGCGTTGAAAGCAAGAGTATGGTGTGAATGCAGGATGTGCTTGTTAGCGTTTTGCGAGAAGAGGTAGAACTGATGATGTTTTTGGATCATGTATTCACTTAATATTCAAATAGTCATGCTGTTTGATGGTGTATATCATTATGTCATTTAAGAAATAATGTGGATTCATGCTGTAAATAACTATGTCATACGCCGAGTGATATTACAATTCCTTGTATCTAATATCTTATCATGTAGTATCTAACGCTATAAAGCCATTGGCGTTTCCAGTACAACTCATTCATGACGCTAAACCGCCTCCCTCTCACTCACCCAGCGAGGTGGCGTTTTCAGGCGCTTCGGTCGTCCCGTTGCCCTTCGGAAGTCCCTCGGGAATGGGTGCTGCGAAAGGCACAGCGGGGGGAGCCTCGGCCGGATCGCTTGCCTTGTCCTCCTTCTCGCTCTCCTCCGGTGGCGCCGAAGGATCTTGGCCGGATTTCTCTCCTTCCTCGGCGTCGGCGGGGTTCTCCGGAGGCTCGACCGGGGCGGCGGGCTCTTCAACCGGGATGTTAACGGGCGCCGCAGCAGGGGCCTTAGCTGGGGATTCGTCTGGGGTTTCGGCTGGGGTCTCCTCTGGGACCTCGGCCGGAACTTCAGCCGGAGCCTTGACTGCGGTCTCAGCGGGCACTTCTTTGGGAACTTCAGCTGGTGGCTCAGCGGGAGTTTCGCCAGCGCTCTTGGCCGGCGTCTTGGCTGGAGGCTGAGCAGGGGGTTCCTCTGGGGTCTCGACCGGGGTCTCAACTGGGCTCTGGGGTGGGGCTTCAGCAGGCGGCTCTCCAGCGGCCTTAGCAGGAGCCACAGCGTTGGTCTTCTCAAGGTGCTCCTCAGGGATTGCGCGCCCTCGCCTCCTCAAGACACCGTATCTCGCTGGAGGCAGTGAGGTCCGCGGTGAAGACACTCCATGGTCAGCAGCAGAAGCGGCAATCAGCAAAGCCGGGTTAAGATCGCTAAATCGAACATGCAGCGGAAGTAGTCAGTGGCGAGCAAGCGACAACGGCGGCAGCAGAGCAAATTAGTATAACGGGAATGAAAACGGGACAACGAAATCAAACAGAAAAAATCAAACAGGATGCGACTGTTTATCTCGCGGTTGTGTGAATTCACTTACAGAGGCTGCGAATCGCCCTCCAGAGGCAGGGCTCTCTGACGCAGCTTTTAGAGCTAGGCAAATTAAATAAAAAGGCAGATAGGGTAAAAGAGAGATGGTTAAACAGTAC
>NC_051408.1:14776698-14777701 GCF_015228065.2 Penaeus monodon
TAAACTTTAATCATTTCCAATTTCAGACATATTTTAAGCAGGTCAGAGTCAACAGACAATAAATGGGCAGATTATCCTTACAACTTGAGTAAAATCAAAGACACCTGAAAAGTTTATTAAACATGTTTCGTGTGTGTGTGTTGCCATCAGTATCTTCCAGACTAAGGCAGAGGAATACAGAACGTTTTTGTAGCTGTAGGTCAAGTGTGGGGGGAAAGGGAAGGGAGAGAAGGGGAAGGGAAGGGAGGGAGAAGGAAGGGAGGGTACGGGTGGCCTTGGGGAGGGAAGGTCGATTGGACGAGGGGAGGGAGAGAGAGGGAAGGGTGGAGAGGAGAAAGAGGGTAAGAGAACGAGTGAAAAAATGCAAATCTGGATATCAAAAATGCAAAAAAAGAAAAAAAAAAGACAGGATATATTTCTTCAGGTGATAAGGACAGGAATAGCGATAAGTTCAAGTGCAGTAAACAACCACGAACACTGTAGAGCTACTGATAATGAAAAAAGAAGAAGAAAAAACTTATGACTAATATTCTTGATAGGTAAAATCATGAGGGAAAAAAAAACAAAATAATCACAGGCTTAGAAATAATAACGTCATATGAAAGAGGATTTAAGTAAGAGATCACTGTGTTAGTATACCCAGCATGCAGATATAGTGGAATTATGTTTGATAAAGAGAAATTAACACAGAAATTAGCTCATTATGGGCGTACAGGAAGCAGGAATATATTTTAATCATAGCATTACATCGAAGTAATCAGCTGCATTTTTAACTCTACCAAAATGAAAGCCTGGAATTGAATGTCTATAGCAATGACGTAAATTAATTTTCATATGGATTGGTTAAATTCACTCATATGTTCAATTATTGCTTTCCTTCGAATTATTGACATTCCACTACTATCAATGAAGTCATCTATAATTCTTTAGTAGTTATGTCCAAAATAAATATAATTAACGTGTAAAGAATATGAGATCTGAAAAGTGAAAATACACTATACGC
>NC_051408.1:14777935-14778031 GCF_015228065.2 Penaeus monodon
AATTCCCATCCTAAAAATGTGGCACTCACTTTCGAAACTCAGCGTCTGAACGGCAGGAGGTTCCACGGGCAGCTGTGGGTGGGGAGGCCAAGGCGT
>NC_051408.1:14778125-14778214 GCF_015228065.2 Penaeus monodon
AACGGGTCGAGGTCAGCCTTTATGACCACCGGGTCTTGGGGCGTCTCGGGGTCGTGGTGATCGTGCGCGTGAGGGTCACTGGCGCTGCC
>NC_051408.1:14778255-14778358 GCF_015228065.2 Penaeus monodon
CCTGGGGAAGGGGGTTCGACGCCGCCCTCTGCGCCAGCAGGAGAAGCAGGGACGCCGCAAGCAGGGACGCCGGCCTCATCTGACGGAAGGAAGGGGAAGGGAT
>NC_051408.1:14778616-14778784 GCF_015228065.2 Penaeus monodon
TATATTAAAGAGGATATAGCTTTCTTATCACATGCCAAAGCAGTATATTTTCAGATATAATGCAGATTAAGTCTGTCATGTGGGACTACACTTATTAGGCATCGTTAGATAACATACTTCTGCCCCATAAATCGCTTTTACCCATATTATATTCTTCATGCATACATA
>NC_051408.1:14778862-14779083 GCF_015228065.2 Penaeus monodon
GGACGCGCCAGTGCAAGTATAGCAAGCATGGATACAAGACATTCAGGTAAAATATTCCATTTACTTAACTTCTTTTCTCTACCGACCCCCCGACCCCATCCCCTTCTTTTCATTGAATGGCGTAATGAATGCAGGATAGAAGGTAGGGAGTTTTACGGTGAGAATAACACAGGCTCCTTCGAGTGGCGGTGAAATTAATTCTTCCCGGGTACCGTGATGGC
>NC_051408.1:14779683-14780177 GCF_015228065.2 Penaeus monodon
ATGTTGTCCAGAATTCATTAGAACTGACATGTTGACGCTCATGTTAAGGGCTACTGAAGGGCCGGTCGTGTTGTTATGTTGCCAAGGTGAAGGGGCAGGCAGCGACATGCCGGGATGGAGGCTGGGATGTTTCTGAATTGTAAGAAATCTGACAGCTCCATCCATCACCATACTATGCATTTCCTTTGTTATTTTGATGGGGTTATGCATGATGTCGATTTCTTGAATGACATATGGAACTATCGTTTTCTTGGCAATATTAGGATTAATTACGAATTCAAGTGCACCCGATTCCGCTTTGTGAGGTTCCTCTAAAAATATGATGCTAAGTAAGCTACTAAGAAGGCCGTGGTTTGCAAAGCTTCTGGTTTCCGGTCTTGGCTGAGAGAGTGAGCGGTGGAAAACCTGGGATATAAATAACGGCTTGTTTTAGCCATCCACTATTTCACTATGCAAGTCCCCCTCTCTTAATGAATTAAAAAATGGAAACAAAT
>NC_051408.1:14780383-14780457 GCF_015228065.2 Penaeus monodon
AATATATATCATAATATATCATAATAAATAAAACTACATATATATCATACATATCAATAATAAAAATCCACTCT
>NC_051408.1:14781325-14781570 GCF_015228065.2 Penaeus monodon
TGTAAATGTGTAACTTGTACTAGTGTCCAGGTATATAAGCGTGCATGTCTGTACATACACCCACTCTCAAAGCGCGTGTTCACTCCTGGGAATTTTCCATCCTGTGATTTTCTTCCAGGTCAAAATCGCTTTACTGTCCACGGAATTCTAATTTTACAATGTAATTATGAATTCTGAGGAAAGAAAGCAATTTCAAGAACTGATTCTACGTAGAGGAGTTTAGAATAAACTGATAGTACCATATT
>NC_051408.1:14781588-14781987 GCF_015228065.2 Penaeus monodon
AATATATATTCTTCCATCACTTTATTTTTATTTATCGGTATATATATTACATATAAAGATAAAACTGACTACAACTACTTCCACAAACAGCATCTCTTTCAGAGTGAAGTAATGTGCATTTTGACCGCATTTTTTCCACTTATATTAATCTTAATCTATATTAAAAACCTTCTTGATATCTCTCTCCCCACAGACACTCCATTCTCGAAATCTCCTTTAACCATATCTTCACCGGGAAGTGTTACGCAAGCGGCATCTCCCTTAAACTCTTATCTCTCCCGAAGATATTCAAAGCTTTATCTCGTTGACCGATTTATGTAAGAATGTGTAGATACAGGCATTGTGTGTGAGAGTGATGAAAACATTACAATATTTTAGATCCGTTACTACAAGTCTTAT
>NC_051408.1:14782649-14782920 GCF_015228065.2 Penaeus monodon
ACCAAGGCACCTACAGACCGGAGGAATGTGTGTTTATCAAGAAGGGAGAACAGAGGTCTTGTATCTGTGGGAAATGGCGTTGGAGATCGTGGTGGGGGAGCCGAGATGAACTGATAACGAGAGATAAGGTGTTCTTATCGCGCTCCACCGGGATGATCTATCGCCGGGGTGTGATGGAGCAGCAGGGAAGAGAGGGTGCCTCGATTGCCTCCTTTGGGAGATAAATGCAACTTCTTGGAAGATATAATCAGACACTCAGACACATAGACAT
>NC_051408.1:14783059-14783150 GCF_015228065.2 Penaeus monodon
TTTGATGATTCAGTTACATCCTTTGTCGTATGACTGTAAAATACATAATGTAGTAGCTTGGCGGGCAGTACATGAGCCTAAAAGCAAGTGC
>NC_051408.1:14783214-14783535 GCF_015228065.2 Penaeus monodon
GCAGCATTGTCCTTTTTATTCGTACAAATTATACAAAGTGTGTAGCGCATACACAAGCTCAAAAAAAAGTGATAACCCTAATCGACCTAATTACATTTCATGTCACACGCATTTCGATATCTGACATCATCTCACCTTTGATTCATATAATGATGGTGATGCTATCTCTTCGGGCACAGAGGTTCTATGCCTAAAGATATTTTAATGATATTTTGAGTTACATTGCTTTTCATTTCCAGAAACATTTTTTTAGTTATGGTCCGTTTCATGTAAGATGTTTATGAGATTGTGACTGCAACTATGAATATATATACATGTTTG
>NC_051408.1:14786413-14786943 GCF_015228065.2 Penaeus monodon
AAGAGCTTGTGTAACTGGCTTATCTTTACAATTATTAATAACAATAATTGAATAAAGGTTAACGACTAAATGAAATAATGCATACACTTTCCACTAATATAAAAGGAAACAAACTCTTCTTACTGATATTTACTAGGCGTAGGACAGTATCTGGAAGTGCAAGATAAGACAGAAATCGAAGATAAGACTTTGGGGTTTGTACATACTTGCGACACCTGTGAGTGTTTATCGGCTTTGCCACTTATAATCTTTCAAATATAATTCTAAGGATAAATATATTCGGAGAATAGATATAAAGAAATAAACTTTTTTTCCAAACTGATTATTGTTTTTTTTTGTATCGTTTCGGCATTCGTACGCAAAAGTGACTAGTACGATGACACAACAATATCGAGTTTATCGCTAGGTGCAGGTAACAGAACGTCTTCATTCGCCGGCTTCGATTTCAAAGCAGCGCACCAACATTTATATATCCACACAGTACTATGAGCACAGGTCTCTCTTAGCTTACGTACATGTACACATAGCGA
>NC_051408.1:14787055-14788285 GCF_015228065.2 Penaeus monodon
ATAAATCAATTAATGAATGGTATCGATACTCTCCTTTTCAGCATTACTTTCTTTAATTATCTGTAACTTACCGCTTCTTCTATTGAACACGCAATAAAACAATGAAGCATATACGAGACTAAAACATTGACAAAGTGCAACTTTTTTGAAAGAATAACGAGCAACTATGCAATAAATCCGATATGATTACATAAACATATGATTACATAATCTAACACATTAATTACATCCAAAGATAACGCCTAAGAAGTTTACCTTCAGGAGGCCTATGCTGAAGATCCTCGTCCTCCAAGCGATATTTTTCAGATCTCGTTAAGTTCACTACATAAAGTCATCTGTTATCTTGAACTTTCTTAAGCCCGATACTCGAAAACTGAATAAGGAAAAGGGAAAAATAAATAAAAAAAAACACGAAATAAACGTTAGGGAAAAGGCACGAGAGAGAGCGTACGTATCGCGGGGACGTCCCTCTGCCCTCGGGCGTCGACTGCGCCCTCCAGCTACCTGTAACCGGCTACATGTCTTTTTTTTAATAATTGGTTTACAGTCAACACGATTACTTAAAGAGACTTCGCACACCCGTCTGCATGAGCTAAAATCACGTGTTAGACTAAGCGAATGTCGATCTTAACTGCGGGTAATCTACAGCCTTTCTTCGCCGGCAGAGGTAAAGGAGCGAGGCTGACGGGCACCCAATCAGTTTTCAGTATTCAGCCAAAAGCTTCATTATGATTGGTCATGCTCACCAGCTTAAGATAAGCCAGTGTTATAAAGTGATACGAGCTACCTTATCAGCTCAGAGCGCCGGTAAGAAAAGTTGAACATCAAAATGCAGTAAAGATATTGTTAAATGGCCATCTCCAGCTGAGATGACCACAGAAAAACACCCCCTTTTTTCAAATAGAGTTCATACCTTACGAAAAAACAACAACAAAAAAACAAGGTAACCGAACTAACATAATCATCCTGAGGCTTACTATCTAGTAGTACTCATATCACCTCAGCAGATAAGAATCTCGCTATGACCCAAGTGACTGTAGATTCACCCGGACTCATTTAGAATCAGGAACGACCGAGAACAATGAGTCTTAGCAGAATGAATCAGTAAAACACGAGTTTGAGGAATGACCCGGCATGAGCGCCTTTGATTCCGTGTCGTGTGAAGTCTGGGATGAAAACGATCACTACATGGATTTCATGCTGAATGTTATCGTAGAGACGTTATGCTTC
>NC_051408.1:14793004-14793790 GCF_015228065.2 Penaeus monodon
CTACCCCATGGTAAAGGATTATAACGTGCTGAATATAATATTTTAGTCTCCCCGCCCAAAAGCCGCTAGAGAGTCATTCTCCTTTTATATACGCTTCTCCAAACATTATAGTTAGTCCTACGTTGACAGCTTAATATCGCATTTTATATAAAACATGTGTTTATGTATTATTCTTGCCTTGATGGATTACGCTAGCTGATAGGTTTTGTTACCAAAGAATCATAAAGCTATTGGTAATACCACACATGATTTACCATAGCACTTACGTAAATATATTATCTTAAATCACATATTTCTATGCAGCCACAGTAAAGTCACGAATCTAACTTGATCGACACGCATTTAAAAATATGCAAATCAGATATCCAATAAACACATCAATCATCAACAGAGAAAATATGATATGAATTATGAGTAAATAGTCTATGGCGTACGAATTTAACCAACGCCTTTAAAAGAAAAAAATCAGCATGTTTTTTTTTATGATTATCCCGAATGCAGACATGAAGGTAACGCTGGGTAATCTCCCCAAAATAATCATGAATGAATATATTCCTTGAAATAGAAAAAAAATATATAGTTTACCATTATTTTATCGCTCTTACAGGAACTGAATCAAAATTATATCAGCAGTGTTATCTAAGATTATCGAAGATAAGACACACATGACTCGTGGATTGCATGCATGCAAACTGATATTTTTTGAAAAAAAAAATATACTGATGTACATATGTAAACGAATACGTTGTCATCATGATGAATGAAAGGAAAAAATAATGTACGTTT
>NC_051408.1:14794192-14794796 GCF_015228065.2 Penaeus monodon
TAATTTGAAAGAAGGCAGACGGGCATAACTCTCATTGGTCAGTAAAAACAATTTAGGATAAGAATATTATTTTCCCCTCGCATGTGCTCACTACTGTCGCTACCTTAAAGAAAAAACTCAAAAAAAACCATTTAATTCTAACCACCTGTTAGGGCCACAAGAGATGTTAGATCTTCGCCTTAGTAAGAGAATTGGAGGAAATATACTAAATAATTTTTCCGTTTCTGCAAATTTAACGTCCTGGAAAATCTGGCGTCAAACCAGCAGATTCATTTCCGAATAAGTATACATGTTTAGTGACAAGCAAAAATTGATATGCGGCTAATCTATTTTGCAAGCAGAGTCGATTCAGTGGATAAAATCAGAGTCGACCTATACAGACGCAGTGATTTTGATGCGTAAAATCACTGGCCAATCAAAACTACGCCAACATCACTAAGATGTGTGATGGCCTTGATATATGAAAAGCTCTTCTAGCTTTTTTCACAATTTTTTCAACATTCAGATGCTGCAGCTGAGAGGATATGGGTTCAGTAAAATACATTTTTGGTACATGTATCCCGGAATAAGAAGTGGATTTTGGCGATTACAGCACTTAGAGAAT
>NC_051408.1:14795088-14795363 GCF_015228065.2 Penaeus monodon
CGCATATCTAACGAAATAGATCTATGAATGAATTAATAAATGGGCCTGTATATTCATCTGTGTAACTATCTTTTTTTTCTGTCTTTATGCCACTTCTAGAGCAGGTCCTGTTAAATGACACAAGTATAGGCTACAAGTACAGATGTTTGCGCGAGCGTTAGGCGTGGGTACCGTAATACATAATCGGGTCCGGCATTACATGACCGGCATTACAAGTGGGTTAGCATTACAGTTCCCCCTGTACTGCGGACTCTTACCCTATAATGTACTATCCA
>NC_051408.1:14795448-14795567 GCF_015228065.2 Penaeus monodon
AGTTTACTTTAAGGGTTGAAATTATGGCTTGTACGATAGAAGTAACTGCATTTACAGTTTTATTTTCCAGTAAATCTATGAATTGCAATTTCAGGACGTTTGATTTGCAAAGTGACTGG
>NC_051408.1:14795643-14796505 GCF_015228065.2 Penaeus monodon
GCCTCGTTCTGAAAATGCATCAGACACACACTCGTGATAAAAAATGACATGTATTACAGACAAAGCAGTAAAAAGAGACAACAGACTGTGACGTTACGAATAATGTGGAATCCTCACCATTCGATAAAACTCGATATACATCCCTTCGTACATTACCGTCGATGTCCACTCTTGACTCGAACTCCAGAATTTGCTTTTCATTTCATTAGATATATTATACCCTTTTCTCTTAAGTAGTCAGAATCTATTATTTTGTTGCGCATTAAACAAAACAATTTTAATTGGTTAGTAAAACATACTCCAAACCTTACTTATTTGAATATAATTATACAATGATAATATCTTAGCGTTACACTAAGAGCGTTTCGAAAATGGCTGTCAGGCGAGTCATACGACGAGATCCTGTTTTCATCAAACAAACTTCCCAGGGAGAACCTAACACGTCCTAGACATGTATTTTATCACACTGTTAATATATCCGCTGTGCTCTTACCTTCAGTCTCCGGAGCCATCTTCCAGGGGTCTTGCGATACGATCTCCGGCGCTCTTGTGATGCTTCCGACTCTCCAGATCACTCTTATAACGTTATGTAAACCGTTTCGATGTCGCTCTTCTTCTTGTTTTCACAGATCCTCTTCCCTTCGGCGGAAAAACAATACCGGAGATAAGTGACAGAGAGTGACACGATTCCTTGCTAGTATACCAATCGTGGAGAAAGGGACGAAAGAAAGATGTCGAGAAACAAGAGAAATAAGGGACGAGAAGCGATCAGAGACATGCAGGGAGAGCAATGGCATGCAACGGAATAGTCTGAATGCAGGTAGCTGTTCTGCTCAGACAGTTACGGCTGCAAACGCTCTGG
>NC_051408.1:14799034-14800051 GCF_015228065.2 Penaeus monodon
AATGTGATATGTCTTGTTACTCTGATATTATATAAAAGGTATTGTAATTTAGTAGATATCAGTTGTGACATGAACACATCTTTGTAACGAGAGCTGAATCCTAGTGAGAAAGCGCAACGTGGGCTGGCTCTCTTACTTCAGCAGATGTAGAACATCACATGACGGTCGTTACGAGGCCCGACTAAAGCCTATCCGTTATTGTGCTGTATTGATATACTCTTTCCTTTTAATCTTTTCCTGGTTTTATTTCAGTTATGTCCCAACCTATATCAATTTATTCAGATAATTTCATAAGCCTCCAATGGTTAAATAGAGCTGATCTGAGAACAGTCCGCCAACTGCCTGGCGGCATCATACAGTCACATGACGCTAACCTGGGACGCTCGGTTACCCAGACGCTGCTGGAAACCTAAATACGCCTGACTTTATCCTCGAAATCCCTCTCCTCTCTATGTCTTTTTCCGCGATTCCAACAGCTCCTCCCCGCACCCTTGGATCAACGAGAAGAACCAGAACACCCACAGCACGAAAAATAGAGAAGAAAACGAAAGAAGATCGGATCTGCCCTAACTACCCAAGACGCAGTGTGACTAGGTCGAGAGCCTTTTCCGACGGCTCCATCGATAAGTACGCCGGGATCTCGTCGCCACACTCTCTCTATGCCTAAAGGACAACATCACTGTAATGTGATACGGCCGCTCGTGCACCAAGATTACAAAGCAAAATCTGTGGTGTTCACGCGTTTTCTCAGGTTAGTGTAGGTGGTTTGACGTTCGAAATTTCATTGTCAATCAAAATACAAGCGATACTCCATGAGTGAACGAGTTGTGAACAGCTATGGCACAAAGCAGAAGCGAATACAAGGACAGTAAGGTTCAGACAGAGGGTTATGTTGGTTGGAACGAAAGCAGGCAACAGAAAAACAGAAGAAAGAACGGAAATGATCGCTGAACACTATAGCTTGAGAGGCCAGGCGAATAACGCGCACCTGTCTACTCAGAAAGAATTGTTTTTGAA
>NC_051408.1:14800922-14808054 GCF_015228065.2 Penaeus monodon
AAAAAACACAAACAAAAAAGGAAAACCGGCAGATGTGATTAACCCGGATAAATCCCAAGCGGCCAGGGACGGCCTAAGACGCAAACAAATTCCTCTGAAGGATATGGATTATTCATGGTTAACGAATCCACGTCCGGCCTCCATAAGCGCCCTTGGTCTTACCCTCTATCCCTTCTTATGCTCTAGCCCTTCTTAGTCACGTCCTAATCCCCTAATCGTCACCTAATCACCTAAAGCGGCCGATGACATTACAAGGTGAAAGTGGCGCTGCGAATAAGGTCAGGAATATTGACCTTCTTAGAAGTTCAAGTGTGTGAAACCCTTCCTCCTTTCCCTTCGGGTGAGGCAAAAGGTCTGTGAACTCTTAAGGGCTTTGTCGTATTCATGTCATTCGCTGCGTTCTTGTCCGGCATGTCAAGAGGTCTTTGGTCATATGCCTTGTCTTTAATGTTGAAGCTAACATTCTAGATCTGGATTTCCTTTTTACATTTGTTATTTCTTTTTTTTATTAGTTGTATATCATGATGTTCATTCTGTAAGTTATTGTTTTTTTTTCTCAGTAATTTGTATGTCGGTGAGGAAATAAATCGCATTACTTGTTTTGCCGTCTGTGAGGCTCTAAAATAAATAAATAAAGCTCGGCCAGACCCATCAATTTCAGCGAATCTGCCTGATAATTACCGAAGTGTCACCCATTATATCAGTTCTTGACGGGTCCTCTATTTAATACTCATCAGTTAGCCATCTGATCTGTTATTATTCACCTCATGACAGGTCTTAAGATTATTCTCAAATTTGCATTTTAATCCTCTCTCTTCCCTGAAAAGTTATTTTCCACGTCAAAAGCTCATTATTTTGGGGAAAATTTCCTTTATGATTTAATCTCCGACCTAAAACAATTCTCTCTCCCTTCCAATTCTTCTTCAGTACAAGAACCATACCTGATCCAGCTTCTACGCAAACCGCCCATTCTTTTTCTTTCAAATCGTCTTTCAGTTACCTCACCGAGAAAATAATAAGGCATTTTCCATTATAATCCAAGCGACTCCACCTCGTCTTCCCATTATTTCATCACTGATCTTGTGACTTACTCCTTATAACCACCAACCGCAGTCATCTCTGCTTCCATTTTAACAACCTAAGTCACCTCTTCACCCCCCACCCTTCTCACACTTTCAATCGAGGTCCTTTTTTCATTGAGTCTCCCCGAAATTCAGTATTCAAGTATCTCAGAACGACTTAATATATTTCCATAACAGCTGATTCAACGCCTCAACATCTCCGGTATCTCTGTATCGGCAGCAATAGTGACGACCACGGTTCTCTAATTCATCTCTCTCTCCATCTCACTAGCATTCGGCACCTAATCACAGGTCTAATCCAGCACTTTTGTAGCTTAAGTAATTTCTTCTTTCTCCTCTCCAATATCCTGTTTCTTTTCAATCTTTCGACCCCAGCGATATGGATTATTTGTCCTCCGCGCCCTCCCTCCAACGTCCTGGTTTATTTATCCATTTGTCTCCCCAGTTTTTACATAATACGACTACGCCCATCTCCCTAACATCGTGATTCATCATCCTTTTATCTCTCCAACACCCTGACCCATTTTTCCTTCAGTTTCTCTAACTTCCTGATTTCATTTCTCCTTCAATTTCCTCAAAACCCCGATTCAGTTCTCCTTCAATCTCTCCAACATCCTGACATATTTCTCCTCCAGTCCAACACCCTTTTTCCTTTCTCCAACCTCCCCCAACACCCTCTTTCATTACTCCTTCACCCTCCTCCATTACCTTCTTTCAATTTTCCACCAACACCCCTCCACCCCAACACCCTGTTCCATTTCTCCACCAACCTCTCCTCTCCCCCAACACCCCTTTTCATTTCTCAGCCCCTCCCCTCTCACCCTCTTCCATTTCTCCAACCTCCCCAACATCGAACTCAAACCCCATTAACTAGACCCTCCTTCCCTTTCCCTCTCCCCCAACGACAGCGAACATGGCGACGAGACTCAGGAGCCTCCTAGTGCTGGTGTTCCTCGGCGCGACGTGCGTCAGAGCTGAAGAGGAACTCGATTATACGAACATGGAGGAGAGTGAGAAGACGATTCTCACGGTGGCTGATGCAGGTAATGATAATCTTCCATTTTTCCCCATTTTTTCTTTTCTTTTCTTTTATTTATTTATTTATATATTTAATTTTTTAACTAAGTTCTTTGTTTGTTGGTTTCTTTCTGTCCGTTTTCTTTTCTTCTGGTCTTTGTCATGTTTATTTACATTTATTTCTTCTACGTTGTATTTTACTTTGTTTTTTTGTTTTCCTCCATGTGTCTTTTTGATTTCTTCTCTCCGTTGTTCGGTAATAATTTTTTCTTTTCCTCTTTCTGAAAATGCTGTCTTTGGTAGCATAATTTACTGATAAATTTTCTGTATCCATATTTTAAAACATCTTTTGTCGTGAAATTGATTTTTAAAAATATATGTTTTCTACTCGTTGTACAATTCCGTTCTTATTAATTTCACTTTTTTTCTGCTAGAATGATGTATATTGACAGATATCTTTTAATAATTTTACCATTGAATAACCCTTTCTTCATTGATTTTTAGTTAGACGAAACAAGTTTGAGCTGTTAGGATATTACTATTATCACGGAGTAAAATCGGTATCACTACTTTTACACAATTCAGTTTGCCAAAGAATTTCTTAATTACATTCTGTGAAAACATGGACGAATTCTTAATACGTTCACTTTATTTTCTTGTAATGAGCATACAATTTTTAACACTGACACAGGTCACCACTGTTTTCAAAATGTGTTTTGATTGCCGCTCCACATGTCCTTCTGTGTATATTTTGCATGTTGATATGCCACTCATCTAATTATTTCGCTTGGGTTAGACATCCTTGGCCAATACCCGCCTCAAACACTATCCACCAGCACCCACATCATCACACTCAACATTCAAGATTCATTTTCATCAATTCTTTTGGCCTGAATACCTTACTAGGGATTCGGAAGTGCAGGGCCTTTCAGTAAGAGGAGAAAGAGAAGTAGTTTTACAGTATATAGACTCTCGATGCCTTACCGCTTACTCCGGACCGCAACCCCCTACAGTCGCCGTGAGGACATTGATGGTGCAGCTTTCCATGGGAGGACTCCTACTCGCTGGTTCTCTCTACATTCTGTTGCTCCTCTTCGCCCCCTATACCGAACAGCCGCGAGCTCTGAGCGGGGGTGTTTCGAGTTTCCTCGGACGTGTGTTGCACAGGTGAGTTTCAATTGGAGGAACTTGTCTGAGACGATGGTTCCTCCTCCCGTACAGGCACGCAATTGGCGCTATTCACTCAGCTCCCCATCGTCGTCGTCTTCTTTGTTGGCATCCTTCTGCTGGTGAGGGAGCTCCTGATTTGGCTGAAGACCGCGGGAGCGATAGAGCGGAAGGATGTCTACTCGAACTCCTATGGTCCTTACTCAGGATACCCTGCGAACAACCGCCAGGACTCGACGTACCGCGCCAAACGAGACTCCGATAACCTCCTTATGCGGGTCCTCAACAGGTGGGTGGCGCGTGTGCATGTCCTACGGGTGCTGCTTGCTTCAGTGGAATGCTGAAGGACTGTGCTTTGAGAGAGCCTGTGGAAGGTTCTATTGGGGCAAAGGTGTCCTTCCACTTGTGGGAAACCCACGCCCTACCGCTACCCACCCTGTACATTAACTAAAGAGGATGAAAGTCGGAAGTCGGTCGCCGCTTCTACGAACATGCTGTGTCCTGAATGCCACAGTTAGTTTACGCATGAAGGAGGAGGAGTCACTGTCCTGTCTTTCGACCTATTTCCTTCGGGAAATTGCCGGAATTAAGCCTCACAGAAAGACGCTGACACAAAGGGATAACGATTGTATTTTCATTTCATACTGGAAAAGTCCCCCCCAGTCAGACAAACAACCTGGAATAACAAATACAAGATGCGCCAGCACTGAAATGAATAATAACTGCGTATATTGTTTTTAAAATATGTACAAAACTGAGAAAAGACTTGGAAAACTTTTCCAACCTTTTATCAAGGACTTCTCTCACCTGCCCAACCCATTATTACCTCCGCCGGTACCTGGCCCAAATATATCACCACCACCGCGATTTTCACAAATATCATGACAAAACCATCATAAATACTAAAGCATCCGCGTATTCATCGAGAAACTAACCCCACTGCACCCCTGCCGATGCTTGTACTTCGTAGTCGCCTAGTAGACGCACCGACGCTCCTAATTATCACTTCGAAACGTCTTTGCACTGTAGATTGTCCGCTTCGCACTCTTGACCGGTTTAGGTGTTGCTAAAGTAGCATCTTTAACGCCTCTCCCCCTTCGGCGAGAACACTAGTCTGAGAGCAGGTTCCTCCCCCACACAGGTGAGAGTCTTTTTCGGTACGCCGTCGGGGTCGTCATCATTTCCGCCTTTATCATGTCTATGCGGCAAGTGGGCCTCGCCGTGCTGGTAAGCCTCGATGACAAAGGCGACCCTGAGGAGTTGCCTTCGAACAACACCCGCATCGACTATCACACGTACTACCCAGACTACACAAACTACGGGAGCTACAGAGCTTTGAGACGCAATGAGTCTCTTTTGCACGCGCTGAAAAGGTGGGTGTGGCGGGACTACGTGAGATAAGACTTCAAAGGAATATGTAAGGATCCGTGAAAGACTTGAGGACGACCGGGACCTCAAGTTTCTCCACGTTGGCTTTGGGTTCGCTGGAAGCCTCGGTAAGAAAGGGAGAGAGCACTCGAGAAACAAAAAGGTGAGATATCGTGCCTTGCCGCACATAGAATTTAAGCGTGGGCAACATGGCCTGAGAACTTGTAATGCATTAGAAGAAAACTATGCTGTCTTTTAAAAAGCAAAGCGCTCGATGTCTAATTCCCACATTCTACATTTCGATATGATAAGATTCACCAAGATAATGCCCTGGACACCATGGGTAGTTACAAGGAAATGAGAGGTCCGTGGCCCAAGTAATGAAATGCAAGGTATATTGATCCGTCAGAACGTTCGAGATCTTTAAAATACACCTGTGAAAGACCAACGTCGCAACTGAGCGCAAACATGAAGAAAAAACTCTTGTCTCTCCTGTCCGCTCAAGCGATCATCTGCACCAATATCATCTACAGAAAAGATATCTGTGTATATTTTAAGCATCAGCTTCGCAGCAAGCATCATCCATACTGGCTATCATTTGGTTTATTGCAGCTTACAATAACACGCATTAGCATTACTAACTCAACAGGTCACTAAGCATTACGAACATAAGGAATGTTTTGTTTGTTAGTGCTCATAAATTCACTTCATATTAGGTTTCTCATTACTCATATGAATATAGATATGTAAATACAGTCATTGCCCATGCATTTCTATTATATCAGTCTCTTCATAGGTTCAGCTCCGGTTGGCATAAAAATTCATGCTTTCAAACCGTGAAGTTACCATCATTACCTCTTTAACAGAATAAAAGACATAGCCCACGAAACGTATATGACAAGGGCACAAAAATCGCTTACTGACGGACATGAGGCTTCTAGAGTGACGATCATCTCCGACTGACGGAGTGAGAAAAGACGTGAAAACATCCCTTTTAAAATCATAATTAAAATCCATATGTGTATATAGTGTAACGTGGGAAGTCTCAAAATCAGCTTCATTCTCACTAACTGCAATTTGCTTTTGCCCAAGAATATAACACGCTACATTTAGAATACTAATTCAGGTTGCATTTGGCTTACTAATTTTTATTGATTTAAGTTTCTTCAGGTGCATCAGTATTCATCAATTTAGGTCACATTAGGCTCATTTCCCATACATTTAAGTGGTATTTATTGATGTTAGGGATTGTTAGGTATACCAATCACCCAGGTCGCACAGGTAGCTCCATTACCCATACACTCAGGTCAGATCAGGTTCATCCCTTTCCGTAAGTGCGAGGCCTCATGATGACACAGGAAAACGCCCACAGACAGGCTGATGGAACTGATCCTGACCTTTGGGGGGTCAGCAACGTTCGTGTACGGCGTTTACACCCTCCTCCACATCATCTTTGGACCACTGTTCATCGGGAGACGTAGACGTAGCATTTCAGCTAGCCTTTTCGAAGTGTTGCCGGGGAGGCTCGGATGGGCAGCCGGAGACCCCGATGGCAAGGGTATCTTGGGACGAGCGTTGAGCAGGTGAGTCCACTCGGGAGGAACATGTTTGAGAGATGGTTCCTCCTCCCTACACAGAGACAACGGACAAGATCGTAATCCAGCTGTTCATCATGGGAGCTGTGGTTACTGGATATTTCGTCCTAATTCGAGAGCTGGGCTTGGCTGCGCTCACCAGAATCGATATCGAGTTACTGGAAAAGACTTTACTGGAACTCTTCTCCTCCCGAAGCGACTATTTTGATGAACCGCCAACATTCTTGGACTACCCAGATTACCCGGGCCACTCGAGCTACTCGAGTTACACCACAGGCCAGAGTTACCGGTCCTTGGGTCACGGCAGGTCCTTTCTCGGAAGAATTCTCAGCAGGTGGGTGATGTGCATTCGTTCGCCCAGTCGCCAAGTAGACTCTGTAGAGGGCGACTGAGGCAGAATGGGGGACTTTGAGCGGGCGTCCTTTTGCGGAGGTCTCGTGCGCGTCCTTCTCGCCTTCAGGCAAATCAGGTCAGTTTCCCTCTCTGCTCTACGGGCCATTATATCGCCTTTGGTCACAGAAAATGCCAAGTACCTGCCATACCCTCTGCATGGCTGATCGTGACAATAATCATCAATTTACACATAATAGTGCAAAGAGCAATAAATAGGATTATAAATGAATGTATATATAAACTATATTCAAAAGACTGAACTGACTATATCTGTGCTTTAGTGAAAACAAAGACTTTCGTCAGCAAGTCAGTTTGTCTTGATTGAATGAAATCGAACAGCCATTAAAACTGTAGTTATTTTTTTATCATGACCTTGATATAAATATATTTAATTCTAGAAATCAGTAATAGCAAAGAGAGACATTATTTAATATTTCATATTTTTTTTGTAATCTGTTTTCTTGTCTATTTACTACAAACTTCGAGAAATTAGGAAATTACTACGGAAAA
>NC_051408.1:14808200-14808313 GCF_015228065.2 Penaeus monodon
GATAGTAGGAATTAAATTCTGAAACTTCACGCAGATTAATAGACTTTGCCTGGCATTTTCTGTGATAAGGTCAGTCAAAGGGGATATAATAGTGAAAGATGACCGGAGACAGT
>NC_051408.1:14808354-14808968 GCF_015228065.2 Penaeus monodon
GCATCAAATGTCTACTTTCGTGAGAGGAATGACTCATGCCACTGCACATATTCATTTATACATTTTTAATGTGTATTTATAAAGGTAAGTTGATGTCTTTGTATTACATTTTTTTGCCAACTGTACATATAATGTAAGTAAATAAATGTCAAATGTTTTTATCTGTATGTACAAAGTTTAACACCATTACTTACCTTCATGTTGTTTTGTTATTGAAAATACTGATTAGTTGAACACGTTAAGGAAACATCTTGGTATTTGAAATTCTATTCTGATATACATATATATATCAAAGTCACAAATAAATGTTATTGATATCAATAAGAAAAAAAACGTTAACAAACACTGCTCCGAAATATCCAGCAATATAAAAACGGGGCATTCAGTCAACACCAGGTTTATGACATGCTATTTGTTTCCTTGTAGTATCGACTTAATGGATGTCACCTTTGGCGTTATGGAAGTCGAGGAGGAGAGCTGTAGGAGGCGCGCCGTGTGCGAGCTCCAGAGGGCGGCCTCGAGGATGCCTTTCGTGGGGACATTCTTACAGAACATTAGGTGAGAGGTGTTTCCTTGTTGGGGCAGTCTTGTTCTTTGTGGATCCTTGACTACCG
>NC_051408.1:14809178-14809653 GCF_015228065.2 Penaeus monodon
GGGGGAGGCACATCAGCACCATGCACAGGATTTAAAGAAGTTTTACAACAATGAGGTTTATATTGTAACATGGCGCATACCTTTCACACTGTATAAATGGCATTGGCTAGCGATAACCGTTTAATATATTTCTACTTCTTAAATCTCCCATGAAGAGGAAGTATAATTACCACGCATCACTGATTCCAGCATTTGCATAACACCATTCCATCATATCAAAAGAGCATTGTTTCACTCTCCATTCCCTCTACTTCCTACAGTCCTTCGATTAACGGTATGGAGAAGTACAAGGAAGCCCAGCAGTCAGGATCTGCCCTGGAAGATTGCAAACTCCTCTTCGAGTGCCCGTATTCTTTCTTGGAGACGAACTGAAGAACCCATAACAGACTACCTCTCCCTCCAGGCGTGAAACGCTTCGACTTTCAGGACCGAGGCTTCACGACCCTTTGTTTTGATGTGCTGATCCGAGACTGAA
>NC_051408.1:14809700-14810768 GCF_015228065.2 Penaeus monodon
GATAAATGTATAGAATATGGACATACTTTACGTTCCTTTTCAGTTTAGTAGTCTTTGGTATGTCTTATAATTTAGGACAGTTTTCTATAGACTTGGAGAACACTAGATAACCTGATCTGAATACAGTTGTACTCAAATCTGCTGTGTTACACGAGTCACAATTAGCTATGTATGGCCAGTATCAGAAGTGTGATAAATCTCTTGTAAATGACATTTATTTCAGTGTTGACGTTGATGTTGACTGAACGAGATAGCTCGACATACGACTTATGATTTGTTGAACGTTTGACACGAAATGAAAACGACTGACTAGTGACAGACGCGTTTTCCTCAGGAAGCTTTCAGACAATATTCATTACAATCTTGGTTAGACAATTTCTGTTAGATTTATAATTAACGTAGAAGAGACTTTGCTGAAACATGATGAATCTTGGGGATTATCTGCAATATTAATGAACTGGGCAATTTAACGTTAACCAAAGGCATTAAACAGCAACATTTTCCCACCTTTCTATCCTGACGCTGACAAAAGACTAAACTGTGTAACATTATCAGCAACCTCTGTGACAATTTCATTTTATAAGGATAACTTCATGGTGTTTAAATAAGTGACACTTCATTGTTATCTATACAACGATCTCCAGTTAACTCGACTTAGTCCATGTCTCCTCATTCATCTTAGCTTAAGGCGACTCGATAACAAAGACTGACATTCTGACCTGAAGAGAAGGAAGCAGGGAAGGGTAACAAATTTTGACCTAAGACGTGACTGGCGACCTAATACAACACCGACATGACAAGAAGTAAAAAAGCAATAGAGACAATTTGACTTACAAATGTGTAACGTTGTCATATTCCTCTAATTCATCAGTAGACAAATGTCTGTTATCATTCCACTCGTTTTATTGTCATTAACTTCTTGTTATTCGTTCAAAACATTGTTATCAGCGTTAAAGTGTAGTCACAAACCTCACTGTTTATTTATCTATTTATTGATGAAGCTTAACGCTGGTCATGGCAACTCTTGCAGTGATCGCTGTAGTTTTTTTTTCTAATTTATTGTTAGTA
>NC_051408.1:14811033-14811381 GCF_015228065.2 Penaeus monodon
TTATGAGAATCTTACATAGCTGTTCTGTCAACGTATTGAGACACAAGAAATGAAGCATGCAAGACCTGACAAATAAAAACAGAACAGAATCCTACAAAGTCAATTAAAACAGAACTGAACCTACGCAAATAAAGAAATTTGAAGCCAACACAATCAGCTCGCCAGAAGTTCCCAGGTTAACTTTTATCCAGAATACGGATCTATGGGGCTGGCGAGGGTGGGTCTGTCCTGCCACGCTTTCCTTAAAGGTCAATCCAAACTGGTCAAATTATCTGTAACAACAAATTGTGAATCATGAAAGTCACGGAAGAAAATCCGAGCTGTAAGAAACAGCCCAAAAGTTAAGCC
>NC_051408.1:14812865-14813356 GCF_015228065.2 Penaeus monodon
CAGACTCGTTCATTACCCTAGGATTACTCAAGCCATCCTTGTGTAACATGGGTAAAGACTATCGGGGAGGAGGACGCGATCGCCACACTCGCGGCGCTGCTCCTTCAGGGGAAACACCTGAAATCGGATAAAAGCTGAACTAGTCTCTGTCAATTTGTTTAAAGAGGCAGATCACCAGGTGAGGTTTATTTCAGGTTGTTTTTTTGGTTCGATAACCATTCGTAAGCTGTATAGGGAAACAGGCAATGTTTTGATGATGTTATGATAGTATAGTGCTTACTTGGACACTGTGAGTATGAATGGATGTGAATGAATCTGTAGTTTTTAAGATTGATGTTTGCACTATGATTATGACAGACAGGCATATATCCAGCAGTCAGGGGTTGACAGGATAGCAGACACTGTAAATAGGAAAATAGTATGCTAGACGAAAAAAAAAAAATACTGGTAAGTTTGTGAATATTCATGGACATAAAATGATAAAATATTAC
>NC_051408.1:14813963-14814435 GCF_015228065.2 Penaeus monodon
TAACATTAAAAGCAGAAGATAAGGAAAAGGTTTATTCTTAGCCTAACCATCTTGGTAGCTCAAAAACACAAATCTCCACAATTTACTCTTTGATTAAACAAACAACGCAACATGGAGGTGAAAAAAGTGAGATCCAATGAAATTGAACCCCTGATTGACCGAGAGATCAAACACGCACCAGAGTTATACTGTATTTGGCCGCAGATTCCCGTCCCTCCTTAGGTATGCAGGGAGGGAATCCGGTCACAGAATAACTTAATGGCGAAGCACGTGAGAGCCATACCCACAGGCAAGCCACAGGAGATGGAGGGGGAAGCAGGATGCGGTTTGAGGGCGAGTGGCAGGAGGCCATTGACCTGTGACTTATCAATACCTCATTCACGTGCCCATGGAGTAGCGTCGGCCGCCTGCTCGAGAGGCTTTGGAATGACAGGACAAGGGCGGTCAAGTGGGGCACTGTGTCACTGGCACG
>NC_051408.1:14816092-14816180 GCF_015228065.2 Penaeus monodon
GGCGATGAGGACGGACGCCTTCTCGCTCCTTCTGGCTCTCGCGCTCCTGAGGGCGGCGGAAGGGAGAGGCCCTCGGGGGGAACTGCAG
>NC_051408.1:14816658-14819692 GCF_015228065.2 Penaeus monodon
TCCCTTCTCCATCTTCCGTCTACCATTTCTCCTCGCTGCTCTCCTTAGACAGCTTGCACGTGGTGATATCCCAGTTCATCACCGGAGGCTCACTCCTCACCGCCTGCTTCATAGTCCTGATGAGCACCTTCAAGCCTTTCTACACCCTGTTCACTCAGATTCCAGGAAAAGGCGTAGTTCGACAACGTAGCGAAGGTGCTCCCGTGAATGTGCTGAGTAGGTGAGTCTTAACTCGAGGAAACGGAGTGAGGGCTCTGCTTGTTAGGTGAGTAGGTGAGAGATTTACTTTTTGATGACTTGTAAGAGATACAGTCTTAAATAAATTCGGATAGGGCTCTGTTGGTTCTAAAATAACTTTGATTCCTGCATGTGCTCACACAATTAAGAAAATCACGTGGATTTACCGATTATCATTAACGTTATTACGTATCCTATACCATGGACTGTTATTTCGTTACTTCCGGGGATTTTGTTGTATGGAGTAGGGGGTAGAGAGAGGAGGAAGGCTGAGACCGGGTTTGGCTATCCTCAATTGTGTCCTCTGGGTAAAGATTAGGTACAATGTAGGGAGTGAGATGAAGAAACACTCATTATGTGTAGCATCGACCTTTTTTAATTTCTTGGTTTGTCACGTTGAAAATCGGAGACTAGGTTATTTGCCATGTTGCTTGTTTAAATTTCCGCAAACAATAATTGCAAGAGAGACACAAAAATGCCTGAAGCGAACTGGAACGTCAACTTTATCACTGGAAAAAAAAAACAGAAAGTGCGTAACTCATCAAAGAAGCACTTTCTTTGGAGGTTTTACAAGACTCCTTATTTGCGTGTTTCTAAGGGTGCATCCTTTCCGGCTTTATATCAACAGGATGCCAAGGCGTTGCAAAATCAGGATAAGAACCTCAAAATCCTCACTGCAATAGGATTTGCCTCACTGGTTACGGGGGAGGAGGGAGGGGCTGTATTTCAACAGCCAGTCCTTCGTTTTTTTCACTCAATCTCTATTTCTCTTTATTTCTCTCCATACTGCTTCATTCGTTCAAATATTTAGGACGTCAGACTAATAAGAAATAAGAGCATGCGAGGTGAAAAAGAAATTGTATAATATAATTCAGTATTTCAGTTAGTTTAGTCTGTTAATGTTTCTCACACAACAATTAGATTTTTTTTTTTGAAAATGTGATTCCTCACTGCCAACATATGTACATGCTAAGCGTTATCATCTTTCAGTATTGACGTGATGGACGTGGCTTTCAACATGATGAACGTGAAGGGAGTCGAGTGCAGGAAGCGTGCAGTGTGTGAGTTCCAGAAGGCGGCTTCAGGGATTCCAGCTTTTGGGAAAATTGTGGAAAACGCCAGGTAGGGAGAGATGCTTGCCGTTAGTCTGATATTATCTCAATGTCAACTATACTTTCATCATAACCATCACCGTCATGATACTTTATACTTTGATAAATTGATCTAGGGTGTAACAGTTGAAAGAAATCCTTTCTGATTCTCTGTAGTAAATTACCCTTGTAGGAATGTCATTACCAATAGGACTGAAAAGTGCAGGAGCAAAGAGCTGAAAGCCCGGTCACAAATAGAGGATGGATGTGGATGGGCTCTGCTTTCTTATTAGGAGGGAAGGGTACTTTTAGCTTCATGGTACATCTGGAGAAGAGGCTTGAACATTATCTTTTCTCATATACAGAAATACACAGCCATGCTTTGCCCTCTGTAAACTCCACCCAATATAACCCATGATTTCCTGCAGGCTGTTTATGGCACTGATTATCCCAACAGCTTCCACTGATCAGGGTAGTGTGATGTCATGAACGTATAGATTCTTAGGCTCAACCTCAACACAGTCAGTACCGGAATAAGGTTTTATTTATTTACACACAACAGTAATAGGGTTTTAAGGTAGTTTATCCCTCTCAAACTCTATGCTTCTTTTATTAATGATTAATACTAGGACTTATGGGACGCAGACCGGACAGTAACTACTGAACCGCAACCATAAAGGCCACCCTGACTTGACTTATCTAAGCCTAAAGTAAACAATCCATTTCCAGGAAGGAGAAAGGGTCATGTTACTAGGTACATAATACTGTGGGAAAGACCAGTGACCCGTCAGTAATGCAGTCCCAGAAATTAAACTGAACCCTCAGGATTTACATCAAATTTACCTAACACAGTGACATTTTTTAACAATAAATTTCAGCTCCCTTCAATGATACAGACAACTGCTTGGGGTAATGGCGTTTCCAGTGTAATTGATGACTTTGAGGGTAACATTATCAGAGTACTGGTGGACTGCACTTAATAACTTCGTGCCATATGCCAAACACTCTTTAATTAAATCAAAATTCGTAGATTGATTCGTTAATCTAGCTAAAATCAATATTTGAGATAAGTGCATGACTTATGATTGCGTAAAAATGTACTAAAAGGACCACAGTACCTTATTTAAAAGGCTGAAGACAAAAAACAATTTAATAATATCTTTCGACTATTCTATTAAAATATACCTAAACCTAACAAAACAAATATTTCCAGAAGCAAATATACCCTCCGTAAGACACCATCATTACCCATTACCTTCAAAAATATCATACAATATTCCTTATCAAAATCGCTTTTTCCCACGCTCGCTTCCCTCCTTCCCCCTAAAGCTCCTTCGTCAGTGGTATGGAGAAGTACAGAGACGCCCTGGACTCAGGAGCCGCTTTAGAAGACTGCAGCGCCATCTATAAGTGTCTTTACTCTTCCACGGGGCCTTCAGGGAGGATGAGAAGGGACGTTTCTCCTCCTTGGTTCGAGTTATTCTGAAACAGCGGAAGATCGTGGAACTATGTCAGTGACTGAAATATCATCAGAGGCTTGTTTTCTTTTTCATTGCAAATAAATATTGTAAAAGACAAAGGTCATTTTCTCTTCACTCTCCTTTAGAAAGTAAATAAGTAAATGCACATTGCAGTCACGAATGGATTTTTTATATGAATATATAAAAAATCAAGGAATCTTCGGCAGCGCGCGTTCGAAAAATTAT
>NC_051408.1:14823824-14825471 GCF_015228065.2 Penaeus monodon
ATAACTGGCATGGTTATTGTTGATCAAATTTATTGGTAATGGATAGATTTAATTGGATATTTTCCTTTGATGATCGTCTTTGTGTTCTCCTTTTAGACATTCTCTATTATCCATTCTTGATAATAATGATAATAGTCTTTCAGATTTCCACGATGGATAATATGTGCGAAGACGAATCCCTATCTGAAAAAGATAGTGATTTATTTACTGTTCTTTGTATACGTTAGATATCATGATTAAAAGATACATGCATTACCATTCTAATAGTATTAGTTATTAGGCTAATCGTATGGATATGAACTTGTATTACGCAAATATGTGTGAAGGCTATTATTGTCAGTAGCATTCCTACCTCCTGACCTGATTACATTGTCAAACCCCATATAACAGGTACTTCCGTTATAGTGCTTTTGCAAACGAAATATATTTATATACATCTAATGTATTTTTGATTAGAATAAGATCACTGAATTAGCATAAGACTCTTTAATCTCTCTCTATTTGCAAGGGTGTATTTGCGTTCATATGATCATGGAAATGGCACATCCTCTCCGCCGCGGCATCTTTCGGTCACATGACGCTCGCCTCAGACGTACGCTGACCCAGACGCTGCTGGATATCGAAATACATCCGGGTTTATCGTAGTCTCTGTCACTCTTTCATTTCTCTTCCGCGATGGAAACAAATTCGTCGATACAGTAGTGAAAATAAGAAAACCGAAAACAAAAATATCGAGTCACGTCCACGAAGACAGAATAGTAGCGAAGGAGGTCGAAGGGAGAGGAGAGTCGACTAGGTCGAGACGCGCCGCACTCCCTTAGTCAGCTTCGGACGACCAAGGTGTTCCCAGGAATACGGTCAACGCACTCGCTCCGACGCTCCTCCAGGGACAACAGCCGAAGGTAAGGACACGGTGGTGCTCGAGGAGGTAGAATCGTACGTGTCTCTGACGCAGGTGTTGTTGTTTGGTCTGTTTGTGGCATGCAAATTATCTGCTTTGGTTAATTGTCGGAGTTTTCCGCCTCTTAGTTGATGAATCCCAAATGGCGTAAAGACATTTTATGTACGTCACTGGTATTGGTTTCATCGGTTGGTAGATGTTTACTTTATGCCACTGTTATGGATTTAAGCGAATTAAAAGCACTAAGGACGAGTATATTCACAAAAGAGCATGCAAATACGAAACCGTACAACAGGGGCAAGGTTTCCAGGTAACAGGTAACACTGTAAAGAAAAGGTTATGGTACAAGTACCAATTCACTTAAAAAAGATTAGTGTTAAGAAAAATGGTAGATATAGATCCTGAGGACAGTCTAAGAAAAATCACTAATAACAGAATAAATTTATCTTAATCTGTACTGAGTATATTCTTTTATACACAAGAAACAACTAAACGCTAGTTTGAATTATACAGTTAAACATACGAGCGATTATGAGGGCACTTGTCGTACACGTTGGCGATGGCCGTTCAAAATGCCTGGACGATTTCGGTCCCTGAATAACGTACTGGTAAAGAACTTGCTCAGCATACCCTTCACCGCTAGAACTGAAGGGCCTCTGGTTTTCCGGGGATGTTTTGCGTTAAACCTACGATGTTTATACTAGTCTTGGAAAATAGTGTTGTTTTCGTAGTTATTTATAGAACAG
>NC_051408.1:14825539-14825732 GCF_015228065.2 Penaeus monodon
AGATAATGATTTCAAATTCTCTGTGGGTAACTATGGATTCATTTTACTTTTTTTATTTTAGTACAATTAGTTATCCAAATAATGATATAGACATTAAGTTGGACTGAATGGTGAAGCATCATTGCAATCAAGAAACGGATGATCGGTGAACTAGAAAAAAAAACATATTATCAAGGAAAGAGAGCGGCATGCG
>NC_051408.1:14827924-14828460 GCF_015228065.2 Penaeus monodon
AACAAACAAACAAACAAAAACAAGTATACAGCTTCCGAGGAAATTCAGCCCACCGGAAGGGGTTTGGCTCTCTTGACAGGCATGACATGCCAGCCCACCGGAAGGGGTTTGGCTCTCTTGACAGGCATGACATGCCAGCCCACCGGAAGGGGTTTGGCTCTCTTGACAGGCATGACATGCCAGCCCACCGGAAGGGGTTTGGCTCTCTTGACAGGCATGACATGCCAGCCCACCGGAAGGGGTTTGGCTCTCTTGACAGGCATGACATGCCAGCCCACCGGAAGGGGTTTGGCTCTCTTGACAGGCATGACATGTCAGCCCACCGGAAGGGGTTTGGCTCTCTTGACAGGCATGACATGTCAGCCCACCGGAAGGGGTGTGGCTCTCTTGACAGGCATGACATGTCAGCCCACCGGAAGGGGTTTGGCTCTCTTGACAGGCATGACACTCAAGTAAGATACAAAATCGGTGTCACAGGGCCCACTTGGCCCTGTGACACCGATTTTGTATCTTACTTGATATGTTTCCTACTCTGC
>NC_051408.1:14833483-14833672 GCF_015228065.2 Penaeus monodon
CACACTGTGAACTAAGCTAACGTAACCTCTAACCTGTGATTCCTCCCTCAGCCGCAGAAATGACGAACCCGCTGGCGTGTCTTCTGGTCCTTGTGCTTCTAAGTGTGACGAGCGTTAACGGTGAGGGGAATGGACTGCAGGAAGCAGGAAGAACAATTCTTTCGCCAGATGAAGCAGGTAATTTATTCT
>NC_051408.1:14833776-14833850 GCF_015228065.2 Penaeus monodon
CATCCCATCCTCCCTCCATCTCCCTTGATCTCTCTCTTTCTTTTTGCGTTTATACAAATATGAATACAAAGGTT
>NC_051408.1:14833964-14834512 GCF_015228065.2 Penaeus monodon
GAACCCCCACACAAACAGAAAACAGAAAACTGACCAAGGCAATGAAAGCCGGACACACCCTTACACACAATCCCCCACGAATCCCAAACTCCTCTCCCACCAGCCGGCATGCACGTCGTGGTGTCACAGTTCTTCAGCGGAGGAGGACTACTACTGGCCTGCTTCTACGTCCTGCTAAACCTGTTCAAGCCTCTTTACACCCTCTTCACCGTACCTCCCGTAGAAGACCCAGCCCATGCTGATAGTGGCCATGGAGGTGGTCATAGGAGCTTATTGAATAGGTGAGTCCAGGTGAAAAATGCTTGTGACGGGGGATTCCTCTGTGGCAAGTGTCCATTCAGTCATTTGTTTCGTTATCCTTTGATGAGCGTGTGTATGTTTGGCTTGGTTGCTTCCGTTGGTGTGTACTTGTGATTGGATTGTAAGTTAGATTTTATTACATAGTTCTTGTAATAGTGTATAAAAACCTATGGTTCATCTGCAGCAAAATGCTTACAAATTGATTGATTTAATACGACTTACTTCAAGGTATAATAATTGTTTTACCT
>NC_051408.1:14834541-14835465 GCF_015228065.2 Penaeus monodon
TGTCTATATTCTATAGTGAATATGCGAACACTTTAAACTATTTCCCCATTTTTGTATGGAGAGCACCTCTGTATATCAATCATGAGTCAGATTCTTTTCTGTATAGAGAACATTTCTATATTTATCATAAGTTAACTTCCTTTTTTGTACAGAGAACACTTCTGTATATCTATCATAAATTAACTCCTTTTTTGTATAGAGAACACCTCTGCATATTTATCATGAGTTTTCTCCTTTCATTTATTGAGAACACCTCTGTACATCTATCATGAAGTTTTTCTTTTTGTATAGAGAACACCGCTATATATCTCCCACGAGGTTCTCTGCTTTTCGTAGGGAAAATACCTTTGTATATCTAGCCTGAGTTTCTCCTTTTTTTGTATTGAGAACACCTCTGCATATCCATCATAAGTTTACCCCTTTTTGTATGGATAACACCTCTGTATATTTACCATATAAGTTTACTCCTTTTCATATAGAGAACATCTCTGTGCATATATATCATGAGTTTTCTCCATTCATTATTGAGAACACCTCTGTACATCTATCATGAAGTTTTTTTCTTTTTGTATAGAGAACACCTCTATATATCTATCACGATGCTTTTCGTAGGGAAAACACCTTTGTATATCTATCATGACTTTATCCTTTTTTGTATTGAGAACACCTCTGTATATCTATCCCGAGTTTTCTCCTTTCAGTATTGACTTCGTGGATGTTACCTTTAACGTTATGAATGTCGAGGACGTTGAGTGCAGGAAGCGTGCCATTTGCGAGCTACAGAAGGCGGCGTCCAGGATGCCTCTTTGGGGAGACCTGTTGGAAAGCGCCAGGTAAGGTTATATTGCTTAGGATGCGGTTCCTTGCAACTTCTCGTTTTATTAATGTTGCAGGAGCTGATGAAAATAAACTCTCCTATTTTGA
>NC_051408.1:14835927-14836684 GCF_015228065.2 Penaeus monodon
ATCCATTACCACTGACTATATTTTCCAGCCAAGTGAAACATATCTTTACTTTTAATTATATATATATGGTATAAGTAATTATTTGAAGATGTGGTTTTGCTGCTCAGTCACTCAGATATTTTTTTTCCTTCTTTTAACGAAAGATAAAAGCAAAGAACCGTTACAGTGTTACAATACTGAATATGTTTTAAGGCTTGGGAAATGTAAAGTTCCCTCATCATTTTGCCTGAAATCCAGATTCCGTTTTGTGAATTACATTTCCCTCTATAGAATTCAATACATTTCCTCTTGGTGATGTACTCTGTGGAAAAAAATCAGAGATGCTCCACTTTAGGAATAGATATCCTGTTTTGATAAACTGGTGGATTTAAAATGTTTAGAATTGTGAATAACGGATAGGTAAACAAAGTATTAATGCATTTAAACGAATTAGGGGAAGGGAAAGATTAGATGCTAATTTTCTCTGAATATTTCACATTAAATGTCAAACTCATTCACACAGTCTTTGCGCAACTCTAACGATATGCATAGTACCATGTACCAGAACTTGCAGATTCATATCACGTTATGCAGATCAACACAAATCATTTCCTTGTGTTCAAAATAGTTTTAAAAAGTTACAGTGTTTATCTTTTTTTCCCTCGTAGTTCCTCCATCAACGGATTAGAAAAATACAAAGAGGCCCAGCGGCTGGGAGCGACCTTTGAAGACTGTCAGCTGCACTTCCAATGCTCGCGGCTTCCCTTGGGCTTCAGCT
>NC_051408.1:14836795-14837097 GCF_015228065.2 Penaeus monodon
TCACTGAGTTCGGTGCTCACGTCGTGATGTCCATACCGAAGTGAAGTTTATGTGTTTTCTTCCCCGATGAAAATAATGAAATAGGAATAGGAAGAAAATGGAAGAAGATAACTCCAAATAGCTACGTCCCTTGGTTTTATGTCATGTCAAGCCTTTATTCTGACATTTAATACTGAGTTTCTTCTCTTCAAGTTCAGGGGCGTCAGAACAAGCAGTCTCAAGTAACGAATAAATATGGCCAGTAACACAGAATGACATAGAAATATTTAGAAGTGAAGAAGGTATATTTTCTTTCCTGAGGC
>NC_051408.1:14837122-14837335 GCF_015228065.2 Penaeus monodon
TTGAATGATACTGTTGCCGTTCCTTTGTAACTATTGTTGTAAGTAATATCCTTAAGTACTCCCAACTTAGTGATAAGAACTTTTCAATCAAATATTTATTAATAACTGTAAACTAATGGCATTAAATTTCCTAAACCTTTATTTCCTATCGTGACATATGACTCAAAGAAAAGATATGTCCATCTCCATAATTTCATATCAAATGACAAGAGA
>NC_051408.1:14837456-14837834 GCF_015228065.2 Penaeus monodon
TCATAATCATCACAACAGTTAATTTTCCGTCACATTTGTTTGTTTTTCAAGGATGAATGTATGAGAAATAAAGATCTGTTATTAAAAAAATATATATACTCCCCTTTGCTATTCATCTACGATCAATCATAGTAGGTTCCCATATCACTCAAACATAATTTACATATTAGTTATAACGCCTCCATCACTTTTTTCATACATTCCTGTCATTTTTCATAATTCGACCATAAGGACCTCATTGTATTTATTTGACACCTTTATCCACACCACCTTATCAGTTTGTGTACATTCAGCATTCGAGACTTTGTGACGGTCGGAATTTTTAAGTGTAATTTATTCTTAACTTCCCTTGTTTTAATAAACTTATGTAAAGATGAT
>NC_051408.1:14839331-14839689 GCF_015228065.2 Penaeus monodon
AGAGGGAGAGAGAGTTCACCCTTGCTGTCACTCACCCATCACCCGAGCGAGATCCAGCTGCGACCCCCTGGGAAATCTCAGGTGCGATGCAGGTCAAGCCGCGCAGGTATACAGGTGGGTGGCGTCAGGGATACATTTCATTTCGGGTGTTTCTCCAGACTGAACTGAAGTCTCTACTAAAAGGAAATGTCGATTATTTGTTCTATTTGTTGGACTCTACAAAAAGGAAATGTTGATTATTTGTTCTCATGGAGTAGAAATTCTCAAAGGGAAGCTGCTTAGCCCTTAAGGAAAAAATCAGGATTTAAGTGGAGGAATCTTTTGCTGGGGATGGAATATAAGAGGAATTTTCGTCATG
>NC_051408.1:14840223-14840447 GCF_015228065.2 Penaeus monodon
TCTCGGCTTTTCAATGAGCTCCTTGCAGGCGGCCAGACTCTCCCGTTCCAGAGCAGTATTTTTATATTTCTTCTTCCTTCTCATTTAACCCTACAGAGCAACCCAAATAAACATGAATGGTCATGCAATACATAAAGAGCGCCTTTGGTGAAATAGATATTAGTTTTATTGCTTACTTTACATTATAAAAGCATCCAAATAACCTTGGATTATGGTAAAGCCTG
>NC_051408.1:14841016-14841273 GCF_015228065.2 Penaeus monodon
GAATATCACCGAAACGTCCGAATTTTATTAACGCAACATTCCAATAAACAAAATGAATTAAGCCTTTAATCCATAGATAGTGAAAAATCACAAACTCTCAAGGGCTTAAAAAGCCTTACTTTTATTATTTTACCAATAAGTAACATTCTTGGGAAGCCAGGGAATTATAAATATACTATAGTTCCCCAGAGAAGTCCTCTCAACATTTTCTTTATAGTTATACATAGACCAAGATATAAAATACGTATAACTCAAAG
>NC_051408.1:14842434-14842658 GCF_015228065.2 Penaeus monodon
TATTTGAGAGAAACAAGCCAAAAGTATATGTGACCTGATATGACATACAGGTATGGGTCACCTGTACATTGGACGAGTCATTCATCCGTCCCCGAAAGTGAGGTTAATTTTAGACCCTTTTTACCTGACCTGACCCCCTATTGCCTCCGGCCTAATGTGCATCTTGACCTGAGATTTTATTGAGGTCAGAGAGGGACAGCGGAAAAATTGATGTAGATTTGCAA
>NC_051408.1:14843318-14843829 GCF_015228065.2 Penaeus monodon
GCACATATCTAGATTTGATTTAGCATGTAAGATTTTGCAAGTTAATGCGGTATGTAATGACAATAAATAACTATGTGATAATAATTAGTAATTACACCACCAGACTGAAAAACACAGTCCTAAACAGCGCTTCATACAATCCATATGCCACACACATACATGTTAATAAGAGCGAACATCCCTTGCCATAAAGTTTTGAATGGCAAGTGAGGCAATAATCGCACAAAAGACATGATTTTGTAAGGTCTAGATTCCTTTGCTGCTTTATTTTTTTTTACCACTGTAATCCTCCTCTAAAAATAGCAACCCCAGTTGACCTCTGGCTAATCGACCGGTGAGTAGGTCAGTACACCTTTGACCTGTCAACCCAAAAGGTCAAGTCTTCTCCTTCCTCGCTCGCTGAACTCCCCAAAACAAGTAAGTTTCATCTGAATTACTTTTTAAAATATTTTGTGAAGTGAAATTTATGGTGTCCTGATGTTACTTTTTCACATTTTACATAAACAGACAC
>NC_051408.1:14843897-14844207 GCF_015228065.2 Penaeus monodon
CGCATGTTCATAATTTGCACTTACGCTAGGGCGGGGCATTCATTTCATGTATGTTTCGTACAAAGAAAATCAACTCGGTTACCCCTTAAAATGTAACACCTCGTTCTCGTTTTCTTTAACTCAACGCGGTTCTGTACGAACTGATCATATGAACTAAATACCTTCTTTACGTCCCTCCCAAAGAAAATATACTTTCCGCGCACTGATTGTCCACTGCTTTGTGCTTTTGATCAAATTATCCCTCATTAACGCGAATTATGGCGCAATAAGAAAATATAAGCAACCTATTTTCACATACAAAGCTAACCTG
>NC_051408.1:14844275-14844627 GCF_015228065.2 Penaeus monodon
TTACTGAGGCTATATTTCCTTTCAACCACATCCTACAATTGCCAACAGCGGAAGACGTACATATACGTACACCGCAGTCTTAACTTTTTTTCTTTCAAGACAAGATCCGCTTTCTAATGACTGAACTGTGCAAAAAGCGTCCTTGAACTTGAAAATGTGTTGTTGGTCGTTATAGCACGCAGACACACTCGCTCTCAGTTGATAGTAAGTGTTTTTGTTAGAAAAGAAGAGCGGTTGAGGTTATTAATTATCTATTCTATACAGACGGGGTTTGCACTTCATAATCTTTGAAATTTTTAATCCTTGGTTTGTTGTACGATACACGTAGATATAATTATATCCCCTACATGCG
>NC_051408.1:14844685-14845434 GCF_015228065.2 Penaeus monodon
ACATTTTCAAGATGACAATTATTCTAAAAGTAGTCGATGAAAAGCCCTTTCTCTCTTCCTTTAGGCTTCTTTAATCCTTTTCTGCCTGACCGTGACCTTCTCTCCTGTTTTAAACACTGACCATTTCCTACACCAAGGTCAAATTTCTGTCCCTTTAAACCATTTAGAAAAAAGGGGTTAATGATAGCCTCGTGGGTTAGCGACCCTCGTAAAACTCATTCATTGCTATTTACGAGCGCTGGGGATATGGTTAGCGCTTCATGCTAGGGATATCGAGCGCTTTCAGTCTATTGCTTGTCTCCCGTGTGTGTTCACTTTAGAAAATACATTTAGTATTTGAAATTATTTAAAACACTCTTGCTTCTTAATTATATGTTCATATTTGTTTATCAATTTCATATATTTCTTTCACATTAACAAAGACAATCAAATAACTAAACTTTGGATTTAGTGAAGAAAAAAAATAGAGAACATTCTCGCACTCAAGATACTGAGAGTCTAGTCTAGCCATAAAGATAACATAAAAATTATTTTCACCGTGTGGCTATGCACCTTCCCTAATCGTTTCGTACCCACAAAGTGACACAATTCCCGAGCGCGCACACCAGGTCAGCCATAACTTTCATCTTTTCCTTTCTTTGTTGCCTTCTCTTTAAAGCGCCGACCTTGGCCTTGCAAATAGAGGAGAAAGGCGGTCGGAAAAAAAGAGGAGGGGGGGAGGGTGGCGTAATCTGAGGTCACGGGGGTTT
>NC_051408.1:14845479-14845568 GCF_015228065.2 Penaeus monodon
TGCAAGTAAGAGGAAAACGGGTTTTATTTTTGCCTGGGAGTGTGGCATATTTTCTCACGGGCAGTGTTTGATGAGTCTGGCAATACTGC
>NC_051408.1:14845600-14845973 GCF_015228065.2 Penaeus monodon
GTGCGTTTCTCATTGTCGCTGTAAAGAAGAAGAAAAAATATATAAGAATGTTGTAAACTATATACACACCATGGTCGAGTGACTGATAATATAGGTACAAAAATATATAACTACATATATAAATAAACAGGTGTATGGAGTGATAGAACCTGTTTAATTTTTTATATAGCATTTACTGCTAAACATATGATTCACCATTTAAGAAAACACTCTATGCAAACTATATAAAGCATTAATAACTTTCCCTCCGTACGCACGCATCAAATAGAAAAAACGACGAAAAAAAACTTGCCCGGTCACTTTCACATATGATCCTCACCTCTACCCCCCCCCGACCCTTCCCCCCATACCTCTCCCCCTTCCTCTACCTGGA
>NC_051408.1:14846120-14847426 GCF_015228065.2 Penaeus monodon
GACCTAAAATATGTGACAAAGGCCTTGAACATCGAAGGGTACGCGCGTCTGTACCCCCTGACCTTGTCCTTGAACTTCACTCGTCTTGGTGTTGCTGGGTTGAAATGCGTTTAAGGAAGGTCAGGAATGTACAGAGTTTAATGAATGAATGCTGGGTTTTGCTTTTCATTGTTTGAGCCGCGTGTTTTATTTATTTATTTATTTACTGGTGAATATTTGTTTATTTTGATATGTAATAGATTATGTATAGTGTTTTTTTTATTGATCTTTTGCCAACCGTAATAGTCAAATGATTGTTTATAAGCGAATACATGCATACACAATGAAATATATATGCACTAAAACACGCTTTTTTCATATAAAAAAAACGTCAAACTTATTGCAAAATAGTAAATGATTGCAGGCAAAAAAGTAAAATGAGCTGCAACTATCAGCAGAAGAAGAAATAATATCTTTAGGATCCTCGTCCTTTACGGCCGCACGAGGTGGGGACGCCGCGAACATATCCCACAGCGACAGTGTGAGGCGCTCCCACTACAGCTCACGTTTTCTCGTTTTTTCCCCACAGATTACACTGTTTTTTATAGTGTGGCTTGTGGAATTACGTTGCATATTATGGTTTTATTTGTGGAGAATGATGTATTTGTCTGTATCTTGTTTTGACTTATTTATCAAGCGGGAGATTGCAATAGAGAGATAAGTACTGATCCCAGTCTTGCTCCTCTCAAGATTGCGATTTGTTTATACATAGTGACTTAACACGGCATTAAACACTACATGCAATTTAATCTGCCTTATCATTGTTGATAGTAAATACGGACTTAACACAGACTTAAACACGACATGGAATACAAGCTTCTCTTCACTGCTGATACTAAATACGGACTGTATGTTAAATAATTTTTCTTCCTCACGTCCGTAAGCTTCCCTACGTGTTCTTAGATTGCCCTTCCTCATTCTCCTTTCTCCCACAGCCACCAACATGTCTGACTCTCAAGAAGTGGGCGTCGTGCTGGCCTTTGACCTGCCCGTCAACCTGGCTAAGATCGGCACCGGGTACCTCCAAGACAACCCGATCGCCGGCTTCCTCATCTCCCTGCTGGCCTTCTTCGTGCTCATGGCGGTCCTGGCGGTACCCATCTCGGCGCTCTTCGGCATCGAGATCTTCCCTGGACTCCTGCCGCATGCTAGGTCGGTCTCGGGGAAAGTGTGGGTCTCGTTTGGGTTGGCTGTGGGAGGCGCTGGCGGGACGGGGAGGGTTGGAGCTAGGGTGGTGGTTGACTATTTGGTTCAGGTTATTTCAGCC
>NC_051408.1:14847490-14848016 GCF_015228065.2 Penaeus monodon
CTTTGCTTATTATGTAATCTATGTCCCAACCTGGAATAAGCTTGAAATCACAGTCTGCATATTTTGACATACCAAAGCACCTTATGAATACTTTACCCCCAAACATTCTAATCGAAAGCAAACTAAATAAACGAACAACATAACAATAAACTAATCCCCACCACAGGTCCTTGGGCGGCGAGCTGAACTTATCCACGATGCTGAACAACTTCATGGGATCCAAAGTTGTGACGGACTTCTTGGACGAGCCTCTTGAAGACTTCGTGGACCGGATCATAGGCAACCGGCAATCCCGAGCTGTAGACACCGTTGGCACCTTCGTCGGGCGTGCTGCCAGTGCCATGGCTCCCTTGGTGTCGGTCTTGGACTACGACAATGCCTTCGTTGCTGTGCAGGTAGGTGTTGCTGACTTTGATAAGGAATGATTCGCATAGTATTGGGTATAGTTATGATAACCGAAATTGTCTGATTTCGTTACAGAAAATTAATGGAGCATATAGATAGCTAGGATTCATGGAAGTATTCT
>NC_051408.1:14848066-14848931 GCF_015228065.2 Penaeus monodon
AGCACCATTGTAATTATGATATACATTATGGTAAGAAGGAATTTGATAATGCTTTAAATAAGAAATCGATAATGCTTTGGAGAAGAGACAATCTATCAGACACCTATATCCCTTTCCAAGGCATGTATTGATGAGAAAAAGATTTCCCATATTGCATATACTCTGAACAAGATTTATTAGGAAGTCTACAAAGCAAAAAAACGCCTTTACAGCAATAGGGAGCCTAATCTAGGCCTAGTTACCCTTTACTAGACACAGGCACCTTTAAGACGCCCACTATCCCTTTACAGGTGCCAGGAGACGAGTGCCGCCAGCGCCTCATGTGCCACGTCCATACCCAGGTGGCACGTCTTCCTCCGCTCCTCCAGGAAGCCTACGGATGGGTCGGGTACGTTTTTTCCCATCATGTATTGTCGTTGTTTTATTGCTGTTAATACTACTGCTACTGTCTTTGTTATTACCACTAATTCCGGGTTATTTCCCCTGTTGATTGTCCGAATGGTGTTTATATAACTTCCCACTGTCTGGCTCTTACTCTCACCACTTTCACCATCATATGCTCGTTGTCATAACAGCTGTCACCCAAACCACCTGCTAATCTTATCTTTCTCTTCCTTCCCTCAGGCCACACATGCAGCACCAGCAACGCTATTCCAGCGCCATTCTGACTGGCTTGTCGGGTGGGGACTGCAAGCGGGCGTTCCCTGACTGTCCTTATAACGTGATCCAAATGGCGTCGTTCGTGCCTTTCCTCAAGAACAAGAACGTGAAGAACGAGCTGTAAAAGGTGTTATAGGGAGCTGTTGGTGGGAATGAACACTGAATGATTGTGATATTGATTTCGTTGAGTTCACGGAACAATGAA
>NC_051408.1:14848967-14849240 GCF_015228065.2 Penaeus monodon
GGAGTTTATTGTGACACTGAATTCACTGAGTTTATATTAACCGATTCGGTGAATTGATTGTAACGCTGAGCTCATTGAATTCACTGTTGGGAAAAAAGTTATGAATGGCAGGGAATCATACGGCAAGTTTACTAATTAGTATTCGATCCCCTTTTGCCTTCACTTGAATTGTCTTGTGACGGTAATTCAATCTCTTTCATAACTTTTTTTTAACGTTGGAATTTTCTTTGGAATGTGATACAATGGAAGAAGGCAGCCACGATTTTGAACTGG
>NC_051408.1:14849272-14850004 GCF_015228065.2 Penaeus monodon
TTATAAATCGTAATTAGCCGGAAAAGATAACTGAATAGACGCTAAACACAACGGGCGTTAGTAATATCCAAGAGATTCACATATACTGTTTTAAATTTGCTTTTTTGCTCTTGCTCTGAAGTAGCGAAAAGCACATTAGAACTTCATTTGTTTTGTGGTATGACTCCAAGTCAGTAAAGGCTGAAGGTATATTGTAACTGTCTTTAAGTGTTTTTGTTATTCTTTTGTGATGTCGCAGGATTCCCTGTTGTGTTTGCTGTCTGTTCATTTTACAATGTGTAACATTAGTAATATCCTCTTCTGTTAAGTTATTTATTACTATTTATTATTATATGTAATAAAGTTTACAATAAAATTGGTAAACTATATTTATGTGTTTAAATGAAAATGACCTATTGTCATATTCATCACAATAAAAAAAAAAATCACACGCACTATTATAAACACATATATACGCTTAAATTCCTATGTCAGAATGGAGAACCTTTCAACATTTCTTCAATTTATTCATTACATATTGCTTCAACAGTGACAGAGGAAGTTTGAAAAGCTGTTGAAAAAGCCATTCGAGATATTACAAAATTTACCATGAAAGCAGTTCATATATATTTCACTTCATTCGGTTTATCTTGTCCGTTGTGCTTTTGTTATTAGTTCTATATTTGACTGAGTGCTTGACTGAATTATTTTTTTATGCTAATGATTAAAAAATATAATAAAACGTACACGCAA
>NC_051408.1:14850081-14850224 GCF_015228065.2 Penaeus monodon
ATTCCAGCCAGACACGCAACTGAACCCGAAAACGCATCCAAATAAAGCAAGGAAAAGAAAGTCCAGTTTAAGAGATCCCACAGAACAGCCTTTGGGGAGGCATAACCAGGACACCGCCTCGGGCTATAACGGTACATGAGGCC
>NC_051408.1:14850342-14850472 GCF_015228065.2 Penaeus monodon
TACACATTTGCCTACCCCCTCTTTTTATTTGGGAGGGGGGAGGGGGGGAGAGGCGTTTTGCTCGTTTTTCTTCGTGTTCCGGACGTCTCCACAGCAGTTATTTTGTTGTAGTGGTTTCTTAGGGTAAAGC
>NC_051408.1:14850588-14850913 GCF_015228065.2 Penaeus monodon
TTGAAAAAAAATTAGCATTACGTATATTCCAACACTGTTACCTAACAATACATTTATGTAAATATATGCAAACAAGACTTTCTAATAACCTGTCGCGCAGATGATAGGGATCTGAACAGTAGACAGAGTAATGATGAAGGATTGTCATTTATCTTTGCTCTTTTTTTCTTTCTCTTCATCATTGACGTAAATGTTTGTGGGCGTAAATCGGAAATCGCAAATTCCTCTGGAAAAGTCCCTGCCCACGCCTTGGCAATACCGATGAAAGGTAATATATTCACTTCAGGAAAAAAAAATGAATGAGAATCAATAACTTGACAACATG
>NC_051408.1:14850991-14851624 GCF_015228065.2 Penaeus monodon
GACCGATACGTTCTAATTAAATCTTCATGAAAATCAAATCTATTGATAGAAATTTAGTCAAAGAGAGCTAATTATACCTCATGGGTTGTACTGCAAATGCACCATTTTTTCAGTTATTATTTTCCATATTTGTCTCAATGAACTTTTGATTTTTTTTTTTCATTCAATATTTTCACTTCGTAAGCAGGACATGATAATAAACTGAAAGAAGAGAAAGCTTTTGGAAACAGAAATTAGAAACACGCTCATATTTAGCAACAAGGCGTTTCTTCGCCAACCACGTGATTTTTAGTTAATAGATCAAAATGGACACATGTGCCAAAATGACTCCTATGTCTTTCTTGTTCATAAAGATAATAACGATTCTGGTTTACGCGTGGGTAATTTAGCACACAAAAATGTTAGTAGCTGATGTTAAGATTTCCAAAGTTGTCTATTCATCAATTAATTCACATCATTATTTATCATTATATATCTTAAATTCACATTTACCCAAATAACGCAATAAATGAATGAATAAAGAAATAAACGTCACCGAATATCACGGACCTCGCAAGAAAGCTCAAGAAAATGCAAGAATATGACAAAACTACAGATCCGAAAATGAGAAAAAGAAAATCAAGTAAACAAGTG
>NC_051408.1:14851649-14852206 GCF_015228065.2 Penaeus monodon
AAAGTTATATCACGGACCTCGCAAGAAAAATAAGAAAAAAGGCAAGAATAAGACAGGCAGAACTACTAATCAAAAGAATATCAAGTAGACGTAAACAAGGACAGAAAAAACAAGTAAACAAGTACAGAAAAATCAAGTAACCAAAATAGAATCAAGGAAACAAGTACAGAAAAAATATAAAAACAAAAACTAGTAGACATAAAGAAGGACAGAAAAAATCAAATAATAATAAGAAAATCAAGTAGAAGGACAGAAAAAAATCAAGTAAACAACAGAAAATTTCAAATAATCAAAAGCAAATCAAATAAACAGAAAAAACAAAAAAACGAATAAAAGAAACTCACGCAAACGTAAACAAGACGGAGGGAGCCCGAACCGGCCTAGAGATGACGCAACGGCGCCGGATGCGTCAGAGTGCCATCCTTCGAGAACTTCCTCGCCAGCTTAAGGTTCCGGCTTCGGAGCTGCGAGTGTCTCGAAGGAAGTTTGTTTATTTTTATGCTTTTTATTTGTTCTGATTTCCTTTATTTGTGGGTTTTTTTTTTTTGGCTGTTGTT
>NC_051408.1:14852418-14852782 GCF_015228065.2 Penaeus monodon
AATTCCACTTCTCTCCCGAGAGGAATTTCTTCGATTTACTGACCGAGAAAGAGTTAATTAATTGATGGAAATTTAATTTCTTTAATTGTAATTATAAAATTGTTATCAATTCCATTTATTAAGGAGAATTTGCAAAAAAAAAAAATTATATCTTACACAATGTCTTATAAAAAAAAACACAGATACAAGTCATTTACAAATTACATTGTAATAGACTAATATGTAAGCATAAAAGTATAATAAATATATCGTTGTTGTAAAAAGATATATAAGATATCGAATAAAAATAGAAAGATATAGAAATCTATAGTCTTAAAAGTATGTGGTAGATTAGCATTTCCTTTTAATGGCAGATAAAATTATA
>NC_051408.1:14852816-14852991 GCF_015228065.2 Penaeus monodon
CAAACTTAGGCAAATGTACAATGAAGAATCTAAAACAGTTTTTCTTTCCCTTTGTAAGACTATGAAAAAATATTTTTAAGAATTAACATTTACGATCGCTCCATAATCCAATAATATTTTAGATTCATGTCTATTTCGATGATAAGTATATATAACATTTAATTGCTATGCATTT
>NC_051408.1:14853076-14853717 GCF_015228065.2 Penaeus monodon
TGACGACAGGTAACTAACACACAGGCCTATAAAAGGATAAAAAACCCTTCCTGCATTCATCTTTCGAACCGTTAGTTACAAGCCATATTTCTCTGGAAGTCGTAGACACGTCGTTCCAGCTCTTCTGTCCCCCTCCTCATTCCCCCTCTACCTCTCCTACCTCTCCTCTCTCTTCAGCCTCCTCTTTACCCCCTCTCTACCTCCTTCCCACCCTCGTTTCTGCTTCCATCTTCCTCTCTTCCTCTCGCTTTCCAGCTACGTCTCCTATCTTCTCCTCTTTATCCCCTCTCTACCTCCTTCCCATCCCCTTTTTCTCCTTCTTCCTCCCTCTCTCCCCTCCTCTCTCCATTTACATCTTTCAACTTCTCCTCTCCTTCCACCCTCCTCTCTAGCTCCTTCCCACCCCCGTTTCTCCTTCTTCCTCCCCCGCCCCCATCCTTTCCCGCCCTCTCAACCACCTGCAGTTTTACAAGGCGTCTGGGAAGGACATGCTACGAGGCCCAAGGACATAGCCTGACCTACATATCGAGGGCGGTTTGACCTCTATACTCACACAATGGGGAAGGGGGAGGAAGAAGGGGGGTTAATGGGGGGGGGAGGAGGGAGAGTGATGGGGGGGTAAGGATTGGCTTGAGGTTTTC
>NC_051408.1:14853836-14853903 GCF_015228065.2 Penaeus monodon
GGCAAAGGGTACCTGATTATAATTCTTGGTTCTGGCAGGCATTCGGATGGGAGTGAATTGGCGGTGC
>NC_051408.1:14853975-14854104 GCF_015228065.2 Penaeus monodon
TAATCCACATGTACTACGTGGTTAAGGGGATCCAGGAGGTTGGTAGGTCGACGTGTACTGGCCTTTGGAGTTTCAGGAGACGAAGAGAACGTGATTAGACCGGCAAAGAAAGAGAGAGGGGGGGCGAGG
>NC_051408.1:14854243-14855473 GCF_015228065.2 Penaeus monodon
GATAGAAAGAGCACAACTGCAACAAAAAAAAATATACAGGCATGCACATAGACAAATAATGGGAAAGGAATGGCAGACTAAAACCAATAATCATAGAACCAAATATGGCTTTTCTACTTTCACCTGAATATAAAATCAAAGTTCCGGAACTAACACTAGATAAATCTCTTCCAGCAAGTCCGGGAATCAAGGACCCTGCGTATAAATGTTTACAAATATTTGTCCACCTTGCGTGTCGCCGTGAAGATAAAACCCTTAGAAAGCAAAACTACAACTGCGATTATCTGATGAAACCCAGCATAGTTCGACATAAAAGGAATTCCTGTAGATACCAATCTCGCGGCTAATAAGGATACCCTTATACTCACGCTGCCTACTGACCTACATAGCCCAGCGTAGGCCTCCGGGGCATGAGGCCTCCCTGGTCACGCCGAACGTAAACCGCGGCGACTTTTTGACACAGGAAACGAACCGCATTCTTCGTTCTGTCTCGCAGGTACTTTGCTTAATATCGAGTTTTGTTTGGTTTGTTCCGGTTCTTAGTCCCATTTACAGGGATTCAAGAAATGACTTCTATGTTTGTTATCATCACTTTCGCCATCCCATATCTGGTCAGCTGCCATACATGCGACAAACAAATAAATAGCTAAAAATCGCCCATAATGTCAATCTCGTTTATACCGATACTACGGTTATTACAACTAGGTCTTCTAAAACCGCGATCACTTTAGTCTTACAACTGTCATTACTTACAATATTACCATGAGTTATACTATTATGCTATTACTAGAGCCTACTAACATGCAAATCAAGATGAACATTTTTAAATAGAATCCACAACTATGTGAAAACAACAACATGAGATTCAAAATACCGACCAATTTTGCGCGTCCAAAATTTTCCTTAAGGCAAAGAGGACTTTCTATATTTTCCTATTTCTTATTCAACCCGATAGAATCACACAGTTTTACATAACAATTCTACGGATATACTAGTGAAATAGTCACAGATATAGACGAAATGATGAGTTTCAAAAGGGTAACGACAGTGGGCTTTACTTTTCTTAAAATACATTTCATTGTTTATGAGGATGCCTTGAAATCCGTTTTGTGAATAGCACGTGGCTATCTGGTGTCCAAGGCTGGTTCTGATTTCTGATTTATAATTTCATTATCAATTGGCATAGCTATTTGCGATTTTTAGAGATAATTACGTACCTCTTCAAGCTAA
>NC_051408.1:14855559-14855732 GCF_015228065.2 Penaeus monodon
ACAGTATTCATTGCCACTTATGTAGAAAATTAATGAATGTCAACAATGCGCCTTCTGCAGATGCATGAATAGAAAAACCTCGGGATCCAAAGCTGCATTGGAAGCCCAGCCCTGGGACCGATCGTATACTGCTGTGGAGACTCATATCGTCAGATCCATTCCTCTGCTCCCGA
>NC_051408.1:14856146-14856782 GCF_015228065.2 Penaeus monodon
ATTCAGCCAAGCCCCACCCCAGCCCTTCATTATACCCCCCCACCTCTCTTCCCTTAATTATCCCTCGGAGCGATTATAATGTTAATTACTCCTGTGGAGGGAGGAGCTGTTTACTTGTTTATGGATGATCAGTTTTCCCGTGAATCAGTGATGTATAATATTGTATAGCGAATATGTTTATGTACAGTCTCTACGATATACTTCCTTAATATATCCTTTTGGTATTTTGGTTTCCTCGATATTTCTGCATACTAGTCAATACAAATCATAGACTATTATCTAACTCACACAACACCTCCGTTGTATAATCCATCACTTACCTACGCTTACAATTTAGCACCAGAATAAGATCGAGAGCCTGTTGTGACTGTCAGCTTGTGTCATTCACTGAGGAATACTTGTCTATTCGGACTGTGGTTAGGCCGTCAACCACAAGAGTGAAATCTTTCTGGACCATAAAAAAAGTGTGATTCTAGCGCACTAGCATACAGGCACGCTCAGATACTTTGATGGACATAATTTATGACGTGCTGTGTGTACTCTGTGCAAATGGATGCATTTTCGTTATTTTATACACACTATTGCACAGGACAGAAACGCATATCATGCTCAAATAGTATGTGTATATTCAGCTGG
>NC_051408.1:14856875-14856986 GCF_015228065.2 Penaeus monodon
AAAATACACCACAACAAACCAACACACCACACCACACATAACTAACCGTACCGTAGGCATGTAACACACTACAGACAGCACCACTATCACACGTCACAATAGATGTACACG
>NC_051408.1:14857202-14857355 GCF_015228065.2 Penaeus monodon
TGCACTGTATAAACTTTAAATGCATATATGTTAATATCAGTCTACCTGCAGAACAGTTTTCCTGTTACAGTCATCTTTCATGACGATTTTACGTTTACCTATTTGTCTCTTGAAATATTACGAAACAATATCTCAAATCAAATTTCACTCACT
>NC_051408.1:14857605-14857798 GCF_015228065.2 Penaeus monodon
TGTCTAATCACGTATCTATCGCATTCCAAGGGGAGCGGTCATTCTGTACCTTTAAGCGATGTTATGGTCCTACAACGCCTGGCATTTGAGGTTCTGGACGTGAACCAGAAGCTGTGAAGTGAGATGTAGTTGTTTAATCACCTCCAAAAGTTGTGTTTGTTTGTCAGTTTTAATTTTTTCTGGGTATGTGCAT
>NC_051408.1:14857860-14858013 GCF_015228065.2 Penaeus monodon
CACATCCATCGATGCATCATAGTGTGGCAAATAATAAGTGATATCATTTGGAATTCGTAACTTTATTTTGAAAGCCTGGCGACCTGAAAACTGCCCTCAAATCAACGCAGTGAAAACCAAGGAAAATACATACCGATTCATTGTCAGAGTATT
>NC_051408.1:14858035-14858223 GCF_015228065.2 Penaeus monodon
CGAGAAGGCGTGCATACATACTGCTTAATTTCGTATTTACAAGAACTAGCTTACGAAGAAAGTGCAGCCATATGGGGAGAGACAGACTGGCCCGGGGATGGCCAGCAGACTGTCTCTCCGGGTCGAAGACAGAGAGGAGACACGTTATCGCTCGTTTGCATTTTTTCTTGTTGTTTTCGTTACGTTTT
>NC_051408.1:14859197-14859773 GCF_015228065.2 Penaeus monodon
AATATTATCACAGTTATAAGACTCTCATTACTAGTTTTTCTTTCATAAGAATTATGTAATGACACAATTCAACTATATTAAAAAGACAGTATAGTCTGTAGTAACAAGCGCCATCACACAACAACATCAGCGCTAATCACTGCACTCCGTCAGGATGCAATCACTTTGCATACCATTTCCAGCATGACTCACAATGATAACGTTTCGCTTTCATGCAGAGTTATTAGCATCATTCGCAAGATACAGTTAGAAGGGTTTAGTAGTCAAAGGAGAAAAGTATTTGTAAGAGTCACATGATAGAACATCGTATATAAACAAAGGAGAAAGTGTTTTGTGGTAGCAGTAAAGAACCGATTTTCTCCAAATACAGGAGGACTTGATATGAAATCTTTTATTAAGAAATTCAGCCGATTTGAGGACCCTAATTAAACCAATACATAATTTAGATTGGACGACTGAAAATGTGGTTGAGACTCAGTTCTAAATTTCATAGGAAGTTTTTTTTTTCTACCAGAAACAAGGGGGAAAAATGTGTACGAAGAAAAGTAAATGGAATGACTTTTAACTGAAGTAGAT
>NC_051408.1:14859905-14860537 GCF_015228065.2 Penaeus monodon
ACGTATCACTAGCTACTCTATCTCCTCCTTACTCCTCTATGTATCACTAGCCACTCTATCTCCTCCTTACTCCACTATGTATCACTAGCTACTCTATCTCCTCCTTACTCCTCTATGTGTCACTAGCTACTCTATCTCCTCCTTACTCCTCTATGTATCACTAGCTACTCTATCTCCTCCTTACTCCTCTATGTGTCACTAGCTACTCTATCTCCTCCTTACTCCTCTATGTATCACTAGCTACTCTATCTCCTCCTTACTCCTCTATGTATCACTAGCTACTCTATCTCCTCCTTACTCCTCTATGTATCACTAGCTACTCTATCTCCTCCTTACTCCTCTATGTGTCACTAGCTACTCTATCTCCTCCTTACTCCTCTATGTATCACTAGCTACTCTATCTCCTCCTTACTCCTCTATGTATCACTAGCTACTCTATCTCCTCCTTACTCCTCTATGTGTCACTGGCTACTCTATCTCCTCCTTACTCCTCTATGTATCACTAGCTACTCTATCTCCTCCTTACTCCTCTATGTGTCACTGGCTACTCTATCTCCTCCTTACTCCTCTATGTATCACTAGCCACTCTATCTCCTCCTTACTCCTCTATGTATCACTAGCTAGCTTAACAG
>NC_051408.1:14861158-14861357 GCF_015228065.2 Penaeus monodon
TGCTTATACAAATATACGGGTATAGATTATCAATGGCATACCATACATCACGTAGAATACGAACAAGCAATTAGAGAAAATTACTAGGAAAGGGAAACGAAAAGAAGACAACGCAAGTCATCGTGTTTCTAAATTTAAGTATTGCAAATTGGCAACAGGATCATTTTCCAGTCAGTTAAATCAGAAACTTGCAATTGAA
>NC_051408.1:14861495-14861840 GCF_015228065.2 Penaeus monodon
TGTTTCTTACATTTTCCTTTCTTTTATTTAATTTTTTCTATTCCCTTTCCCGTCCATCTTTCATTACTATATTTGTTCATTTTCTTTCAGTCTTTCTGTTTTCCCAAATTTATTTTTTTCGATTTATTCATTCGTCTCTCTCTTTCTTGCTCTATTCCTTCGATGCCTTGTCTTCCTTTTTTCCAGCATTTATTGTTTTTCTTTCTTTTTTCTTTCTTCCGTTTTCGTTTATGATTTTACGTTTATTACGTTTCTTTCTCTTCCAAACCTCCACCATTTCTTCTTCCCTTTCCCCTATTCTTTCTCCTCATATTTCCCCTTCATCCTTCTTTCATCCCTTTCTCC
>NC_051408.1:14861889-14862064 GCF_015228065.2 Penaeus monodon
GACAGTCGAGAAGAAAACGCCATGTCATGCCACTGGAACCCATTATTTACCTGCAGTTCGGCGTCATGACGTCAGTGGAATTTTGAGGTTCACGGCGTGCGGACGGTGGAGTCTTCCTCGGAGTTCGCAAAAACTTCAGGATCTCATATTCTTTTATATATATGCTCCCTCTCTT
>NC_051408.1:14862904-14863056 GCF_015228065.2 Penaeus monodon
TCGGAATACGAGACAATAAATCGAGGATAACAAATAACTCTCATAATTACTTTAGCTTAATAAGGTGAAAAGAAAGATGTTTGCTATTAATTACCGAAACATTTTTTTTTTTTCTTAAGGAAGTAGGATGTGAAATTTAGGGAGAAAATAGA
>NC_051408.1:14863485-14864571 GCF_015228065.2 Penaeus monodon
ACTCTCATTATCGAGTGATTCATTGTTATGCTTGCTGTCACTGCCAAGATCACCCTTCGTATCACTGTTAGCGCTTATCTAAAAAGTCTAAAGATTACCTCAGTCACGTGACAGCACCAAAAAGAGAGACTACCCTAAATTTCCTTTACTATGCCCTCCCTTCATCTCTCCCCTTGCCTTTCCTCCCCCATTCCCCCCTTACCTAACCTGCCTCCCCTCCATCTCTCCCCTTGCCTTTCCTCCCCCCATTCCCCCCTTACCTAACCTGCCTCCCCTCCATCTCTCCCCTTGCCTTTCCTCCCCCATTCCCCCCTTACCTAACCTGCCTCCCCTCCATCTCTCCCCTTGCCTTTCTTCCTCCCTAACTCCTACCTCTCCCTCCTTCATTTCTCCTCTTCGCGTACCCCTTCCTGCTTCTCCACCTCTCTCCCTCCCTTCCCTTTATTCCCCTGCCTTTCTCTTACCTTAACCTTTGCCTTACTTTCTCTATAATCCCTTTTCCATTCTCTCCTATTTCACCTATTCCTCTTCTTGTTTTAGTTTCTCCTTACCTTTCCTCATTTCTTCATTTCATTTTACGATACCCTCTCCTATGGCCATGCCTTCCTCGCTTTCTCCCTGTTTCTCTCTTCTTCTATCCGTTCTTTGCCTCTTCCCTCTTTTCTCTTCTCTCTCTCCGCTGTCTGCTCTATCCTTAATTCTTCTCTGCCTTTTCCTTCCTTTCCCTTCTACCTCCCTTGCCTCCTCTCTCCCTTCCCTTACTCTTCCCTACCTCCTCTCTCCCTTCCCCTATCCTTCCCCTACCTCCCCTCTCCCCTCCTTTATCACGCTCCTGCCTCTTCCTTCCCTTCCCTTACCCTCCCCTCCCTCCTCCCTACCTTCTCACCTCTCCTGCCCCCTCCCCCCCCCACTTCTCCACGTGGAAGTGGGCCGTGAGAAATGACTAGGTAATCTATGCATATTTCTCATCTGCCATTAGACTCGGCCCCTCCCAGCGAGATGGGGCGAAAGCTTATCGGTCCCCCTCTTGTCACTTTATCTTCAAGGTGGGACCTTCCCTTCCTTTTGCTCTTTCCCCACTTCTGT
>NC_051408.1:14864753-14865094 GCF_015228065.2 Penaeus monodon
GCTCTCTTCATTTTTTCCTATCTCCTTTTATACCATCTCGCACATCTTTTCCCTCCCTGTCTCATCTCAAGCTACTATTCTTCTGTCTTCTCAATTCTTTTCTCTTTTGATTTTCCCCTCCACTTTTTATTTTTCTTTCTCTTCATTTTCCTTCCTTTTTCTCCTCCTTTCTTCCTCCTCACTTTATTTTATTTTCCTCTTCCCTTCCAAATCGTACCTTGTCACCTATCGTAACTGCCGCTTTGTAATTTTTATCGTAAGTGCATCTGCCTTTTCCTTTATGATTATCTTAACGCTTCCTTATCGTTTCGTTAATACGTGTGTGCGTGTTGGTGTACGAG
>NC_051408.1:14865877-14865961 GCF_015228065.2 Penaeus monodon
TCCTCCTCTGTCAGTGTGAGAAGTATTCCCGTCAAGGTAAAGGCAGCCAGAAGTAGGTCAGTCGGTGTGTATAAGGACAAACAC
>NC_051408.1:14866187-14866260 GCF_015228065.2 Penaeus monodon
TGGGTGAGAAAGGAAACAGACTCAGGATAGGCAGGTGTTGTGTACAAAGTGACGATGGTTGACTGACCCTCGA
>NC_051408.1:14867184-14867765 GCF_015228065.2 Penaeus monodon
TAAACCTCACATATCACACTAATCAAATAAAATTAACACAGCATTTCTAAGAAATATATATACGATACACATGGGATTTTTTTTTTAAATCAATTGTCATCGACGTTACTCCAGTATTTTTTTTCTTATTGTATAGTTTATTAACATTTGTGGTTTAACAGCATGTGGTCTTTGTTAAATAAATTAACTGTAACTGAAACTACTGCTGTTTATCGCCGGATGGAAAACGCACTTCACTTAACCCTTGTAGTTGCATTCATTTATCTCTTCAATAAAGCCTCATACTTTCACGAAATTTACATAATAAACACTCTCACTCGAAGCACATATGTTTACTTTCACGTATATGACACATTATATGTATTTTGTGCACTTTCACCCGAAATGTTTAACATGTGGTTAGTAGAGAAATGCAGAACTAAAAAGGCACTGAAGAAACATCATTTGTCAGGCTGTTACATTAAGCTCCAGTGGGACACCTGACGGTTTAGAAAAGGAAAATAGAGGGCTTTCAAGATCGGTAATGATCTTTTATATCTTTTTTATGTCGGACACTGAGCAGAGCATATCATTATCTTTAT
>NC_051408.1:14868016-14868382 GCF_015228065.2 Penaeus monodon
GCACTTTCGAGAATCACATGAAGCCATGACAGCAAGAGCAAACTGCCCGAGGCAAACGGGCGTGAAAAATGAAAGCTTAAAGAACGGAAATAAGGAAATAATACCTTTACGCACCCGCCCATTAGCCACCCTTAGCCATGCTGTTCAGGCATTGTTCATCACGGTCGAGTCACCGTTTCAGTAACTGGTACGCTCGGCTACGGGAACACCTCGGGACTTCTGCCGATTCGTGTAATTGATTTGTAAGAAAAAGGGTGTTTGAGAGCGTATGGGGAAATACAATCTCTGGCAGTTTTAGTGCACTATGTAACCTATAATGCTATTTCTTATACACCTGGGAACGCTCTGCAAGTTCTACTAGTGTTG
>NC_051408.1:14868574-14868861 GCF_015228065.2 Penaeus monodon
GGTTAGCCATTTGAATGTCTATGCTGAACACATATTCATATATTGTATCATGTTTAGTTCTAGAAGCAAATCTATGTATGTTGCATATTGATTTCAATGATACATTAAAAACGTCTATGTATATGTGTGTGCTTTAATAAATACGTTTATATTTGCCGTGCGTAACACACCGAAACAGGAAGACAGATGGGTCTAAACGTGTGATTAACGTAAGTTAATTGCATAACTTGCGTGAGTTAACTCATGGAATTTCGCCTTTATCCCTGACTAAGTATTCTGATCCTCCT
>NC_051408.1:14869150-14870323 GCF_015228065.2 Penaeus monodon
GACTCAGAGAAAAAAAAACATCTGTGAAGTTATAACTATAAACATATTCCAATCTATACCAGTGTTATCAGTCTCTGAAGTTATGAGAACAATAAGAGTCTTTGAAGTCACGCATGCTAACAATAACGACCTGTGAAGTCTTTGAGTCCATGGGAACAATAACAGTCTACGGAATTTGAAGTTATGGTGCCACTAACAATCCGTGTAGCAGTGCATACGAAGACTGAAGTTACTGTTTACGAAGACTAATAGAACGTAATATAGGTCAAATATAGGTCAAATATATTTCATGTTACGTTTAATGCCATACTGGGAGTCCAATGGAAGCCCTCTAGATTAAGTTATTCACAGTCCTCCTCACCCTTCTACTCTCTTTACCCTATCGTCCTCACCCGTCTACCCTAAGCTCCTTACCCTTCTCCTCCCTCAATCCTAACCTCCTCCCTCTGTCCTTCCTTCCACCCTTCTCGCCCTTTCCTTCACCCTTCCTCCTTCCTTACCCTTCCGTCCATATCACCCCCCACCCAAACCCCCACCCTACCAATCCTTCGAATGTGGGTTAATTGTTTACATCCGCCATCCACCTTGCTGTAGGCCACCCTAAGGGCGGGGGGTACTTACGACACGCAGAATCTCCCGTCACCCTTGCACCCTTTCTCCAGCCTTCTCCCGAGTCTTGAGTCATTCAGGAATGTCTCAGGGAAAGTCTCGTGGCGATGGTGGGCGTTTTCACTATGGGCGTCGAGGTGTGGGGAGGGTGGGCGGGGTGGGCGGGGTGGGCGGAGGAGGGTGGGGTACGGGTTGGAGGAGGGAGGGACCTGGAGGGGTTGGGATATGGGGGGAGGGGTGGAAGGAGACAAGAGGTGGGGTATATAAGCAAGGTGGGTTCTTGAGGAGGAGTGGGGGGAGGGGGGAGGGGGGGCTGGGAGGGTCCTAGCATGGGGGTAGAAGGTCCTAGAGGGTGTAGTAGGGGGGGGGGGTGGAGTCCGAGGGTGATGTGACGCAGCACCAACGTCCTGATAATTTTTTTTTTCATTTAATGGTTGTCATTAATCTCTTTTTCTCTCCTTCCCAGCTTCGTCTCTTCTGTTTCTGCTATATTGTTCTTCATTTTGTATCTTTCCCAATTCTTTATCTACGCATATGTGCCTTTATAGTATGCATGCATCGCTA
>NC_051408.1:14870501-14870702 GCF_015228065.2 Penaeus monodon
ACACTACAACAAAAAAAGGATAATTAGGAACGCATTACTCATCAGCATAATGAAAATCAACAGCATAAATAACAATCTGTAAGGAATTGTTACATTTTTACGTTCAATTTTATATGGGATAAACCTATTGGGTGACTAAGAGCTTGCGGGGTTATAGCATATTGTTTGAAGGATAAGAAATTATGGATTTGTATGTTTTTC
>NC_051408.1:14871594-14871762 GCF_015228065.2 Penaeus monodon
TACAGCTTAGTCAACTGGTCGTCTTTATGAGCTCACGAGGAACATTGAAAAGAAGTTATTCCTTTTGAGGTTAATGTGATACAAATATTTCTCCGCGTCTGTCAGCCGGTGTTACGCGGTCTATATCACAGGCGGTGAGGGAATGGGTAATAGCTGGCAGGAAGTGAC
>NC_051408.1:14872173-14873278 GCF_015228065.2 Penaeus monodon
CCCCCAATTCACAGGAATCGCAGAAAGGTCTCATCACTTCCTGTAACATTCCTATCATACGTCGAAATGGCTCATTTCTCATCTTCCGCCTCAGAACCACCCCAAGAATTCTCATATTGTTTTTGTTTTTTTGTTCCCACAGATATGCAGATGTTCTTGAGGATCTCTTATTGTAAGGGATGCTCCTCTCCGTTATAGGGAGAACGTCTTCCTGTTATGGGCGTTCAGACATATCCGTGCTCGTACGCTGCACTAGGAGACATAAGGACATTAGTGTTCAATGCTTAGGTAGATGGGTGGGGTTACGATGCTGGACGGGGTCAGGAACGAAGGAAATTAGAGGGACGTTTAAAGTGACAGAGGTATAAAACAGATATAAGAGAAAAGATTGCAATGGTGCGGACATATGAGGAGGGAGGAAGAGTGTGTGGGTAAGAGAGTGATGACTGTGGAAGTGGATGGCATGAGGGGGAGGGGACGACTGTGAAGATGGATGGATAGTGTGAGAGATGATCTGAGAAAAAAAAGATGGGTTACGAGACGGGAAAAGATTGAGTAAAAAAAAAAGGTGTTAAGTTGTGAGTGAAGAGAGGAAGGACCTCGGTTTATATGTCAATGAAATCATATATATGGATTCATATCAAATAAAACTTACAATGATAAGAAAAAAAAAGTGAGGATTTAAGAGCGTAACGATAACCCTGATCATCTACAGAGACATATGAACCACATTACTATTCATTTATTCTCTCATTTAGCCATTTGTTTGTTAACTTATTCATGTACATCGACTTCCGCAGCGCCGAGAAAAGCTTCCTTGATCGACTGGCCTTTCTAGCTTCACCTATTTTCCTGATTTCACTTGGGAAAGACCGGCGAAATAAGGGAAATAATGGGTCCTATATGAAGATGGCTAGAAGAGGGAGCTAAGTAATTGTCTGGAGATCCATCTTTCACCAAGTATTTCTGTGATAAAAAATAACAAGAGAAACAGTGTGTAAGAATTGCTGATGATGCTAATTTTATGTTAGGGATTACCGTAGTGCAAGCTCGCGGAAAAAAATAAGAAGGGTTGGTTAGCATGACGACATACACATACCCCGGA
>NC_051408.1:14873371-14873701 GCF_015228065.2 Penaeus monodon
TACATACAGATTATTGGGTCCATGTATATCCCTGATAACTGAATTGGATTCTTGATGATCTATGATATTGTTTGCTTATAACATTTGTACATATAATTTCCAAGAAACACATCGTTGTATATCTTTCACACACACTCCTCTATATGTAAATAGAGGCTCCTAAAAATGACTAGCTAAAAACATCAATGGCAATAATGTTAAGATTTTATACAACAATTGGTGCAAACTGCAGTAACTACACTTACTGTCTTGCAGACAGTGATAACGAAATGCAAATCTTTATGAAAAGTGATAGTAGTAATCTAGGTAAGTACCTTCGTAATAATGGTA
>NC_051408.1:14873781-14874026 GCF_015228065.2 Penaeus monodon
TAAATCTCAATTCAGTGAGTTTAATAACGAGACAAAAAAGGCATTACGAACAGACGAACGAACTCCGTAAATTTGCAAATGACCACCCCACCCCTCTCTCCCTCCCCCTTCCCCCTCTCTTGCAGACGTATGGTGTCTGGCGCCTCAAAACAGTTGCGTATGGGGGGGGGGGGGGTCAAAGAAAAGTGAAACCTTCTGACTCGATGATATCTTTATCTTGAGAATGTTTGCGGGAGTCATTCAAG
>NC_051408.1:14874251-14874329 GCF_015228065.2 Penaeus monodon
CAGTCAAAACTTTCACCCGACGAAAAGTGATATATTAGAATACATGTAATGGCACTATTACATCCAGGTGCCGTGACC
>NC_051408.1:14874407-14874707 GCF_015228065.2 Penaeus monodon
CTTAAATGTCAAAACACTCGTTCGTTAATTCATTCTATTCCACTGCTCGTTATTTCCTCATTTATCCTTTTGCCTGTGTCTTGTCTAGTAAAAATAGGCTTGTTTCGAATAGTTTATAGGCCACTTTTTTTAACGATGACTCACCTTCCTGTTCTGCAAAGGACTTAATAACCGAGGCTGGAATATTAGTTATAATGGAAGTGTTTTGTCTACGATAGTTATTCTCCTCCTGTCATTTACAAGAGGAGAAAGTGAAAATATCTGGAGTAAACATTCACGAAAACATGTAGTGGGATATTG
>NC_051408.1:14875016-14875310 GCF_015228065.2 Penaeus monodon
CTGAGTTGGTAACATTTCGTAATGTAATCTCCATTCCCTCACCCTTCTTATCACTCCCTCTGCTGCCCATTACTGTTATCCTGACTCATCTGTTTCCATTCGTTATCATGGTTTGACTGTTTCCACTGACACTTCAGCGCTTTCGTATCTTTGTCATCTTCCGAATCTATTTTTTATGGACACTGATGTTTTTCCTTTCTCTTTGTTCATGGGTATTCATGGTATTTTTCTACCTTACTACCTCATTTCTTGTTTATTTTATTTCTCGCTTGGTTTGCGTATTCTTACACTTTC
>NC_051408.1:14875584-14875790 GCF_015228065.2 Penaeus monodon
AACCCATGCTCCTCCCCTGTACCATATCCAGCTGTGTTTCACTGACATGACGCAATACGCTCGTCATTAATGTCTACGTCATCCGCGTGCCTTATGTCTAAAAGAAGTCGATTTCGTTAGTCTGTCTGTGGAAAATATAGAAATTTTGTAGATTTTTCGGTAGCTGGAAAGTGTGTAATAGATATTTAGAACGAAATCTGACTGGT
>NC_051408.1:14875940-14876025 GCF_015228065.2 Penaeus monodon
AATGAAAGCAGAGAAAATGAGGATGAAGAAAAAAAAAACTTACGTAGACGGACTGACAAAAAAAAATGTTCCTTGTGTTGCTATG
>NC_051408.1:14876487-14876725 GCF_015228065.2 Penaeus monodon
CGTGTGTACATGTGTTTCCGAGCATCATCTAAAGACATATGATAACAAATGAGCAAACATATGAATCCAAAACGGAACACATGTGAGCCACTGTCGCTTATTATCAACAGTCGTTCCAGCCGCACGTGCGTCACGAGGGCATCAGCTGTTCTCCCAGATTTTTTTGTCACATGGAAATCCCTTATACCATATCCATTTTCCACAACCTTATGATGACTTAAAGATCGATTAAATGTTG
>NC_051408.1:14877019-14877288 GCF_015228065.2 Penaeus monodon
ACAAGCAAAACGAGGCAGAGCGGCTGGCAGTGCGGTCCTCGGGTCCTGGATACATGGTCTGCGCTTATATGCACGTACGTATGGCGCAACGACGCTTCACCCGGAAATCGTCCTTATGGCCAGAGGGCCTAGGGTCTATGGTTAGCCCAGGACGAGGATCACAATGGCGCGACAGCCCGAGGGGGAAGAAGGGGCCGGGTCTCCCCCTCGGCCGCCCTGGGCCCCGTCCGCGTGCTTGCGGGGACCGTCTGGCGGCCCGTGCTTGCGGA
>NC_051408.1:14877480-14877546 GCF_015228065.2 Penaeus monodon
TACTAATATTATTCACATTATTTGGCTATTGAATTACCAGGATTGTAAAGATGAAAGGGATGCTTG
>NC_051408.1:14878411-14879126 GCF_015228065.2 Penaeus monodon
ATAATCATACGAGAATATCTCAGTATACACTGGGAAAGTATGTTAAATGGTGCAGGAAAGTTGGTTTAATGCAAATATTTATTTTTGTAGCATATACCAATCTTGAATTTTTATAAATGTCGTTACTAAGAAAGTGCATAATCAAAAAATAAGAAAAGTCATTAAGCCAAATGCAGTTTATTAGAAGCAGATGGATGAATCACAAAAGGGAATTTATGTCAAGACATAATTCATGTATAGGGATAACAAGCAAAACATTTTCCTTCGGAGTGTATGGGAAACGCCATCTTGGCCTAGTTTGGCAAGGGCGACGCTGATTGGCTGGCGAGCTGGCATGGCAGGCCGGAGCCCGTGCTGTGAGGCGGGACGTCGATGGTTTTCCAGAAAGTTTCGCTTGTCTGGGACCCTTATTTTGGAATGTTCAGAATTGTTGGCATAAAGTAAATATCAAAGTTGAGGATAGAATTTAAAGGTTTGTACAGGGAGAGATAGAAGAGAGGGAAATGTTCAAGTTTTTCGAGCCGGATTCCCGCGACGCGTGACGCCCCGTGTCCTGAGTGGCTGATATCGAGGCGGCGTGAGAGTAAAGGGGGAGACACCCGCCTCCCTCGAACCGCCCCCTCGGCCCTGCCTGACCTGACTGGCACTCGCGGCGGACACGTATAAATAGCGGCGGCCTCCCTCAGTCAGGCATCAAACACGTTCTAGCCTCACA
>NC_051408.1:14879153-14879665 GCF_015228065.2 Penaeus monodon
TTACTCCAAAACTCCATTACTCAAGGTGAGAGATACCACTCCTCGCCTTCTCCGGCAGCCAAGCGTCGTGCTCTCGGTGACTTAACTGACTTTGCCGACTTTACTCTCTTAAGAAATAGTGATGTGATAAAGAAGTGAAGTGACAAGTCTGTGAAGAATAATTAGTGACTCTGTGACTGTTATTCGTTCCCGAGGAAAAATGCGATTCATTTTCTGACGTACTATGAAATTGTGCTTTTTATTTTTCTTAAAATTAATATTAGCTGCGGTGGCACAATGTATGGTAAAATAAAATTCACTTCGAGGAAGAACTTTCAAAAATTCTTTTGCCAGATTAGAGATTCATGAACAAGGGAACAGATGGCATTCACAGTTTCAATGATTATGAACAATACTTCAGCATCTCACATAACCACAAAGAACGAATATTACAAGGCAGTTTCTATCCAGCAGTTTAGTTTGTTGCGTTTGATTCACAGAAAAAACTCCATATACAGACAATAACTCAAAGG
>NC_051408.1:14879691-14880082 GCF_015228065.2 Penaeus monodon
GGATCACTACTTTCGGCTCGTTAAAATCTTCCCTTCCACTGACCATCGCTAATGAATTTCCTCCGATATGATAAGGTTGTTTTCCATCCCCTGTCATTAACTCGTCCACAAGGGAAAACTTCCTCCTGATCTGCATATAACCATTTCCAATTTTCATAGTCGGCGGCTAAATATCTAAAAAAATGGGGTGGGAATAACAGTATTTTAAGTTATCATAATTTCTTCCTAAAATCAATAGGGCTTGCGTGTCGCTTGTAATTATACCGGGCTTCTTGGCTGTTTTGCATAAATTTGTAGAATCACGTGGGAGTGTAACGTTTATTATTTCCTTGCATAAAATAGTCTTGAGGATTTTCTTTTCTTGCCGTTTGTCTTGGTTGTTTGTTTTTCT
>NC_051408.1:14880583-14880980 GCF_015228065.2 Penaeus monodon
CTCCCTTTCCACCGGCCGTAAGAGCACCACCTGTCTGTACTTCCCCCTCCAGTGCCCCCCCCCCCCACCCGTCTCTCTCTCTCTCTCGTCGCCTTGAAAGTAACGGTTTATTACCGTCATTTGGCTCTGCGGTCGTACTTGCCTGGGCTTGATGATAGCCAGTGTCCCTTCCCTTTTTTTCTCTCTCTTTTTTTAATTAATTCCATGATGTGGGTTACTGGTCCACGTGCTTTTCCTTTTGTTCAAGATTGTCTCCGGCGTTGGGGTAGGTTCTTACTTTCTTCCTGTTGTCTGTGGTTTTTATTATAGGGGAGGGAATTAAAGAATAGTTTTTCCTTTGGCGGGATTTTCAAGCGATATAACTTTCGATGGTTTAATTTCACTTCGGGATTTTCGC
>NC_051408.1:14881022-14882800 GCF_015228065.2 Penaeus monodon
AAGGGTTTGAATTACGTGAGATTTACCGAGGAAGGGGAAATCCAGACTCAGTCATAAGGGAAATTGGCGTTGAATATCGTAATCTTGATAATAATCATAGTGATCTCGATATGGTTCAAGTCACACGCTCTTTCCCGACCTTTGGCGACATTAGATCCGGGTCATAGTTAATGCTTTGTCAGGTACGACATTTGACTGTTCTTCTACAGTACTCTATTGCATTCAGTCTGACGCCGGTTGTAAATAGTAAAAGAATTTACAGTTAATCTATAACAAGTTCATATTTACCGTTAGCATTTTTTTTCCTCCGCGGATTTCTGAAAGCTATAATTTTGTTTGAAGTCAGGTGGCGGGCTTAATTGCACCAAATTAACTCTGTGAGCACAAGATGCATGATGAAGAACTGACGTTTATTTGATGCGCTGTAAATTCGTGTTATGCAGGTTTTTACCTTAATCATTTAGGGTTCTTACGCGGTCATTTCGTATTCATCAAAAAGTGGAAATTATTAATACATAAGAAGTCAATGCATTTCTGTTCAACTACTCAAAATATGAGAACGAGTATATTTTTCCCTTATATAAAAATTCCTTATTCAAATTCTTTCGTTCGTGATCTTGCCTCAGCGTTACTCCCTCATTCGCATTTAAGTTTTGTTCAATAACTATAATTCTGGAGGATGGGGTTACGAGCTCAGAGACTATATGGAGGCGGGATGGTGTTGGAGTCCATCAGTGTGGTCTGTGACGCGAACGAGGGAAGGTGTTCATTCCCGTCGCCCGTGAGCTGTATTGGCATCTGGAAGTAAATTAACATTGAAGAGAAGCATTGTTCATCGTTTTTAATATATTTTGTAAGTAACATTCGCGTTTTTAAGATTAAAATGTTCAAAGATCAAGATTCATAGTAAGTACATAGTCGTTTGCATTTCCTCGCAAGAGCTGATATACTGATGACTAGTACAGTACAGTCATTCAGTAATATCAATGAAATATTAATGATGTCCAGGAAGTCGGTCTTGACATTTCGGTTCGAATCTGCAACATACATATAAGTGTGCCAAGACTAATCGCCGGTGGATCTGTAACGCGTGAGATTCCGACTTGACACGGTTGCAGACAATGCTTCCAGATCCGTGTTAGATCGTGAAACTAATGTCAGAGAAAATTGGGAAGTAATTCAGTCAAGAACGCGGGTATGATATCAAAAAGAAACGAGGGAGATGTTAGATGTAGTTTCATTTCTGCACATATGTATCAATTAATATGCTTTTTTTCATTTAGTGCAAAATAGACGTGCTGTTGTTTTGCGGTTTTCTCTCTAACGGTAAACAAGACAATGCTTACCCCCTTCGCAACCCCCCCCCACACCAACTTCAAATTGTACTCTACAACCCATATAGAACAACACTCCTTTCCCCAATTCAAGACAGTTACGTTTGCTTTTTTGAAAGTCATTCATAAAACTAGAATACGGCTGACGCAGTGACGTAACACAGAACTATCGTACATAGCTTGCGAATATTGTTTCTTGCTTGTTGAAAATCTTTGGTATCTTTGTGGTAGGTCCTAAGGATGGTGTCATACTTACTGGCCTGAATTCTTCCGAGATACTGTGGCAATTTTATTTGAGAGAGAAAATCCGACGTCAGTGCATATAAGTGCCATGGATATTCGTCCGCTCAGAAAATGACAGGTTTCCTTCTTTTTTTCGTGGGTTGGCCTTAAGAATTCTCTTGATAGCTTGTTGCCATGATGATACACTTCTTAAGCTCTGTT
>NC_051408.1:14882835-14883301 GCF_015228065.2 Penaeus monodon
TTGTTGCGTCTGTATCAAAATCCAACGCTTCAATTAGTTATTAAAATTCAAGTAAGGTAACAGCAAATATAATAATAAATTTCCCACGGCGGTTGCAAGAATAACAGCCTGGAGTTGCTCGAATGTGGACCATAACTCGCCAGGTTAGTGCGTGCATAGGCGGGGGCGGGGGGAGGGGGGAGGTTGCGGTGGGGAGTCGAGTCCGCGCGATCGGTGTGGTAACGCTTGTGGACCGGGGATCTTAACTCGCCTAACTCGCTCCACTGCTGTTACGAGACGCCCTAATTGCCTGCTTGGTTTGCGGTGCGAGCTTGCATTCACGTGCATGTGGCTAATTTTAGGCGTGACTCGACCTGCTCGAGGTCAGGGTTTTTTTTTCTCCTGCTGCTGCCTCATTTAGACACGGAGAGAGGGTAGTTAAATGCATGTTTGTTAGTGTTTTTCCTGTTCGTATTCTTTTTACCGC
>NC_051408.1:14883398-14883481 GCF_015228065.2 Penaeus monodon
ATCATTTATACCTTCTTTGTCTTTATAACTCCGTGTCGACTTACCCCCCCCCCTTCTCCCCCCTCAGCCAAAATGAAGTGCTT
>NC_051408.1:14883525-14883624 GCF_015228065.2 Penaeus monodon
AGGACGACAACAGCCTCGAGGAGACCGCTCGCTTCGGCTTCCTGTCCCTCGATAACAGCGGCGCCACCTTGTCCTTCAACTCGACCTCCCTGCAGACCG
>NC_051408.1:14883693-14884547 GCF_015228065.2 Penaeus monodon
CCAAGCTCTTCGCCGGCAAGGAGAGCTACGACTACCCCAACTACGCCTACGACAACACCCAGGGATACTCCTCCTACACCAGCTACGCCCAGAGGTAAATTTGGGCTCGTTTGGGAGGATTTAATGCGCTATATTACTGCGAGATGCAAGAATTATTGTTGATTGCTTATCATGTTTCAGTCGCCTGCTTTTTGCCTTTTATGCTATTGTCAAGTTATTTCTTTCTTCTCCCCCAGGTCCCTCAACCTCCTCTCCCCCGTGCTCACCGCCCTCACTGAGGCCTACAAGAAGTACGAGTAAATGAAGCTCAAAGGTACACGACTCCACCTTTGCTGACCAGAGAAGCCAAAGGGACCCGATGGCCCTGCAACATGACATGACTTGACCTGTGATAGGTCGTAGACCAAAGACTTTGAATAAGGACCTTTTATACCCTGACTGGCGTGACATGACCTCTTGGGCATGTCTTATGCCTTGGTGCTGACCTCCCCCCCCCAGATGAGGACCCTGGCCTATTTCCCAATCCCACCTTGACCCTCATGGATATCGTTTTCTAATTTTCCTTTTCTTTTAACGGAAAACGAAAGACAGGCTTTCGGGTATTCCCCCCTCACCTCTCCCTCCCGGCCCCCTGACATGAAGAGGCGGCGCCACTCAGTGCCTACCTCAGCCCCCGGAGAATCGCACCTCATCTCAGTTCTGCCTAGAGACGCCCAGGACGGAGGGCGAGCGACTCCAATGTACATACTGTATGCTAGACCAAACGCTAGACACTAGACTAGAAACATTAGACCTTACCTGAGCTGATTGATGCTCACGACTTCTCATTTCGTTTTCGATCTTTTATACGGATA
>NC_051408.1:14884599-14884790 GCF_015228065.2 Penaeus monodon
GAATCATACCAAAATACCTCTTTTGTTGTTATAAATGTTTCCACATCTGTATCACTAGTCTTGTGCAGATGAAATACAAAGCTGATACAAAACGATATTTGATTTTTATCTTACCCACAAATTTGCCTGTATTATCTTGGAAAAAAATACCAGCTGTTGCTTTATATAGTAGCAACAGAAATACAAGAAAA
>NC_051408.1:14886854-14886981 GCF_015228065.2 Penaeus monodon
TCAGCAGTTGTATCATACATTGCTGGTCATGTTCTCTCGTCTCGCAGGGGATTATCGACTTAAAACACAGTGGACAGAAGGAATGCGACCTGATCCGTACAGGAGTGAAAGATGTTGTATTCGTTCA
>NC_051408.1:14887041-14887130 GCF_015228065.2 Penaeus monodon
GTGATGATGTTACTCTTATAGTGAGATTTTCTTCATTAATTTCCATTGTATTTTAATAACGCTAAAATTTCCAGGCAGAGTTCGCAATT
>NC_051408.1:14889405-14889770 GCF_015228065.2 Penaeus monodon
CTGGAAGCGATAAGGTGACAGCGTTTTCAAGATAAACATTTTTTCTGGATTAACTGGAGGACTTAACAAACTGTGCAGGATGTTTCAAACACAAAATTTTCCTTTATTGTTTCGTGAATAACACAATATTGATGTTGTTCTTGTTGTAGAAACTGATTACTGTTTATGTTTGGTTGTTATTTAAATGATCGTTGTTGTCATAATCTATCGTTCGATTATGGTTTGGTTTGATTTTGTTTCGGGAAAGTGAACGTTATTTCATCAAAATATAAACGATAGTAATTTTATCCAATCTATAAATAATATATACTTATCAAAACCCTACATTCTTTTTACCAGTAAATTTAGTATACATTCCTTCCTTT
>NC_051408.1:14889805-14891023 GCF_015228065.2 Penaeus monodon
CGAGTCTATATAAGAGGCTACTTGCTTAAACCTCCAAAAATGCAATAAGACAAAATGCAAGGATGTTGAATGGGGGAGAGACAAATGCAGAAGAGTATACTGTTTTCATTTTTATTGAGTGATAGATTATTTGACACGATTTCAATTTTATTTTCATGTCTGAAGGTACGTATTAAGAATACAATAGTCTGTGCAAGAAAGTGTTCATTCTCTGTTATTCTAAGCGCGTATTACATTTTCTTTTTGCGGTAACATTTCTACTTTTAGTTTCTTGATCTTTACAGGTAGAATACATGGTTTAATTATCATTATCTGAGAGTTCTTCCAATACTATTTTCTAGCCGTATGTTTATCCTTCTTATCAAATACAGTTCTAAAATATAACTATTACCAGTATAACACCACATACTTTGTACTATCGCGACTATTGGTATTACCTTAAATATCCTTATTTTATCATTAGTAGCTGTAGTTGTGATACTAATAGTTGGGGTATCATTAACAGTATGATTACTGCTATTTGTGATATAGCAGTAGTTTTTGCTGACGATGAGGCAAGAGATCAGTGTGGTAGTGGTGATAGCAGTGCCGATCACTATTAATAGAAATAGTAGTAACAGCATTAGTAACTGTAGCACTGCTATTCGTTGCAATTCTGTGCATGAGGCAAACTAAATCAACGATCTCAAAAATTTCCTCCTTTGTAGAATGGACTAGTGACTAGCGGCAGCTGGAAGCCACATAAGAATGCGACTGAGAGGGCGAATGTAGCACAAGACATTGCGTAATATCACTCTAGTTACATGGTAGGTGGTGGCGTAGACATATAGAGAGACTATTTGATTGCACTATGCAAAAAAAAAAAAAAATAGTAGAAGTATCGGTAATACTGATAGCAAAATTAGCAGCCAAAGTAGTAGCAGTGTTAAGAACAGAAGTGTTATTCGAAATAGCACGAGTTAACATAGAGAAAATTTAAATAGTACTGGCAGTAAGAGACAGCAGTCGAAGCAGCAACACAAGATAAAACAACAAACAATAGCAGTAACAATAAGAGGCAGGTGCGGAGATGAGTTCACTCTCGTCACTTTTCCTATATCGAGTTATTCAAAAGTTCGGTCATGAAGTTCAAAGACCATCTCTATGTCAAAATCGTTAGTTGCTAGTGTGTCGTAATATTTTTTTTCGATACTGCTGTTAATGTTTTCATTGGTACCA
>NC_051408.1:14891227-14891444 GCF_015228065.2 Penaeus monodon
TACACCACCGACAAGTGTATTGTGACTGTTGTACATATATCCACTTCATCTAACTCCTTTCCTTTCTCTGTGTGAGCCGTGACAGCCGGGATCCCAGTGGCTGACCCTGAGGAAGCCCTGGCGTCCGTAAAACCTCTGGGTGAATCAGCGGTGTGCGGACGCCCGACATGGTACTATTAGTAGGAGGGGAAGGCATCGAGAATGGTTTACTTCTGAG
>NC_051408.1:14891502-14891802 GCF_015228065.2 Penaeus monodon
AAATGATGGCGTTTTGTGTGGCTATTTTATGTTGTATTTTATTTTTGATACAGTGACTAGAACAAAGTTATGGTAGAATATAAGATATATGGATAGTAAAATGTCCACGGTGTATACGCAATATTGCTTCTACATATTGTAGGTTTGTTACGGATTAAAAGGCTAATAAGATCAGTGATGTAAACCAGAAGAACAGTCTGTGATATACAGTAAATATAATATATTTAAACATGATCACTACAGACAGAAATCATGAAAACATAATCACTATTATAAATATATCCAAGAATGAATATAAAA
>NC_051408.1:14892453-14892621 GCF_015228065.2 Penaeus monodon
ACCCCCTATCCTGTTTCCCACCCACCCGCCCCTGCCACACTGCTCCTACTGACCTACTTTCCTCCTCGTGTTTGTCCTGCTGATCCTCGTCCGCGGTCAGCTGATCGAGGCGCCGCTGTGTCGAAGACCATCGCCTTCTTGCTTTGTGTCTCGTCGAGGCTGGGAAAG
>NC_051408.1:14893778-14894132 GCF_015228065.2 Penaeus monodon
AAACTCGAGCCCAACAGGAGGCAAAGCACACGGAGGGAAATGCCTGCTTCTCTTTAACTACAGGGAACCACCCTTATGAATTATTTTGAGTTTAATTAGCTGAAATAATACCTAATGATGACACTGCAGTCTGAAAATGCATAAGGAAAAGTCGCTTTGCCTTGTTGATCATAATCACGAATATGTCTTCCTCAAGGCGAAAGATAAGAAAATGAAAAGGAAAAACACAAATGGTTATTTTGTTGGCATCCGTATAGATATAAAGTTATGAATTCCTCTCCAAGCCAGTGTAGTATAACGGAACGTCTTTTAACTACGGCCTAAGTCCTCCCCCCTCCTTCCTGCTATCCCGAC
>NC_051408.1:14894381-14894562 GCF_015228065.2 Penaeus monodon
ACTCACTCACTTTCCATTCCCCATTCTCTCCGTCCCTCAGGCTTAAAGTGCCGAAGTATTTTTTGCTATATTTCCCTTTCTGAGTAACCGGAAAGTACCGTTGTCCCGCCCAGGCGTAATTTCAGAAGTAGGTCAGGTATTACGGGTCTCGTGTGTCCTTACCTGGGTACTCGAAACATGC
>NC_051408.1:14894983-14895835 GCF_015228065.2 Penaeus monodon
TACACCCTTCTCAGTCTCTTCTTCTCTCCCATGTTTTCTCTCTCCCTCCCTCTCTTTAAATCGCTCTCTCTTCCTTCCCTTCCTCTTCCACCTCCCTTTTCTCATTCTCCCTTCCCTCTTCATTCTCTCTCCCTCCTTCTTTCTTTATTACTCTGTCCCTTTTGATTCTCTCTCTCTTTCTCCTTCCTCTCCTCCGTCATTTTCCTTTTCCTCCTCCTTAATTTTCCTCCTTCTCTCCTTTCATAATTCTCGCTCGTCTCCGTCCTCCTTCTCCATTATTTCTTTCTCCCTCCCTTTCCCATTTCTTTCACTCAGCACGTATCTTTCTTTCAATTTCCAGTTCCTCTGTTCCTCTGTGTCCTAAGCCTATCCAACTCCTATCCTGTTCTTATTTGAGCCTTGCATCTTTTTCGGAAAATCAAGCTTAACATCAAATTTATCATTTCTTTTCATCTCCTCATTCTTTCCTCTCGTTGTTGTTGTTTTTTTCAGGTGATTTGACTTTCTCTTTAAATTTTCAAAATAATCGCATTTTTTCGAATTGCATTTAAATTAATTTGATTTTACTAGATTCACGTTAACTTCACTGTAACCATATTATATATCAAGACATTTCTTACAAACACATTTACTAGTTTCTTGCAATTTTTCCCCATTGTATCATTTGGTCTTTATAACAGGTTCTACAAATTATAATCTCGGAGTTTAGAATTACTTAAGTTCTCTCGAGTTGGAAGTAAATATTTGACTGGGTGCTGAAGTCTTTAAGTATGTAATCGATATGGTGTTTATGAAGCGAAATACCCATGGCATACTTGGTAAGCATATCTACATTTTTTGCTTTTAAGTGTT
>NC_051408.1:14896463-14897283 GCF_015228065.2 Penaeus monodon
GTCTACACATTTGTGTTCCGTGTACATGTGCTACTGAATATCTAATGAAGTAAGCATGTATTTCCTGTCGCTTTATCAGTAGATGCGCCTATTTCTCCTTCTGCCTCCTTTTATTGGTCTTTCACCAGTTTTCTTTGCTTTTCTCTCCAAACTCGAGCCCAACAGGAGGCAAAGCACACGGAGGGAAATGCCTGCTTCTCTTTAACTACAGGGAACCACCCTTATGAATTATTTTGAGTTTAATTAGCTGAAATAATACCTAATGATGACACTGCAGTCTGAAAATGCATAAGGAAAAGTCGCTTTGCCTTGTTGATCATAATCACGAATATGTCTTCCTCAAGGCGAAAGATAAGAAAATGAAAAGGAAAACACAATGGTTTTTTTTGTTGGCATCCGTATAGATATAAAGTTATGAATTCCTCTCCAAGCCAGTGTAGTATAACGGAACGTCTTTTAACTACGGCCTAAGTCCTCCCCCCTCCTTCCTGCTATCCCGACCCCCTGCCCATTCTCCTTACCCATCACCCTGCCCCTATCTCTTACCCATATCCATACCCCCTACCACTTACACATGCACATACTCGCTACCCATACCACTCCACAGCCTCACGTCGACCCCCAATACCTAGGCCCATACCCAGCCCCCTCTCAACACCCCTACCACTACCCCTCCCCCATCTTCGTATGCCCTGCCCCATTCCATCACTGCCCCATCTCTTAAGGCATTAGCAGACAGACAGACTAGATGGGGCTTCATTTTTTTCACGAGCTGGCTTTGTAATTGTATTTCTCTGTTATATTTTTCTTTTCTTTTTTG
>NC_051408.1:14897417-14898481 GCF_015228065.2 Penaeus monodon
CCCCCTCCCCCCTTCCCCACCCCTCTCTCTTCTCCCCTCCCTTTTTCTTTCCTTTTTCTCTCTCCTCCCCTCCCTCCCTTCCTCCCCCTTCCACTCTCCCCCCTCCCCCCTTTCTCCCTCCCTTTTCCGCCCTTTTCCCAACCCTCCCTCACCCCCCTCCCCTCCCCCTCGTCTCCCCCCTCTCTTCCTCCCTTTTTCCTTCCCCCCTCCCTTTTCCCCTCTCCCCTATCCCGGGGTTTCCCCTTTCCCTCCCTCGTCCCCCTCCTCACTTCCCCCTCTCCCCCCTCCCCCCCTTCATTTTCCCCTTTTATCTCTCTTCTCCTTCCCCCTCTCTTTTCCCCTTTTCGCCCCCCCTGTCCCCCTCCTCTCTTTTTCTCTCTTCTCTCCCCTTTCCCCTCTCCCCTTTCCTCTCCCCCCCCCCCTCCCTCCCTCTCTTTTCATCTCCCCCTCTCCTTTCCCCTCTCTCTCTCTCTCCTCCCCTTTTCTCTCCCCCTTCTCTCTCCCTCCTCTCCCCTCCATTCGGTTCCCCCCTCCCCTCTCTCCCCCCCTTTCCCCCCTTCTCTCCCTCCCTTTCCCTCCTTCCCCTTCCCCCCCTCCTTCCCTCCCTCCTTTCCCCCCCTCCTTTTCCCCCCTCCCCCCCTCCCTTTCCCCCCCTCCCCTCCCTCCCTCCTTCCCCCCCCCCCTCCCTCCCCCTTTCCCCCCTCCTTCCCTCCTTCCCTCCCCCCCCCTCCTTTTCCCCCCCTCCCCCCCCCTCCCTCCCTCCCCCCCTCCCTCCTTCCCCCTCCCTTCCGGCTCTCCCCCCCTCCCTAGTACAATGGGCGCACACACTCCAGAAACCTTTTTTAGGACAGGCCCCTGGCGTTCCCGCCCTTCCCCCTTGCTCTCTAGGCCCCCCATTTCCTCCGTAGCGCCCTCAGGCCCTTTTTTCCCAAAAACGGAAAATAGGGGGGCCCCGAAGGACCGAGGGAGGGGCCTCCGCGCGGCGGCCTTTAAGCTTCGGGGAGGGACACGATGGAGGGCAGAGCGGTGGGGGAAGGAGGGGAGAGGTGGAAAGGGGGCAAGAA
>NC_051408.1:14902363-14902501 GCF_015228065.2 Penaeus monodon
CGTTGTCTTGATCACCTCTGTATGTTTATACAACAGGTTTTGATATTATTCTTCGCAGTCATTTTCATAATTCCTGTTAGATTGGTATAGTTTCAAATCTCCCATTGTAACTGTAATTTTGTAACTGAACCGCTATAT
>NC_051408.1:14902792-14903213 GCF_015228065.2 Penaeus monodon
ACTTAATTTTTTTATTTCATTGCACCAATTTCCGTCATTTTTGCTCGCGCCGATCTTCGTCGCCGTTTGGCATAACGATCACTTTTCGACGTCCCATTATCCTCGGCAATGACATTACTTCTTCTCGCTTCTTGTTTACGTTCTCCGCTGTGTTTGTCCTCCGCTCTCCCGCTCGAAATCCCCCGTGGGATGAGAAGATCCTTTTCGCGCAGCATCCCACAGCCTCCCTACGGTGAGGATGCGACACAGGCGAAGGGAAAACAGGAGGACCTCCCGCTGGCGTCGTTCTTTTCAGGGCGGTGATTAACGAGCAAATTGGCTTGTTAGCGTGACCCGCGGCTCGGAAACGACCGCTTGACAGAGAGGCTTGACTGGGTGAACGGCTGGATTCTCTTGTCCTTAGTCTCATTATTAGTGTTCT
>NC_051408.1:14903269-14903357 GCF_015228065.2 Penaeus monodon
TTGGTGGGGCAGATGGGAGGTTTTTAGTTTTTTTTTTTTTTTTTCTCTTTTTTTAGATTCGGTTATCCTTGCTACTTGATAGTATTTT
>NC_051408.1:14903695-14903985 GCF_015228065.2 Penaeus monodon
ATCTACCTGTATCCCTTCCCCCTCCTTCTTTTTCCTTGACTTCGGAAACTTTTTTTTTCTATTCCTCTCCATTATCGTTGTTTCAGTGATCACTTTTTAGCCATCAGGTGAGTAACATCACAACGGTACAAGGTGCATTCATGATCTAAGAGCGGCGCGTTACCTTGGCGTAGCTTCTATATATTTAGATAATCAAAATAATTTATCGAAATGCGCGTGTTGTGATATTGGCCAGTGGACTACGTGATACATGGCTAGATTTTCCTTGTAGAATCGCCAGAGAAAATGCG
>NC_051408.1:14904025-14904603 GCF_015228065.2 Penaeus monodon
CTTTGTCGGAACAAAAATGCAGATGTAAAGACTTCAGTGCAGGGTTTAACTTCTGTAATTGGATGCACCCTATTAGACCGTTGTCATTATATCCATGCTTATTCCTGGCTGAGGTTTCCATGTTCACTGTGACCTGGAACTGATTATGTAACAGTGATTTTGATAGCACCGTATTACAGTACATATAAATAAGGGAAGTAGGTCTGAAATTACAACCTTTAGTAATACGGTAATCATGTACTATTCTCTAAGATTGCAGGTAACAAAATGCTTCCAATAGCGCTCGAGTTGGAGGATACGTATATCTATTCAGCTGCCATTGAACATACCTCGCCTTTGTCTGATTTCAGTAATGTGAAGGAAAAATCATTGTGTAAGATGAATAACTCAACGTCATATTTCATTCTTGTTGTTATGACCCTGAGGCGTGGCAGGCAACAGCCCGTAAGGTGATATAAGCAACAAAGGTGTACCACGGCAAGGAATTTGACATAGAAGCTGCCATATTGATAATGGATTCCAATCGAAAGCTAACCATATTTTCGTCTTCCAAGCAAAATTTAAAATGTCGACTATAT
>NC_051408.1:14904657-14904809 GCF_015228065.2 Penaeus monodon
CTATTCTAGCAGCATTCCCAATTCCCAAATTCCTTCTCGGAAAATTCGAACATTTATGAAGGCAAGATAAGGGTCTTCAGAGCCATTGGCGTAACAAGTAAAACAGACAAATCTCTTATATTAACTTTACTTTCTCTCCTTCCACCCCCCCC
>NC_051408.1:14904915-14905277 GCF_015228065.2 Penaeus monodon
GCTTCCTCTTCTCATAAATCAGTCTAAAGCCTGAATTCAAAGCACGGTCGTTATCCAGGAAATTGGCCATAAATTTAGAACAGCGGCACACTAAACATACACTCATAGCCTGTCAGCGATGCCAAGAGACAGACTGTATTATTAAGCTGTTCTGCGTTCTGTCGCTTTCCAATAATGTTTTATTTTGTCTGCAAATATCTATATAATTAGTGGGTACATTTCTTAAAGCATAAAATGAATCTTCACCATTTTTTTATATAAAAGCTTATGTCTTTTTGTTATGTCTTTAGAAGTCCTATCACATACTATACATATTATACATTATTTTCCACCTCTCTATCTTGCTTTTGTACTTTATATCG
>NC_051408.1:14905915-14906027 GCF_015228065.2 Penaeus monodon
GTTTTCCTTTTCTTTATCACTGTTATTATGTCTAGTTCCTCGCTCTTTTTATTTTACTGTCTCTCTCCTTCTTACTTTCTACATGATTATTTTCTCTTTGCTTTCTCTCCCT
>NC_051408.1:14906248-14906358 GCF_015228065.2 Penaeus monodon
GAATGTAGTCCGCATGCACTGAGGCCAAACACACCATTTCTGCGTCGTTTTGGTCTCCGATTTCCCACGCGCCAAACAGAAAATTATTCGGCAATGGCACTTTTGTTCTT
>NC_051408.1:14906448-14906819 GCF_015228065.2 Penaeus monodon
ACTGCTACACTATTTCACCTCTTCTCACTGTTTCGTCTTGTTGCGTCATTGCGTGTCAAAATCTGATGCAGTGATACGCAGTGGGCTCGATCCGCCATGAGTCGGTCTATTGCCAAAGAAATGACACATAAATGACACATGACTCACATGCCCTCTTGTGGACGGGGAGCGTGGCGTTATTGTCCCGTTGCGCGTTCGGTCTTGTTGTGATTGATGGCCAGCCTTCCATGAACGGGAATTTCTTTCGGAGATGTAGTGGACTTTTTCCAATCCTGTTGAAGTCAGCGGAAACATATATTCAGCTGGGTGCATCCCAGTAAAGCTTTGTATAGTTCACTAGCATAATGTCATGGCAAGTCGGCTAACATGAT
>NC_051408.1:14907474-14907561 GCF_015228065.2 Penaeus monodon
TCAAACACGTGGCGGTGACCCCAATCCCGGGCTGGCGTCTGCTTACCGCACTCGCCACCGCTTGCTTGCCAGGTGAGACACGGGCCA
>NC_051408.1:14909552-14909637 GCF_015228065.2 Penaeus monodon
AACAAAAAGAAGTCTATAAAGCAGCACATTACTCTATGGACGACGTAAAAAAAAAGTTCAGTCGCTTTGTACGATTGGCGTACGA
>NC_051408.1:14910221-14910379 GCF_015228065.2 Penaeus monodon
GGCAATGAGAATAAAATACGCTTGGTGAACGAACGCATAAATACGTCAAAGATATCCGTCAATCGCCGTACCTGGCACCGCGCGCAGGCTTCGAACTCTATGCCTCTCCGTTTCCTCTGATTACCCTCTTTATACAATGGAATTATACAGTACCTCGT
>NC_051408.1:14910422-14910507 GCF_015228065.2 Penaeus monodon
TGCAGGCGGATGTTGACGGACCCGGGCAGATGCGTTGCCAGCTGTTCAAGGGTTGCGCTGGGGAGCACTTGTTCGGCGATTAATG
>NC_051408.1:14911553-14912240 GCF_015228065.2 Penaeus monodon
GCTTTGTGATAAATGTTAGATGATAAGTTCTTGGTAATAAATGTTGAATGAATCTGGAAAATCTAGAAATCTTTAATGATATAGAGGATAAATGAGATCGTGAGAGACTTTGACTTTGGCAAGTTTATTGAGACAAAAGCTTACATCTGAAAAGGATGAAGTAACTTAGGTTATCCTCACCCCTTCGTAAAAAGTCCCTGTGTGGGCTCACATTTCAATTACAAAAAATAGTTATATCAACAGATTAGAATATACACAATATTTAAAGTACAAAAAATACAAGTATTCAGAGGCAATGGTTTGCATTTCAGTAGATTGATAAAACAAGATAATTTTTCACAAAGCCCTCCCGGGCTCACATAATGTGTCTCAGGAGAATTATGCTTAATATGCGACGGTCATTTTCAACTTAGATACCTACTCAAGACATTATAGTCTCAACTGAAGGAATAACAGCCTTGGTACCTTGCATATTCGCCAGATATGATTGTACTATTGTCGTAAAATGGCTGTACCTCTTCCAAACCTCAAATACCTGATCTTTCCTAATCGTCCATACAGTCTGTTCGGGTAGACTCGTTATCTCTCTCATTTCTATATGTCTGAAGCATAGGACAGTAATATATAGTGTATCAAGGTATGTGCTCTATGTAGTCTACACACCCTGCATTCTTTTTCTTGCTCGCT
>NC_051408.1:14912334-14912655 GCF_015228065.2 Penaeus monodon
CATCTGTGTATGTGGTTATGAGAGAAAAATGGGTTTATCTACTTTCCAGTCACCTAGATCAGATTAACAAGAGACACAAGGAAATGGTACGTTTTCACATAAAGCTAATTTCTGCAACAAACCGCGAGGCGTGTAATATCATTTTGTGCAGTACAAAGAGCAGCAGGCTTTTGTAGAAACTAAAGCATTTATGCAATTACGAGCTTGAACATCAGATAAACTTTTGAATAATTGGCAATATATTTCCCAACTCTTATTTTTCTGTCTAGTGTGGATACAGATTTTAACGAAAACGATTATATTACCACCTCAACTAAAATT
>NC_051408.1:14913496-14913688 GCF_015228065.2 Penaeus monodon
AAACACTTGACTACTGTAACCTCCTACTCGTTACTGTCACATTTCCAACGAAAGTCTGAAAAGAAGAGCACTATTTTCAGGCCAGCTTCCCTCTGTGATACATTTTCTCGAACTGTAAATTTCAGCAGCGAATTTGGCGTAAAATTTGCGAATGGATATGCAGTGACAAGCGTAGGTCACAATAACAGGTGT
>NC_051408.1:14913852-14913948 GCF_015228065.2 Penaeus monodon
AAACTAGACTAATGAATTATTCGGAAAATTTTGGCTTGATGAAATATTTTATTCCTTTGTGTCATTTTCTTACATTATGCACGAATTAATGAGCGT
>NC_051408.1:14914116-14914369 GCF_015228065.2 Penaeus monodon
CTCCCTACAACCTATCTATTACTATTTCTATTAATCTAACTATCATATCTCTAATATCTATCTATATTATCCATCTAATACTTTTATATAAAGAATTTATGATATTACAATATCTATCTACTATCTATCATATCTACTATCTCAAATCTATCTCATTATTCTAACTACTATCTATTAATATATATTATAATATATATTTATATATATAATTTATTAATTTTATATATTATTCTGCTTATCTATCTGCTATGAA
>NC_051408.1:14915086-14915362 GCF_015228065.2 Penaeus monodon
TTATGTGTCTCTATATTTAAAGGTTGCTGAAATTACGCTCATAAACGCTAAAGTTTGGTTTTAGAATCTGAGCTTTTCTGAGAACGACAACTGAAGACCCAATAGAAATTAATAACTTTAAGATTCTGCAGCGTTTATATCCAACTATAACCACACAAATAAGCGCTAAAATTGAATTACGTGGATGATGTTAATCTGAAGAGTTATCTAAATTACTCGTTATTTGGGTAATTAATGTTGTATATTAAGGATTTTTCTTGAGAAAATTAGTTTCGC
>NC_051408.1:14916283-14916529 GCF_015228065.2 Penaeus monodon
CACTAACCGCAGTAAATCTCAATTTAAGCATTATTTCTTTGGCCTCAGTAATGCAGCTGCTAAACCTGAGCGATTAGGAATGCGTGATTGACATTAAGTCTCCGTTGCAAGCAAATGCACATATATAATATTTCTCTCAGTTTCGCTCACAATGATATTTACTTTTTATTGGGAAGTACATTATTCTTCCCTCTGGAGCAGAGTATATGTGGTTATTTTTAGTAATATCCTTCCGGTGAATTTGGG
>NC_051408.1:14916701-14916945 GCF_015228065.2 Penaeus monodon
CTCTGCTCGTGAGACTGCGTGGTCTCATTATCCAAAATTTTCCAGTAAATTTTATAACGAAATTGGTATCATTCTTCTTAACTGTAAAGTTTTCGGTCACTCAAAGGTGTAAAGCCTATTTATGGGACGAAAAAAAAAATCGAAAAAGAAGTACAGTGTATTTAGCATATAATGGTTGTTCGTCTTCCCGATCATCCCCAAATGACGAAATTTAAGGGAACATAATTTTGTTTTTCTTAACATT
>NC_051408.1:14917192-14917453 GCF_015228065.2 Penaeus monodon
CCTTCCATCCACCACTCATTTTTCTTCTTTATTTTATTTCCTAAAGCTACAAGAAGTTCGATGTTTTGCTCTTTATCACTATCCTCTAAGAGCTGATACACTGAGAGCAAAGATCGCAGACTACTAGGGTACTTTGGTGCTTTGAAAACTTCGTCTCCTAAACTTACGGGAGTACTGCTAAAATTATAAGGAAATATACGAGAAAAATCCAAAACTGATAAAAAGGACCAACACACAAAACACCACCCCACAACCCACAAA
>NC_051408.1:14917598-14917915 GCF_015228065.2 Penaeus monodon
TCCCCGTCTCTGATCATAGTGGGAACGTGGGTTGAACTAACCATTGGAGTTACAGACATATACACAAAAGGGAAAATTCCTTATAAACAAGCTAATGAAATTTTCTAACCGAGAGGCGAGAACATATTCCAAATATTTTAATAATCCTGACGGAAAGAGAGGTTTGAAAGTTTACTAAGGTTCATGTAGTTTACTGAATGCCAAGGGAACCGCAGCTCTGTCCGGGGGAAAGGGGTGTTGCATAGTTTTTTTTTACAAAAAATCTGTAAATTTGGCATAATACTATTAAAACAACAGAAAGTAAAAAAAATTGGTTT
>NC_051408.1:14918975-14919107 GCF_015228065.2 Penaeus monodon
TTTAGGTCGCATCTTGAACATTAAGGTCAAGTGCCATGACGTAATTACCTTAACTTGTGGATTACCTTGCTGTGGATTACCTGTTGGGTCAACGCCTCCTTAATGGCATGTCGCTGGGTACGGGAATGGGAA
>NC_051408.1:14919690-14919851 GCF_015228065.2 Penaeus monodon
GGAATTTCTCTTTGCGTCTTGTTTATCCCATGAGTCGTAATCATGAATTACCGTGTAAGTGCATGGCAGTGTGCGTGTTTGCGCATGGCGGTAGGCGAAGGAAGATAAAAGAGATAATAGAGATGGAGATGGAGAATGGAGGGGAAAACGAGCATATAATC
>NC_051408.1:14920242-14920546 GCF_015228065.2 Penaeus monodon
AATATTCCCACGCAAAGACACCTCAAAAGATAACAAAACTGAATATACTAATGGCATTAAGTGACTATTCTATCCTCTGAAATTCCTCGATCTTCTCGATCTGGATCCAAATGCGTCGGAAGCAGGAAGGTAATAATGAGGATAATTCGTGCTTAAAATACGGCCATAATGATGAGATTAAAATACTTACGATTCCACTTCCTCTGTCTTCATGTATAACAGGTGATGCGTATTTGCTTTTTCGTCAAATACACTGTTTGCATTATGATTTATAAGTACTATAAATTCTATTATAAATAGACAG
>NC_051408.1:14920693-14920786 GCF_015228065.2 Penaeus monodon
TTTACTTTGTATTATTATTTCCAAAAATACGGTATATTCTGCTTGAATAACCTTGACGTGGTTTGATACAAGGAACTTATATTCCTTGTTGCT
>NC_051408.1:14921725-14922026 GCF_015228065.2 Penaeus monodon
AGGACTTACTAACACATGTTTAGTGAAACCGAAATTGGTGTGTTATACCTAGAAATTATTTTCATCTAACTGCAAGCAATCGCGGGGAAATTGACTATAAAATGTTCCTCGGAAAGCATTAACGAACTAGCCTATCGTGACGATAATATCCGTTGCATTACGCATCTTCTTTGTGTTGAGAAATTGCTCTCTTGACAGCCAGAATGTTTTTTTTTTTCTTTCTTTCTCTTTTAGTGTTAGACAACGTTTAACACTAAAACATAAACATAAAAACACACACGCAAGTACACATGCATGAATC
>NC_051408.1:14922180-14923911 GCF_015228065.2 Penaeus monodon
CATGATTTTCTTTCTTAGTTCAGGTCTGCTATTTGACTTGTTTGTATGTAAAGACATTGTTGTAATCTTATGCATTTACAGCAAATACAGTTTCTAATTTCACGATGTCCTTCTTAACATTCCAAGCCATCTGGTAACTCAAATTAAAAGATCTTATTAAAAGAACTTATTAAAACTTGTTAAAAGTTATTAAACTTATTAAAACATTAAAACTTACTGAAACTTATTAATAAACGCATTAAAACTTATTAAAACCAAAACTTATCATTAATCTTATCAAAACTTATCAAAATAAATCAAAACATTAAAACTTATCAAAACTTATCAAAACTTATTATCAATCTTATCAAAACTAATCAAAACTTATTAAAACTTCCTATTAAACTTATTGAAACTTGTTAAAGAACATATAAAAAGAACTTATTACTTACTAATTAGTATTTCCTTCAGCTACATAACATTATCCTGTAAGATGTAAATTGTGCTTTTATAATCTGCATAGCAAATCAGCTGATTACTATTCCTTGAGATTGTCATAGTGACCATTTCAGGAAATATATGATACGTAATATAGATCATCAGCTGATATAAATACCATTACTTGATATAGTTTTGATTCGTGATTCAAGCAGATTGTGAATTCTCTGTAATTGTATCATTCATCAGGTGAACATTGGTGTATTTAAGAAGTTATTTCTCAGACTTTTCCCCTTTCCCTTGTTATTCCGAGACCACACTTAGCTCGTGATAACCTCCGGATTGGCTGGAATATTGGAGAGCGATCTCATTGGTTCGCGAGCTTGATGACGTCATAATAACTTACCCCCTCCCCTCCTCCCCACGCCCATCTGTATTCTGTCTTTGTGAATTGTGGATTTGGAATACAGTAAGGCGAAGAGCATTGCTGATGTCTCTGTTTCTTTCACTCTACCCTCTCCTGATTCATATTTTATATCTTCCATGATACAACATCAAGGTAAAGGATTAATAAATGTCAGAATTATTATTTTAGTTTTGTTTTATACTCCATTAATTCCATCTAGTTTCTATTATTCAACTAATTTACTCATTTGATTTTAACTTCGTCGCCAAAATTACATCAAATGAGGATAAATAGCGTTTAAACCCTTGTCGTTTCCAAATTCCTAAGCCGCGCTGGTGTGTTCACTACGCATATAAACCTTTTTCTAAACCTCAAGAAAGATATCAACCTAAATATAGTATAAGTGAAGTAAATCGCTGTAATAGAAATGCATTCGAATAGCATTGTCGCGGCAGGTGAAAATGTCTCCTTTCAACACATTCGTTGTTCTAATAGCAGGATTCAATAGTGTTCTTGGCATGTTTTCTCCAAAGTATCAGTCAGCTGTGTAATTATTCACACGACAGATGAAAAAATGGATGGCTGGTCATGTTCATCGTGGCTGTTGAACACTGAACAAAGATGCTAATTATGCAGGGAAAAGATAGGTGGATCGAAGTGAATCCTGTTTTCTATTATTATCATTATTTTTTTTTACAGACTGGTATTAGGCCGCAATGACGTGATGTTAACGCTTATCATGTATGAATATAAATAGCCTTTATTGCTTTTCTAGTTGAACATTTGTAGGACAAATGAATATCATAACGGTTTCGAGTGCTGAGTCGTTAGTCACTGGACCAAAATTGAAGTCGGTAGTCAATGAAATGCGTGACTTAATCTTAATACAAAAATGATGCTCTTCCGGA
>NC_051408.1:14924795-14924999 GCF_015228065.2 Penaeus monodon
TACGATGCTATGAAAGATTCTCACGCTTCTCATCTGTTAAGTAAAGAGCTATTTCGAATGCACGCTTTGACGAATCCAGTCATGATCTAACGACATGTCTTCGTCCAAATCGTTATAAAGACGAAGACTGGTTGGACATAGGTTTAAATTTAGTATTTTGCTTCTTCACACGACTGTGCTCCTGCACGCTAAACTCACTCGCTT
>NC_051408.1:14925437-14925567 GCF_015228065.2 Penaeus monodon
AACTACTTGGAAAAAAATGCATTGCTGTCGACGAGCTGCTGCCGTCAGCACGTCGGAAGACGATATCTAATGCAGGAAATCGCTGATAATGTCTAATATTATTCCTCGAAAATTTGCTTCCATATGGTTT
>NC_051408.1:14925693-14926125 GCF_015228065.2 Penaeus monodon
GTGGAGGGAAAAAACACAAAATTTGCAGCTTCAGAAAGAGGATCAACCGCAAATATCTTCGTTTAAAGCCCCCCCCCTCCCTCCCCCTCCCTCGTAAAAAAAAGCACTAAATGCACATTGAGTCATGCAACACATAATTCCGTCCCGTCCATGTCTGCCTCGAGTAAGTGCTTTGCTTCTGCAGCCAGACGTTCCAGTACATGTGATGGATTTTTCGGTGCACTTACGTAAAATTGACACGTGGTTTCGGCGTGTTATATCTCTGACTCGATATATAGTTATCACGGTTGATCGATCGAAGAAATCAAAAACCAAGTAACAGATTGACATCATTTTTGTTGTCTCTTGCTGAAATTCTCGATGAATGATTTTTATCAGGTAGATGGAAAGACAGACCGATAGACTGACTGACATAAAATAAAAGAATAGATA
>NC_051408.1:14926236-14926643 GCF_015228065.2 Penaeus monodon
GGGAAGCATCGCTGGCAAAACAACGAACAAAGAGCACCATGAGTCCATGAGAGTTCCATGACTTGCGAAAATGCTCCACGACTCTCAGCCGACTCTCTGCTTCACCACCGCACTACTTCACCGCCACACGTGTCAAATCCAACTTCAGAACAAACGCAAATGAGGAAAGAAGAGACAAAAAAACCATGAAGCGATGAAAGATAAAGGGATAAGAGTCCAGTTCGACGAGGAAAATTTCTTCAAACATGGCAGGTAATGATTCACATCGACCACAGGACTTCACCGTAGTACAGCGTAGTGTTTTTTGAAATATTAAGTGCAATGGTGTTATGTATTATGCATGCTGGGAAGATATTAATATTTAGAAAGATACTAATTGTGTTCTAAATTGTTTTCGTTGGCAACAG
>NC_051408.1:14926731-14926809 GCF_015228065.2 Penaeus monodon
GCGAAGGTAATATGGTGCTATATTTTATGTATGCTGGGAAGTTATTAGTATTTAGAAGTACATTATTTACGTTCTAAA
>NC_051408.1:14926841-14927049 GCF_015228065.2 Penaeus monodon
GCCAGAAAGAACGAAAAAATGAGGGTAATATATTGTTATTTTTTGTGTATGTTAGGAAGCGATGAAGATTGAGGAGGAAAATATTTTCGTTCTATTTTTTTTTTTAAGAAGGAAAAAGAGTTTGAGAGGTAGAAGAAGCCGATCCTGGTTTTATTACCAGATTATCAGGATAGGGAAATATAGAGAAAGAGGAAAAAGGTAGATAAAC
>NC_051408.1:14927107-14927227 GCF_015228065.2 Penaeus monodon
CAAAAAGACAGGCGTACAACTTGCATTATCTTAATATTTTTTTTATAGATTACAAGAAAAAAAAGAAAAAAAGTTGATAGAGAAAGATAAACCATTTGCAATCCGGCACTCGCAGCACTA
>NC_051408.1:14927586-14927999 GCF_015228065.2 Penaeus monodon
ACATGATTATCAGAATGAAGAGAGAGGAGGAAAAAAGATAAAGAAATTATAGGTAGATAGATAAAGGAAGACCATACTCTTTTTTTGTCATTCCCAGAATATTAAAATCAAGAAGGAAAAAAATGGTAAATAATACAGAAAGAAAGATAAACAGATACACGAGACGAGTCATCCATAATCATGCACACGCAAACTTTAAGGCATCTTGACATTGTCTTCGTCCTCCGGGGCTGCCAGAGTGACCGCAATATTCCGAAAGTAATTGACTGTACCCAAAATTGCTCGTCTTGCCGGTGGCCATTTGGTGGGTGAAGAGCGCGGTGGTCGCGCGGATTCGAAACACGTGTTAAAACTGCATAGAGTGAATCTTGGATTTCGAATATCTGTGTTTGTTCTTGAGAGTATAGTCTGTA
>NC_051408.1:14928233-14928411 GCF_015228065.2 Penaeus monodon
GCTCCTAAAAAAAATGCACTAAATGCACATTGTGTCATGCAACACATCCGTCCCGTCCATGGCTGCCTCGAGTAAGTGCTTTTGTTCCGTGACTGCAGCCAGGCGTTCCAGTACATGTGATGGATTTTTCCGTGCACTTACGTAAAATTGATCTCTTTCTCCCTCCCTCCCCTCCCCA
>NC_051408.1:14928560-14928667 GCF_015228065.2 Penaeus monodon
TTCTTTCTTTCTTTCTTTAGGTTCCATTTTTGGAAAGATAACATGAAGCAACTTCAGTAATGATCGCACAAATTATTACATTGGTCGCTGGTGACATGTGGATGCTA
>NC_051408.1:14929557-14929743 GCF_015228065.2 Penaeus monodon
CTCAAACGAGGGAGCTTCGAGAGTCGAAACAGAGGAATCTACTGAACGGCGAAGTGATCGAGAAAAGTAGGTCGAACTGAGGCGGGCATGTCTTCAGGTGGCTTCCGAGGAGCTCTCTTTATGCAATGGGAAAACACCGCAGAAGCAGCACCTGCCAACAGGGACGTAACGAGCGAGGTTGGCACA
>NC_051408.1:14930198-14930293 GCF_015228065.2 Penaeus monodon
GACAGCCCCTTCATCGTCGAACTCCAAGTTCGAAGCAGTGGATACGCTTTAGAGAATCGGACCGTGTCGGGATTCGAATCTCCTGGCTTGCGGAT
>NC_051408.1:14931678-14931984 GCF_015228065.2 Penaeus monodon
CAACACAAAAATCATCTCCAAAAAAGAGTGATCTTATTGTTGATGAGTTTTGTTGCACTGCATCCACGCAAACCCTTTTATCTTGGGCATCTTATTTCTCCAATTATGAATTTCCTTTAAACAACTTCAGTAATAATCTTGAGTCGTAACTGCCGCCGCCTTCCCTTCTCGCGAGCAGAACTGTTGCGCTTTAACCTCGAGAACTAGGTCAGTGCAAAATTGGTTCATTCATGCAAAGCTTCCTTTTAAATCTACTTACAAAGGCATTAACATTCGCGTTTCCATTTGAGGAGGTTGCTTTGCGCG
>NC_051408.1:14933486-14933771 GCF_015228065.2 Penaeus monodon
GCACCTGCGGGGGGATAACATGTGTCTGCGTAAAAATGTGTCAAAAACGAACACAAGATATATTGAGATTTTTTTTCTTATTGTTTCATTCTCTCTCACTCTTTCTCATTTTGCCACATTAACTTCTTTTTTTACATTCTCCACATTTATTCTTTTCTTTCTATCTTTTTTATATTCTTGCAGTTTGTTTGTCTCTTTCATTTACCTCGCATTTTCTCCCATATATTTGGACTTTTTCCAGATATCTTTTAATTTTTCCCATATACTCGTTCTTAAATCTGTCCC
>NC_051408.1:14933951-14934137 GCF_015228065.2 Penaeus monodon
TTCATGTTTTCTCTCTTTCTCTCAGTTTATCACGTTAATAATTCCTCTCTCTTTTTTTTTTACTCTCTCATTCCCCGCGTTTATTATACATTCTCTCTATTTCAGTTTATATTTTTTTCCAAAAATTTTCGCCTTTTCTTCCAATTCTCCTTACTCTCTCATGTTCTCCCGTTATTCACATTATAT
>NC_051408.1:14934414-14934507 GCF_015228065.2 Penaeus monodon
CATTCTGTCGCATTCCCACTTTCCCCTCCATTCTTTGCATTCTCTCTCTATCTCCTTTTCATCTCTATACCAGCTCCTTTCATGATTCACAAA
>NC_051408.1:14934562-14934782 GCF_015228065.2 Penaeus monodon
CAGATTTTCTCTGTCTTTCAGTTCATCGCAATCTATTTCATTTTCTGAATCAGAATACATTTATTTCGTGAGTTTTAAGGATTCAAATGATGTCAAATAACATGTAGTGCGAGAAATTTTAACCTAAACTGGATGCATTTTCTAAAAACAAAATGGCGCCGTGATATAATAACCGGGGTGTGGGGGTGCATTTATCAGGAATCTTAATAACTGGTTAAAC
>NC_051408.1:14934820-14934916 GCF_015228065.2 Penaeus monodon
ATGGTAGCAAACGTGCAAAATGCTGCTTCCAGAGGTTTGTACTCCAGCCTGGACGAAAAGGATGGTCTGAGAAAAGCAATAAGGATAGCGAAACAG
>NC_051408.1:14935040-14935104 GCF_015228065.2 Penaeus monodon
TAAGAGAGTCGAGAGAACAGCACCACCAAGAGGAGATACACGTGTGGAACAGATCACGGAAGAG
>NC_051408.1:14935190-14935541 GCF_015228065.2 Penaeus monodon
CAGTTTAGTAGATCGTAGTAGATCAAGATCGTGTTTTTATTTGCTGCTTGTTGCTGGTTTCGTCTTTGCACCTGTTTTACTCGTTTATTTGCACCTTTTACTTATTTGCTCGTTTATTTGAATGTTGCCTTTTTTTTACTCGTTGATTTATTGTTTTATTAGATTTTACTTCAGTTACACATTAATTTGTTTGTATTCTCTTTGCTGCTGTTTGGGCTTGTTACTTATACGCCTCGGGAAGTAAGGGCGTACCCTTCAGCAAATTGCCATTTTCCTGCGGATTGTCACCTTCGATAGATGGCGTCACTGTCGACTCCACATATCCGCTCTACCCTTTTTCGAGTGATTATT
>NC_051408.1:14935560-14935731 GCF_015228065.2 Penaeus monodon
GCTGTAGCTGGAGCAGGTCGCAGGTTTTTCGGCCGGTGTTTTTATAGTTCTGCTCGTGATCCACCCACGCAATCTCCGAGATGCAAGTGAAGCATTAGAGCATTATTGGTACTTAACAACATTACGGGTATGTGTGGCTGAAGTTTGATATTTGATGCTCGGCCTTGCTAG
>NC_051408.1:14935761-14936082 GCF_015228065.2 Penaeus monodon
GGGAAGTGTTTGTCCGTCCTGTGGCATGTTCAATTTGAACTGTTATATGTATGTTTTACCTATGCATCAATAAATGTTATGTATTTTGTTAATGTTTTAGTTACCCTGCACAGTGATACCTCCATATTTTTAGTAAGAATATGTGTTGATAAAGGCGATTCGTTTTTTAACATTATTGGTCACTACAGCAGCACTGAGATCGACTGTTTGACAGAGGTGTTCAGAAGAATGGAGAAGCACCACATCGATCCATAAATTTAAGAACATAAAGATTATAACAATTATAGAGGAATCAAACTGACCACACAGGAGTACCACAGG
>NC_051408.1:14937019-14937334 GCF_015228065.2 Penaeus monodon
ATTCAATTTTGTAGCTAAAATATAACAAGACTTCATTTTTTCTCTCAAAAATAATTGATGTGGAGAATTTTCAACTGAGAAAAATATTGACTGTATAATGCACTGCAACTTCATTTTATTTAATTCTACTTTATTCACAAGACCCAGATTCGGACAGTAGACCGCCGGTTGAGTAGCCTTGCAACAGTTTCAATTTCATCCTTTCGAAACTGGTTGTTACGGTCGATGTGAAGAAATGTGTCACGCAACATATTTTTGTGAACATGTCTGTAGGTTTGGTTGATTTTATTGATTGTGTAAAGAATGTGAAAGTAT
>NC_051408.1:14937367-14937524 GCF_015228065.2 Penaeus monodon
ATGTTTATGTACAAATTATTTTGATTCTCAATTTCATCCTTACGAAACTTTTATAAAGCTTGCTTAAAATGCAAGTTGATAAGGATAACTGGATATTTTCAAAAGCGTGAAAATGATAGTAAAGAGGAAAAAAAAAGAAAATAGAAACAAAGCATAG
>NC_051408.1:14937585-14937956 GCF_015228065.2 Penaeus monodon
GAGGGGGAGGGAGGGAGAAGAGGGGAAGAGATGAAGAGAGCCAGAGACAGACAGACAGGCAACAACGATGGGATTTTCTGCCTTTTAGAAACCTTCGGATTCCCACAAGTACCAGGCATAAACCGGTTTCCTGTGATATCAAATTAGCACAGCTCCCCAAGACTACTGCTAAATACTAAAATTTCCAAAAGAAAATGAGGCGGTGCTGATAACTAAGCCGCATCCGTCACCGTGACAGGTGGGCTGTTGCGATATGACGAGGGAATTATCGTCTCCCGTTCGCTGAAGTTTGTGTTGCCTTGAAGTTCTTTCCCGATGCATGTGAATCGGCATGTGGACGCATGGCCTATTTTTTACGGCACAAAGCGCAT
>NC_051408.1:14938121-14938818 GCF_015228065.2 Penaeus monodon
AACCATCTGTGAAAAAGAACTGTTTTTTTACGGGCGTTTTTCCGCTCAGCTGGCAATGGTCCCAATTTCGGAGAGTGATATATTAAGTATAACTGACAGAGTTACGAACTACTCATTTCTTTTTGCAGAATATCCATTTTCTTGCCATCAACCGAAACTAGTGACAGTCTTTCTCTCACATGTTTCGTGTGTATTGTGAAATTTAGCAATTTCTCTTGCAACCATAATTATTCACACATGGTAAAACACACATTATTTATATGTATATATTTTAGTGCATAAATAAGGATTAGAGATCAACAGACTGTTGCTACGTGTTCGAAAAACTAAAAACTGTTTGCACTTTATTCTGACGTTTATATGCTTAAATTATCTTGAACAAATGCATAATTTCTAAATCACTGTTCATTGTGAATCAGTTTTTAAAGATATTGTTCTTTTGAACTTTCCTTCTGTTCATACTTTCCAAGTATTTTTCTGCTCCTTATTTTTTTCTTCTTTCTTCAATTTCCTTTTTTTTCTTGTTCCCTTTATTCCACTTTTTTTCTCCGCATAGATCTTTATTCTTCCTCCTGTGATTTAGGTGTAGAGGTAACCGTGCAAATTCCTTCACTGTTGACGGTATCTGCTGACGTCTTCACTCTCAGCTATTTTATCAAAGAAAGTAAAATCTATTTTTTTCTTTACACTAATGACC
>NC_051408.1:14939007-14939553 GCF_015228065.2 Penaeus monodon
AATATAGTCTTTATATCCAAGGAAGAGATAACGTTGTCAGACAAACAAGTTAATATTTCCATAAAGTAAAAAAGCATAAATGCTTCCGCTCTCTAATGGACCAAAAATGCTAGTGTCCTCCGCTCCAAGGAAAAAGCTCCAAGGAAAAGCTGCTCATCACGAGAGCCATAACTAAGAGACGAGTGAGTAATACAAAATTCTCCAAACATATAGATTTAACGCTGTCTTTCAGGCTGAGTATATTTTACTAAAATCACATATTCCAGAAAGAGTTCAGATAACCACATTATACCTTTCAGAAAATGGTTGAAGGTAGAAAGTGGATACCCTTTCAAGAATTCATACAGAAATAAAGCAAAACAGGGTTAATTTTTACGAGATTCTATACAGAAACATGGGGCAAGACAACTGTATCCCAATAGAGATTTGATTCTTTTCAAAGCAAAAGCAAATTCGCCTTAATTAACAATGACATTAGGCATCTAAATGTAAAGCCAAACCCTATATCGTAAATTCTTATAGTCTCTATATATGTTGTCAAATTCT
>NC_051408.1:14939934-14940289 GCF_015228065.2 Penaeus monodon
TGTCAGAAACAATAAAATGTCTTGTGCCTCCCTCCTCCCTTTCTCACCTGTATGAATGCCATATGTACCATGATAGACAAATGACAGCTAATTTTGGCCCTCGCCTTTTGTGTACGATTTCATCTTGCACAAGACAGCAGTCTTTAATCTTGCAGCCTCAGGGGAGAGAGTGTTAGTCCTTCTGTCACCCGGAGAGAGCTACAGAGTGATTTCCCGAAAGCGAAGTGTATTACACTGTTAAGAAGGATTCATTACCTGGTGTCTGGGTAGAATATGCGGAAGGAATTTCCCTTAAGTAAAAGCGGTTGCGGTGCGTCTGCTGTCTGTGACAAAGAGAAATAAAAATAAGTGCCAC
>NC_051408.1:14941577-14941723 GCF_015228065.2 Penaeus monodon
GGCAATCAAACCTAAGAGTCGTAATACAGAATAAGCAGAACCATTTATATCTTAATCACCTAGAAAGAATACGATAAAAAGTAATCACAGATAATGTTTGTAAAATGTCTATTGAAATAGCAATCAAGACAGATATACTCTGAACC
>NC_051408.1:14942024-14942342 GCF_015228065.2 Penaeus monodon
CCAACCTTTCTCACCTCCCCAAATTTATCACTCACCACTAATCTCCTCGTTCACTCTACCTTGTCCTTTTCCGGCATCTAGTTCGGCAATTATGGCTTCGTGTGGCTCACTTGTCTCCTTCGAAAGCGTCTCTCACGAGCACCTGTCTCTCACGAGCACCTGTCTCTCACGAGCACCTGTCTCTCACGAGCACCTGTCTCTCACTCCACCGGCTTCCGTGGCTGAGCGAAAAGTTCTGGTGGTCGTGACGATCGATATGATCCGTCGCAATGGATATTATCGCCAAATATTTCGCGTTTGCTTAATCTTTTGTGCGTG
>NC_051408.1:14946967-14947291 GCF_015228065.2 Penaeus monodon
AACTACAGCACTATCATACAACGGACGTGAATATATAGAAACCACTGAACTGTTATATCACCTTCTTTTGACTGGCTGTCTTATTTGATGGCAGAGGGGACGTACAGGCGTAGGAATCACGCCACGATTTCATCAAGGCATATCCAGGAATAAAGGAAGCTTATTCAACTTATTCAGGTTGAGCCGTTTTTTTAGGCAAAAATATGCGCTTCATATGGTAATCTATCATATATTTGCTATTCGTTTTATCACTAACACCATACTCACCAGAGGCGAAGGTTAACTTTCTCGTGACTTAAGCCAGATGACCACCTGGCAGTATCC
>NC_051408.1:14948993-14949232 GCF_015228065.2 Penaeus monodon
TAATCAGTACGTAACATGAAGGGTTTCGTGCTAGAAGATGATTTGATATGTTAATCATACCCATCTTCACATCAACATAACACTTTCATCCCGTCATTACCACGCATTAAGTGTTGTTTTAGCAGATTATGTATGTCCAGATTACCGAAGAATGATGTTAACTGCCTTAATTTTTATCTAATCTTCATGTTTTTTAATTCATATGAACATTATATACAATAGATATCGATGATAAATAT
>NC_051408.1:14949528-14949621 GCF_015228065.2 Penaeus monodon
CGTCTCAGCCAACCCCATCTCCGCGATCCACCAATCCATAATAAACACATTAACTGACCAAAGATGACTTTTAATCATCCACTTCCGGTAGAC
>NC_051408.1:14949661-14950127 GCF_015228065.2 Penaeus monodon
ATCTTGCATGGCCTGAATTCCGTTCTTGTTTGTTTTGGTTATTTATCTGTTTATTTGATTAATGTTTTGTGTGTTTATCTATGTATCCGTTTCTTTGCATTCTTTTTTTCTTTGTATTGACATGTTTTTTTTTCTAGCCATTCCTTGAATTTTTAAAAATCTGTTTATTTAATTAATTCACTTCAAAGGTTGATCGTTTGTTTGTCTTTCTTAGATCCTTTGTGTGTTTGTTTGTTTACTTTTTTTGTAGTTTTACTTGTCTCTTGTGATAAATTTTCTTTCATTGTATTTTATAGTGTTTGAGGGTTTATTTTTTTCTTTCACTTCACGTATATATTCATTTTTCCTAAATCCTTATATTTTCTACCTAACTTTTTCAGTTATTCTCCCTTCTTTCTTTCTCTTTCAAGTTCTGGATAAATTTTGGTTTGTTTTCATTCTCCGATCTTTCTCTCCCTTTTTTCGA
>NC_051408.1:14950158-14950337 GCF_015228065.2 Penaeus monodon
CCAGATCTTACATATCTTCTGATTCTTTATTTCTACTATCATAATTCTACTTAAACTTATCTTAACATTCGTTCACCTACTAAATCATAAGTCCATTCATTTAATGAAAAATATTTTTAAAATTATTTATTGTATTTTTTAAATCTACAATCTCAATAAGAATCTACAAAGACTGGGTG
>NC_051408.1:14951234-14951995 GCF_015228065.2 Penaeus monodon
AACTCCTGGCGCTTGGTATGAGCAAGTAGTTCCCACCAGAGGGTGGCTGGAGACCCACTTATTACATGTCCCGAAGCGAACGTTAAGATTTACCCAGAGGACACTGCATTTCGTTTACCTCAGTTCCTGTTGTGCCCAAGCGGGGGTCATTCAATCCACTTTTTTATCGCTTCCCTTTGTATGAAAAACAAAAATGTATTTGCTCAGTTCTCGATAATTGTGTCTTATTTGGAGGCTGCTGCGTGAGAGGTGATCACCGCCGGGCATCTAGGCATACCTGCGAATCGTCTGCCTAGAGTCCGGCCTACGGAGAAAATTCGGTACTTGCCAACCCAGCCCCACAGCCTGACGACCTACTGACGTGTCCCGGTATATAAGGCAGGGAGGCCCCCATACACCCGTCATTAGCACAACCACAGCCCCTCGTGAAACAAGCCGCTTGTACTCCCGCACACGTAAATCCTTACCTGCACCAAGATGTCTTCCCTCGCCTACTTCGTGGACGATGTCTCCAACGGCCTCAAGACCTTCGGCTCGGACATGAGCACCTTCTTCGGGGACTTCGACCTCTCCACCATCGCTGTCATCGCCTTGGTGCTCCTGCTGGCCGTCTTGGCCTACGACGTGTTTATGTACGTCCTCTTCTTCAGCAACACCGGCAGGTCCTACAACTCGCTCACGACCTTCCTGGCGTCGAAGGCCTGGGATTACAGGAACGAGGTGGACATCAACCCAGAAGACTACATAAGTGCAAGGTACAC
>NC_051408.1:14952209-14952392 GCF_015228065.2 Penaeus monodon
TGAAGGTTTGCTCGACTTTGTAAATATTGTCCATACTGTCAGCTGTCTCATCCATAATTGTTTCATGGTGACATTTTCTTGGTGGTGGATTGGCAGAAAAGCACACACGCATGGGCAGTGATGCTTGGAAACGGTTTTAGTGACTCTTTTTAAACACGCACGCAAACTTACACTCACCCAACT
>NC_051408.1:14952493-14952631 GCF_015228065.2 Penaeus monodon
TAGACACTCACACGCACATGAAAATATGTATATAAACATTCATATACACGGCCACAGTTTCCCTCACCTTATTGCTGTTTGACTGATATACAGACGCGTCTTACCATGTGCCCTTATATAGGTCAAGACACGATGCTC
>NC_051408.1:14953062-14954371 GCF_015228065.2 Penaeus monodon
GTATGTGTGTGTATATATATAACATTTTATGGGTGTTGGTAATAGGCCATAGCATGAAAGGAATGCTGTATAACACAGCACTTGGCCATGATGTACATATTGCTTGTTTTTATTCAAAATGCTTACTTAAATGACTTTATGTGTATGGCTTATGTAAATATATGCCAATCTTTAAAGCACTCTAAATACCTTTACAAAAGCTGCTTCTCTCTATCAACTTTTTGTACATACCATCTTGAGGTGCTTCTTTTTTCGTCCCGTTCTTCTTTTTATCTTGTTTGTCTTTACTTACGGAACTTTTGTGCATATTTCTTAGGTCTCTTGCTGTGATCAACCCCGTCATCTACGCCATCCAATCAGCTATTGAGAAATATGAATAGTGATTGGACTAACGGCCATTCATGACGTCATCATTTTGTATGACGTCTGACCAATGAGAAGAGACCTCGGCTCGCTTTTATTGAGAAGATCTGGCGACAGAAGACCAATCATCTGTGAGAGAGGTTTACGGAATGGACCAATCACGAGCGAGGCAGGATTAAGAGCCAATCACTTTGCTCGATTGCCGGCGTCGACAAAGGGATTTAGCCACGATGCTCCTTACTCGCGAAGATAGAAAAACAAACAAGATATAGAGAGCGTCCCCATATTTACCTTTCTTCCATTTTTTAAAACTCATCTTTCCTTCTTCACCGATGACGTTCCCCAAGACATACTGGCGATTATTCTCTTCCTCTCCCCTTACTTACTTCCCTCTCCCTAAGAGCTATCTAAGATTCCTTCCAGACTTTGGAGGATCTTTTAAGACAGATGACTTCTTTCTGAGACAACGAGAGACGTCGCATCGGTGATTTTTGTTTTTCCTTTATTAATCACGCACGACAGACTGACTTCTTCAGGTCACACGGTACGAGTATTGTCTGTGTGACCTTTACGGCAGGGATGACCTTTGACCTTTCGGGTTGGCAATGAGACCCTTAGACTGTATATATGTTTATTTATTTTCTACGTTGAATATCCATTCCTTTCTTGGACTTCCAAAACACTTCTTTTGACATCTGACGCATATATATATGATGTTGACATATGTGCGACGCTTTTGCTCAAATGACCAAGTCAATCTCAAAACGTACCTGACACACAAACGCATTACTACTTAAGACTTATTGTTTTAAGACGATTCAAGAAGGATGAAAATACCCAAGAAAATACTTGAAAACTGAACCTTCCAGCTTCCTTGCTGGTCGAGGATGCTGGTGAGGTGAGACGATTAACGAGTGACTTAAGAGAGAAAAAGTTGGCAGAAAAG
>NC_051408.1:14954452-14954538 GCF_015228065.2 Penaeus monodon
GTACAAAAAATATGCCAGCGAAAACTCTTGCCTTAACAGCTCCCCAAAACAGTAACCTAACTTATTTATATTCATATTTATTTTGA
>NC_051408.1:14956909-14957274 GCF_015228065.2 Penaeus monodon
AACAAAAAGAAAAAAAACATCAACGAAAGACGAAGGAGAAAAAAACTATAAATAGAAAGGAGAAAAAAATCACTTAGTGCTGTCTCTAGGCGAATTCTTTCCGTCAATTCTCGCGCGATTTTTTTTTTTAATGAATTGAAAGCAATTTAGTAATACCTCAACCATTTGCGGGGATGGCAGCGGAAGGTGGTCGAAGCCGATGTCATGTCTTCATAGAAAAAAGAAAAAGAAAGTCAGCGATTTGGAAAAGAAATTGCAAAAAAGGAGAGAGAGAGAGACAGGAGGTTGGGGCGATATGTATATGCAAGATAGATGAACAGTTAGACAGACAGATAATTTTTTTTTTTAATGCAGTTCAGTTCTAT
>NC_051408.1:14957583-14957734 GCF_015228065.2 Penaeus monodon
ATATTATATATTATTCCTCACAACCAAAAATCTTTGCCTACCCTCTCTTCTCCTCCTCCTATTCCTCTTTCCTCAAACAGTGGAAAGCAACCATCTGTAATCTTACATTAAAACGGAACATAAAAAAACACAGCATTTCTAATCATGTCAT
>NC_051408.1:14957767-14957934 GCF_015228065.2 Penaeus monodon
GTGGCTGTAACAGTAGCAAAAACGCGAAGCCAAGAACATTACAAGATTTTTATCGCACTTCCAGAAATTGGTCTGTAAATGCTGTAAAGTATTGGAGCAATATTTTCTTTCCTTGGCTTTTCTAATTGTAGTGTGAACATTTTCTCACCACAGCCTCACACGCATGA
>NC_051408.1:14958953-14959982 GCF_015228065.2 Penaeus monodon
GCCCGAGTAAATGGGGTAAATTGAAAGAGAGGGATGATATCTGGAGCGAAGCAGAGGAAGTGGTTCAGATCATACCGGCAGCAGAAAGAATATTTCTGGGAGCGGACTGCAATGGCCACGTCTGAGAAGGATGGTGATGAGCATGTGATGGGCAGATATGGAACGGGAGAAAGAAACCTGGAAAGACAGATGGTTGTCGACTTCGCTAAACGGATGGAAATGGCGAAAGTGAACACCTATTTTAAGAAGAGAGAAGAACACAGAGTAACCTACGGGAGTGGGAGTACGCAGGTAGATTATATTCTGTGTAGGAGATGCCATCTGAAAGTGTTAAAGATTGTAAAGTTGTATCTGGAGAGAATGTAGCAAAATAACATAGGGCGGTGATTAGCAAAACAAGGTTTGAGTGAAGTCGAGGAGGAAATTTCGGACGGATCCAATGATCAAATGGTGAAATTTAAAAAAAGAATCGATATGCATACCATTCAAGGAAGAGGTTAGACAGGCATTGGTAGAAAGGGAAGGAGCGTAAAGCATAGAATTTATTTTGCATGACATCTGGGCGAAAGAGACTTGGTGGTGGAAGGAAAAAGTGAAGGAGACCTTAAATAAAAAGACAAGGGGACGAGGAAAGCCATTAGGAATGCAATGATATGTGCAGCAGGGCAAAGAAGGTAGCTAAAAAGGCAAAAGAAAAGGCGTATGAGAGGTTAGACGTGAGCAACAGGAGAAAGGTCTCTATAGACTGGCCAGACAAATAGATATGGGAGAGATGTGTAGAATGTAAGCAGCATTTTGACAGGTGAGGAGGACATCTTGAGAAGATGGAAGGAGTATTTTGAGGAACTTATGAACGTTGAGAATACAAGCGAAAGAAGACTGGAGGACGCAGATGTGCAGGAGATTGGCAGAGAGGAGGTGTGGAAGGCTATGAGAAAGATGAAAGGCGGTCCAGATAACATCCCGATAGAAGCATGGAGGTGCTTATGAGAGATGGCAGTGACTTGGCTGACCAAACTGTTTCACATG
>NC_051408.1:14961278-14961941 GCF_015228065.2 Penaeus monodon
ATGGAAGCTTAAAATCGTGTTTTGTTTGCCGGGTTTAGTCGTCTTTACACCTGTTTTCTTGTTTTGTTTTACCTATTTTGCACCTTTTACTTGTTTACTTGTACCTTACATACCTCAGTATGCAAGGGCATACCCTTCAGCAATTGCCATTTTCCTGCGGACTGTCACCTTCGATAATGGCGCCACTATCGAACCCACATACCCGCTCGACCCTTCTCGAGTGGGTATTTCTTTGTTTAGCACCACCACTCCCGTTGGTGCTGAAGCTGGAGCAGGTCGCAGGTTTTTTCGGCCGGTGTTTTTTTAGTTCTGCCCGTGATACACCCACGTAATCTCCGAGATGCACGTTAAGTATTAGACCATTATTGACATTTATTAAAGCGCCTTTCTTAACTGGCATAAGAATAACCATACAACATTACGGGTATGTGTGGCTGCAGGTTTTTTTCCCCTTGCAAGTTTTGTGTTTGTTTAATTTTGTGAAGTGTTTGTCCATCCTGTGGCATGTCTAGTTTTAACTGTCATTTGTGTTTTATCAATACCAAATAAATGTTATGTTTATTGTAAATGTTTTAGTTACCCTGTACAGTGATACCTCCATATTTTAACCAAAAAAATGTATTGATAAATGTGATTGTTCTTAATCATTATTGGGCACTACAG
>NC_051408.1:14962421-14962552 GCF_015228065.2 Penaeus monodon
TTTGAACTTAACATCATTTTGATCTCAACAGAGGACTCTTCCGTCCGAGTCGGTACGTTAAAAAATAATGTTAGGGTTTTAGGTCTCTCTGTGTGATAACTGAATAAACAACTTTATCAGACCCCCCCCCC
>NC_051408.1:14962572-14962826 GCF_015228065.2 Penaeus monodon
GACGCCTTTCTTTCATTTTGCGTTTAAAAGCCTCTTTTAGTATTCTAGATCCCCTATTGCATTCAAATCTAAATTGCACACCCACGTCTACCAACCGTGTCGGGTGCGACTCAAGTGCTAGGTTTATAGCCATGTGATAAGCATGTTCTAGTTTTCGCTCAGTACAGGCAATAGTTTCGAGTGGATGTGGTGTTTTCTGTCTTGTTAGAACACGGACGTGCTAACGAGACCTTACCGAAATGAATCGGAAAGAT
>NC_051408.1:14965634-14965985 GCF_015228065.2 Penaeus monodon
GTTCTAATATCAACAATAATAGTTCTTTCTTTGAAAATATGATAGGAAGGCATAATTATTGTTTGAATACTCGGCGATAATTATGGAATTTATTTGGGGAGAAAATTAGCCTTAATATTAAGTGAATTTCTAGCAACGGGAAGAATTCAGGAGAAATTGCAATGAACGTATGTCGGCAGAGGAATTGAGATACGTCTGAGTGCTGATTGGTGCATCGTCAATGCTTAGCTCCTCCCCTTTTGAATCTTGTCCAATTAAGGGATAGTTACCGAGGTGGAATTGCGAATTAGGAGTCAGTTTCTGTGGATTTATCTGTACTAAATGCGTTATTCTGCTTAGCTTTCGTATTTT
>NC_051408.1:14967432-14967578 GCF_015228065.2 Penaeus monodon
CTCGTTTTTAACTAGTCATTTATCAATATGATTAAGAGCTGCGGTCATAGGAGGCCGTTTACCACATGCTGAATACATTTTTTGAATTTTTATATTACTGTCACTTACAGCGTTTTCTGGAACTATATCCCATTGATCAGACGTTT
>NC_051408.1:14967600-14968356 GCF_015228065.2 Penaeus monodon
CACAGTTTACATCCTTGCTACCACATTCTAATATCATCTTTTTAGTTTGACTTCTTGTTCTACTTTAAATGAAGTAGGACTTCATAATACTTGGGATGATTTTCTTCGTCGTATCTCCGTCTGTGTTCATTATTTTCCCTTTTCACATTTGTGTTCAATATCTCGTGAGGTGTGCCGTCTGGTATGAGCGAGCCTCTGAGTTAAGGTTCATGGCCGTAAATAACCATTAATCTTTCATTCGTGTGTTCATTACTACTAATTCTAACTCGTTTTGGTTGGGGTAAGGGGTCGATTTTAGCTTTTGTGTTGGAGACGGATTCTTTGGTATATAAATCCACTTGAGCAAAACTTTTTTGGAAGTACGCTTTGGTATTCTTTGTGTTTGTGCCTCGTCTACGAAACATCTCCAAATAGGTGTCCATGTTTATATTTGACTCGGATCACTGATTGAAACAATTAACCTAAACGCTCCTGAGTATTTTTCTTTAACTCTACTTAATGGTTCCAATTTCTATCTCTTATGGACACTGTCATATGCATGTTTGAAATATAAACACTATACATGCTGTCTATCCAGTACTGTCGCTGTTACAGTATCTCAACTGCAGTATCTCAACGGATATAGAGAATAGATTTCATTTGCAGTATCTCAACGGATGTGCCGTATATAGAGAAGATATTTCATTAGCCTGATTTGCCCTCACTGGATCTAAATTGCCTGCGCGATGTCAGGTGTTTCTCAGGTAGTTTGACCTG
>NC_051408.1:14969734-14969940 GCF_015228065.2 Penaeus monodon
GAAGGTCTTATAATATTTTTTTACCATAATCTAAAAGGAATGAAGATTACTTAGCGCTCACGTAAAAAAATGGCTAAAAGGTATGAAAAAAAAAACACTCAAGGGTTGCATGATAAAGCAAGCACTCTTAGAGCTGGGAAGCTCCGAGATTGGAAACACTGTACTAGAACACGCAATCAACTCAGGCTTTTCATTGGTTGATTGTG
>NC_051408.1:14970010-14971210 GCF_015228065.2 Penaeus monodon
GAAGGTCTTACGATAATATTTTTTTCTGACCACAATCTAAAAGGATGGAGATTACTTAGTGCTCACGTAAAAAAAAAATGGTTAAAAGGTATGTAAAAAAAAACACACACTCAAGGGTTGCATGATAAAGCAAGCAGTCTTAGAGCTGGGAAGCTCCTAGATTGGAAAAAAACGTCGTGCATAAACAAATACCGCGATTAACTATTGTCTTGTGATAAATTCTTGATAAGGCAGAAACCTCATACTATATATTATTAATAAAGCATGTATTTGGTAAATAATCTGTTTAAGGCACACCAGAATACACAAACTACCATACACTGTGCTGATTGTACACAGGCCTATGTAACGGCATTTATTTATTTTGGTTTATTGTCCGTTATTTATTGGGTTGTAATATTAGGTATAGAACACCCATTAAGTCTGATATATCATTACGCTACTAACGCGAATCTTTGTTAATGTTCGATACAAATTATGTTACTTTGTCATCATATGCCATTTGCTCTCTTGCAATACCATATGACCGGATGACGGTTTTGATGGTGAGTGTTTATATTCGAAAAGGAATACGAAGAAAATAATGCAAGGAGGTCAATACTTTTGAGAGTCTCAGGTCCAAAGGATGGCCTCTTTTGATGAAGCCAAGGGAGCCCTAGAACTGAAAACAAACAAGAACTATGCGTGGTCTGTGAACAAGGAAATTCTTATGTATATAAATGAATGAGAGTACAGGCTACAGTGAGAACATCTTACATGCGAAGTGTATGAAAATCTTTGGCATGGTGACACGGCGACTCAGTGAAACATCTGAAGGAGAGAAAAGTCGCAATCCATTTTCTCCGAGTCTTCCAAATGGGACACGTTATTGGCTTATCCGCAGGTCTTCCCCGGCGGCCGTGTTATTACGTTATTACGCAGTCACCCAAACAGGGAGTGCGCTGGAAAAAAAAATCAGGATAAGCATATCCCTGGGAAATGTGTTAATTCTAAACTTAAATGGAATTTTCATTATGTACGTATTCAAAATTCAGTAGAAAAAATATTAATGAATAAACAACAAGCTGTTCTCGCCTCTCGGAATCCCATCCCATCTCCTTGAATTAGCGAAGAGACAGACTCACCACAGTTTGGGAGGATTAATGTGGCTAATGTTCTTCTTATCAGAAAGTCCCTCGAGCCTTACTACCTCTTCCGTTG
>NC_051408.1:14971340-14971674 GCF_015228065.2 Penaeus monodon
CATCAACAACAGCTCCACAGCCCCAGCCCCGATTTCACAGCAATGTAAGACTCTTCCGTAGTTCACACTTGAGAATATTGAGTGGGTGATGTCCGTTATGCAGCGAGACATTACTCCGCAGCTGCAGCGCCAGGAAAGATATTATCTTCTAAGATGTACAGTTACCTTACTGCACTCTGTAGTAAATCTGTAAAGCCTAATCTGACGACTGGTTGCCAAAATGACTTCAAGTGCAAAGTTATTACTTGCAACATTAACAGCTGCAAAAAAGCCGTTCATGTTTTGCATAGTTATATCTGTTATTTTTTTATGATTATGTTGCGAGCATTACACT
>NC_051408.1:14971912-14972191 GCF_015228065.2 Penaeus monodon
TGATGTGAGCTTCTCTCATAACTGCCAGCGTATCGTAAGCAATTTTTCGCAAGTGTGTTATAACAGACTGTGATAATTCGGCTTCTTTTCAATATTTTATTATTAGAAACGCAATTTTCTGTAATGATTTTGGTTTTCAATATTCTATTATTAGCAACAAGTTTTGTGCAGAGCGTACTTAGCATACGTCGCTCGGTCAGCTATCCATAATGCGGGCGCTTTAGACGCAGGGCAATTTTTATACATATATAGAATAAGAAAAGTCTCGTCTAATGCGCC
>NC_051408.1:14973055-14975731 GCF_015228065.2 Penaeus monodon
CTCTCTTACCATGAGGGTTTGGCTGTCACAGACATGAAAACATTTGCAGGACGTGAACTTGGAGAACATTCAGTTTCTGAAGGCCGACCTTCTCACGTCATTAATGAATCGTGCAACTCTTTCATGATTGATGCTACAGGATCATTGGCGAATGTTAGAAAGTGCCTTGCAACATTCTAGACCACCGAGGAATATATGTTGAGAAAAAGTCTTTGAAGAATGGAAGAACAGCGTACAGTTTCTCCTTCCGGTAAAACGCACAAAGGTTCAGAATTCTGCTGCCGAAAAAGTACCAGCCGTCCAAAGAACACGCATTCATCCGTGTGTTAGTAGGTATTGCAGAAGATACAACCTTTGAACTTCGCAAAGTACTCTCTTTCCCAACCATTTCGTATCCCTGTCAACTGCACGCTGTTATGGATCACATTTGTTGACATTAAGCTGCCTTAACAATCAATTGTAGTTGATGCAGACAGAGTATCAGACACAGACGCGTTGGCTGGTGCTGTTGGCCGTCAGCGTCTTGAGGTGAGGTCCGTGGCAAACATCATCACGGACTGTGGTAGGGAAGCAGCAGGAGCTACATCAGTGTTCCAGAAGGATCCGAGACAGGCTCCCCAATACTCCCAAGATTCAACACGTTTACAGGGTGTGGCTGCACATCTACATTTTAAGGTAAGAGGACACATTTAAGACGTGTAATCCGGTCCTGAACTGAAGATGGAAAACCTGGCGTTGACTTAAATGAATGATTCAGGGGATATCTACAGTTGTAACAAAACATATGCTTGATTGTTAATATCTAATGATAACATTGAATTTTAAAATCTGAATTACTTTCTAACACTATGAAGAAAGACACAACTAACAATTTTGTAGATATGTTCATCAGCATGGGAGAAATCACCGATGGCGTTGAAGTTGATGTTGTTGATGGTCTGCAGGTGTATGTTTAGCACAAGACAACAGATGCTAATGAGGCTCGTTACATCAAGATGCTGGAAATGACTGGAAAACCTGACAAGGTAAATCAGAGTATTCTGAAAAAAATACTTGTTCCTGTAATGTAAATAGTACACTGATATAACCCTAAAACTTTGTACTTAACAAATATTTCATTCCCTTGCATGATAATCCCTTATCAAACATCTGTTGCCGCTAAGTCGCCAAACCTAACATGAAGATTCACCAATCATATAGACAGCAGATTCACAAGCAGGTGATTTGATGCTGCCAGAATATGGGTGGCAGCTCAAAGGGAACTGATTACAACTGACCTGATTTGGGAACCCTATCACTCCAGACAATTTGTTTAGAATGCCTGAGCCTGAAGATGAGGGTGACAGTGACTGTGAGGAAACAGTTATTACAGCGGTGATGACGCTGACATCTAACAAGAAAATATAAATATACTAATTGATTCTGATGATGATCCGTGGAGTGAGGAACTCGAGTCAGATCAGGAAGATGACACGCAGTGAATTCTTGACTGCAGCTGAATGATTTGATATGACTATTGCCAATTAGAAAGGTCTCTGTTTATATCCACATATCGTTAAAAAACTCTTTGAATCTACTGTAAATTTTCCAGATATTTCACTGCCCTAAACATTTTGCATGTTGTTCAGTCGGTTACGCAATGAGCTGATTTATCTTAGCTTATGAATGCTGTCCTTTTGGGATGTCTGTTGCATGCCCCACCACTGAAAATGTCTGGCTTTGGTATTTTCTTATACTGCTGATATCATGGCATCATTTGATGTTGATCCTAAGCTGATCTAGTTTGATTTTTATGTTCCAGTTTCTTGGCTCTGTCAAGGGTACCCCACCAATGAAAACATCTAACATTTATCATTTCTAATACACCACGTCATACCGGACATATTTTGTCTTGTTTTCTGTAGCGGATAAAGCCAATCTCGCTCATTTTTCTGTACTTTTTTCATGCCCCGTAGACCACACCAGGCACTTTCTGAAAGGCAGATTTCCATTTCTTTAGATGACCAGGTATGTAGATCCTTGCTTTAGGTTCATTCTTTCTTACCTCACCAGATACCATGGCCCAGCAGGCTCCCGGTCTATTGACTAAGATGCTTGATAGATCATCTGATTATTTTACAGCCGATTACTAACCTCCCATAAATAAAAACAGAATAGATAGAGGTATTTGTCTACATAATACTTTTATCTTCTGAATCGTATTACTTTTATTCATAACTGTGATCGACACCTGATTTAAATCATAGCACGATTATCTCGTACTGTCCTTGATTACTACACGACAACAACACATAACGGTGCGATATAGATAGGCCGGATGTATTTGATACTATTTGTAATATATTTACCCTATTTCTCGTATTCAGTATTTGTGATGAAGTATCTAACGCAGCAATGATTCTATAACAATACTTGTTTTATCGTGGAAGTATAGTTGATAATGGGTACTGATAATTCTTCAAGCTAATGACCCATCTTTTTCTCGTAGATCCGGCAATAAGTGCATTACTTTTATCAGAGATTGTACACTGAAGACTAAGTAATGCAACTTCTGTAAACTCACTGTTTAACTGTCGCTCGATTTTCTCTCACTGTCTGTCCGTGCGCTGCCCCTTTTTCATTTTACTTAACGATCTCCCCGTCTCGGTGAGAGCAGAAAATAATAGTCTGAAAAAG
>NC_051408.1:14976013-14976242 GCF_015228065.2 Penaeus monodon
AGCAAATTCATGTTATGTGAGGCTGAGTATATGTTCCTCTATAGCATTGGAGGGAGGGTGCAGCTTTCCCGTCATCCAGGTCCAGTGCACGGGCAGCCTTGACAAGATTATCAACATGGTCTGTATCAGCAAGCTCGATATGAGACGGTGTCCACATGAAAGATGCGATGAAGCGAAAGCACTCAACAGGGAAAATGTAGCAGTTGTATAAATTCTCTCAACAAATGGT
>NC_051408.1:14976553-14976645 GCF_015228065.2 Penaeus monodon
ATACAGGTTCACATGAAGTTTAAGTTAAAAAGTAAACTGCGTGTAAAATCAAGGGAAATATGTGAGAGCTTTCTGCCACCAAGCAGAAAGAA
>NC_051408.1:14977116-14977187 GCF_015228065.2 Penaeus monodon
GTGAAAGCTATAATAAAAAAATCGCCGGAATTATCTAACGCTTCAACGCAGATAAGACCATAGGGAATAGT
>NC_051408.1:14977218-14977993 GCF_015228065.2 Penaeus monodon
GGAATATTTTCCTCAGATCCTAATTTCTATATATAGTAGCTTAGAAAATGTGAAAGGCCTTAATGAAAGTAATTACCATTGCTAAGAACAAGCCGCCTAAGCATAATTTTAATGAATAAATTTATTTGCAAAAAAAAAATGTATAGAGAATCCCACTTTCCCGGATCCTCTTTTATCCATTTATATATTCAACTTAAAATACTCTTTTCTGGACCATAGAAAATCAAAAAGGTTTACCAAGTTACGCTTTATAGCACACTCTCATACCTGTCCCACTAGAACAGCGCTATGTGTGAACCGGCAACTAGACGTTTTATTGCAGTCCTTCACCTTGCAGCAAGTCCGTGCTATATTTAGACACGGGACCAGTGTTATGCATCAGTCAGACACACACATCCGGGTCGAAACATACTTCAGTCCGTCCTGCTCGCAGCGCCTATCCCTCCAGCGCTCATCATCGCCTCCAAAGCCCCCGATATGGAACCTTTCGAGAACGACCTGCTGCCTTCTTTGGACTACGACTTCTCGGTCTTTCGACGACCACTCAGCCCGGACGACCTCTTCGGCGTCATGATGGCCATCGTCCTGTTCCTGATCATCTGCGACATCGCCTCGCTGCTCACCATCGTCGCCGACAGCGGAGACGACGTTCGCTGGAGCGCCGCCATCGGGAGGGCGTTCGGGTCCTTCGAGCAGCTCGTGGAGGAAAATGTCACAGCAAGGTAAAGGAGGGAGAAGCGTGGGTACTGGAAGCATGGATGGGAAAGGCTGATAA
>NC_051408.1:14978222-14978298 GCF_015228065.2 Penaeus monodon
AAAATGAAACAGAGAGACATATTAAGCGAGGGACTAAGAGAGGAAAGTAATGACAGACAACACGAGAATAAATGCG
>NC_051408.1:14978403-14978483 GCF_015228065.2 Penaeus monodon
CGGGAGAAAACAAACAGCTGCTTATTAATTTTGACGTAGTTGAATCCATTTGCAACTGTTTCCCGAGTTTTTGAGCATGC
>NC_051408.1:14978630-14979032 GCF_015228065.2 Penaeus monodon
CTATGAGTGTGAGTGTGCTATATTAACATCAATATATATATTTACTCTTTTATACACCATCAGCGCTTCTCCTGAGTCATCGTAATGCGAAATCAGACAATCGCTGCAGCCTTTAGGAAGCCAACCTTTCCTTTCCCTTGATGCCAAAGACACAACCGCTTGTCCCTCCAGGTCGCTCGACGCTCTCCGGCCGGTGCTGACGGCGATCGGCAACGGCGTCCGGAATTTCCAGCGGGCGGAGGCAGGACGCCGGTCGCGGGAGTGAGTCCTGACGGCGGGGCGGAGGACGAGAGAGACTTAGGGAGACAATAACTAAAAGGACTTCGACTCTTGTGGATGAAAGAATAACTGACTTGCGAGACAGACCTGCAGGACCGACTGATGGACAAGACTCATCACTTA
>NC_051408.1:14979213-14979404 GCF_015228065.2 Penaeus monodon
CCTGTACCTATTGTTCTTGTTACTATTTCGTAAAAGAAAATAAAAAATAAATATTTTATCAAGTCGTTATACACGTGTTATTTCAGCATTAATGAACAGAGCTCAATGGAGTGAAAATACAAACTCAATTCTGAAGGGATGACTGCATTGTTTTAATTTGGTGGTTATCATCTTTTCGATTTATAAGATAC
>NC_051408.1:14982913-14983467 GCF_015228065.2 Penaeus monodon
GCGCGCGCGCGAATACATTATTAGTAGCACATCAATCAAACAGATGGAAGTGGAAAGAAAAGACACTGCATGAATACGAAAGATAGATAAGTAAAAAATTAAAACTTCCGTCTCCTGGAAATAATGGGATCCTTTTTCTCATGCATAATTCATCGGACATATAATTATGCTAATTATAGTATCATCTATCAGTGAAACTGCATAAAAGGACCAATATTTTACAACTTCAATATCATCAACATAAGAAAAAACGATCATCTGTTACATATTACCGACACACACGTGGATATCATGAAGTCAATAACTGGCAACTGACACCGCACTGCAGGCCCCTCACCTTGGCTGCAGGAGTTGTGCTATATTAAGGTACGAGACCAGAGTTCCTCATCAGTCAAACTCGAGCGCCCACCCCGTCCACATTAAACCTGCCATCGGAAGTCTCTTTGCCGTTGTCACAAACCACACCCAGACCATGTCGTCCTACACAAACGCCTTCGACTCCTTTGAGGATTATGACTTCGCGCCCTCCCCGCGTCCCTTCGACCTCGGGGACT
>NC_051408.1:14983505-14983626 GCF_015228065.2 Penaeus monodon
GTGTGTGACGTCGCCTCTCTCCTCACCATCGTGTCGGACGTCGGCGAGAACGTACGGCTGGGCGCGGTGTTCGGCAGGGCATTCGGATCCTTCGCTCACCTGGTGGAGGACAATGCCACTG
>NC_051408.1:14983745-14983856 GCF_015228065.2 Penaeus monodon
TTGCATGTAAAATCGGTTGAGAAGATGATGAAAGAAAAGTGATCATATATAAACTGAATATACAATATACATAATCAGAAATGTTAACGAAAACAAAAGTCAATATTTCTT
>NC_051408.1:14984228-14984778 GCF_015228065.2 Penaeus monodon
ATTAATTCAACATCGTTATGAATTTCATCGCAAATGCTTTTCCTTGACCGCTTGGTGCCGAATCCATAACCACGTGTCTCCGCAGGTCGCTGGACATAATCCGGCCGGTGCTGACGGCGATCAGCAACGGAGTCCGGAATTTCGAGCGCGCGGAGACGGGACGCCTCCTCCGGGAGTGAGTGGCGACGCGAGAGGCGGAGGGCGCGGGGACGGCCGGACGCTGACGAGGCGAGGTGTCCACTTCGACGAGACCTGTGGGCTGAACCTCGAGGACTGATTTTTGGAGGCCAAAAATTTCGACTTCGTAGTAGAAAAAGAAAACGTATTGACTGACGGCGAGGACGCCCGGTGGACTGATACTTAAGGAGGGGTTTAGAACGATAGAGATTTAGGCTTCGACGTGACTTATGGGAAACCTAGTGACTGACTTACTACAGCAAGAACTTCGACTTCGACGTGACTATGATTGACATAAGACTATGATTGACTTATGGATCGAAACTGCATGACTGACTTATGAGCAAGACTGACGTTTAAGTTAACTGACCAA
>NC_051408.1:14986684-14986843 GCF_015228065.2 Penaeus monodon
TCATCAAAATCTTCCTTATTCTATTTATTCGATAAAGGCAAAAGACATTTGTAATCTTCAAGTTATCAAGTAAAATAAAAAATAACTGATATAGACTCCTTACTCACTTCCTCACATCGGGACACCACACATCACAAAAACCTGTTATAAGGACGTAAT
>NC_051408.1:14990183-14992373 GCF_015228065.2 Penaeus monodon
TTGCCCGCGTATTTGATACTTATTTCCCGGAGAAAATGTATATACGCATTGTCCAACTTCGAATGCACTTGAATTACTTGCGGTGACGAACGCAACCAGTGAGGTTTCTGATATACTAACACAGCACAACACAAATAATAACCACGACCCACAGATGCTTACTATATCTTTGAGCTTCAGTCACCTTCTTTCCCGAGCATAGAAGTTTTTTTTTTTGCTTTAATATCTTTTCCTTGCATCTTTCAAAGAAAGTAATATGTATAATTTTAAAGATTAATGCAATACAGAAAAAGGAAATCTAAAAGCTTCTTATTGCTGTCATCATTAATGTATCAATTTCAGTTTAGACAAACAGCAGGGCAAAACGTCAGTTGATTACGAGGTTGACTGACAGTTTGTAATTCTTATGATCCATATTAATATGTAAATACCTTATCTTCTTGTCTCTATTCTTCTTTCTCCCATTTTACTTACTATTTTTTTTTTCTATTTTACTTTTATTCGTTCTTTCTTCTTTTACTGCTTTTCTTTCCTGATTCTATTTGTTTTATCTTCATTTCTAATTTTCCCATCTTTCTCTCTTTTTTTTAGAAAAGGCTGAGCAAGGTTAAAGGAAGGTTCTTTATTTCTATTCATCGTCTCTATTATTTATGTATCACGTATCGGTTATCATGAAGTGTGTCACAGATCCTTCCGCTTCATCAAACCAGGTTGTCTGTAATACATGAATCTGCTCTGCGTAATTTTTAAAAATGATTCCCTGACGTTTGAAATACTGTAAGGCGAGCCTATAATGTGTATGCATACTGAATTCTCATTTTCCATATATTACGCGTTTGTGGTGTGGAATGATGTAGCCTACAACAAAATGAACTGCTGTAAACATTATTATTACTGAAGAATGAGTCCATTTTGCTTCATATCTGTGACATGCGAAACAATAAAAGACCTCCCTGAGCAATTTGTCTTGTTAATCTCATTATAGGCAGAACATTTCCCTGCAAAAAAACGAAGGCCTTCCATCTTTTATAATGTATAATGAAGGCCTGTGATGTTTCCAATATCAAATGAGAATTATTTTTTTCCAACGTGCTCGTTACCCCTTGTCATGCACGTATCCCCTCACCATGTCGTTTTCATTCACTCGTTTTCATCATTCACGATGCCAGCGGGTATTTTTATTATCCCTCGTTTAAAATTGTTGTTGTCTTGCCTTGATTCGGAAAACAAGATGCTATACTATATATAAATATAAGGAGAGAAATGTGGTAAAGTGCAAACCAATTAAAGGCCCAGCATTTATGTACGTGTATTGTATCCGAGGACTTCGCGCTGTGTTGTTCAATGTGACAACATAATGAGTGGAGGATTTCCCAAAAACCGCATAGTTATTGACAGACGAGATTCCGTAGAAATCGGATTAACAACATAAATTGGGATTGAGAAAACAAATAACAAAAAAAAGAGCAACTAAGTCCAGTAGCTGATGATGCTAATGATCATATCGTCTTTACATCGAGAAGACTGCTATGAGAGAAAGCACTATCGCTTGAAGGGTAATGTTAGATGGTAATGATAAACGATAGCAGCCTAAATGATCATTATTCATTGCCAAAAGCTGAACGATAATTGTAATACTAACGGTGTAAAAACGCCAAGACATTCTCACTGTCAGAACCGACATACAGTGCACTGCAATATCACGGGGGAGACTTTTTCCGACGTAAATTCAAAATCGCTTGGTATTCTCTGATGTCAATAACTGGCAACTGATCGCAGTAACCACTCCACAGCAATTTTTGTGCTGATGTCTGCGCGAGATGGTGGGTCCTCACTTCATCACTCACGCCACGCCCGCGCATTCATTAATACTAGACATTAGCCGAGCTCACCCCGCGCCATTTTCCTCTCCTGTATATCTGCGTTGGACGGAGCTCACCGATCACTCCTCGGCCATGCACTCGAACGACCACGATTTTGCCGTCTATTCTCGATCTACCAAATTAATAGAGGTTTTCGGCATGTGCATGGCCGCCTTCCTCTTCATGATCGTCTGCCACTTCGCCTCCTTCCTCACCATCGCCACGACCGTCGGTGAACACTTCCGCGTGAGTGCGATGATCGGCAGGGCGTTCGGGCACTTCGAGCGCCTCCTGGAAGATAGCGCCACGCCAAGGTAAAAGGTGTACC
>NC_051408.1:14992631-14992712 GCF_015228065.2 Penaeus monodon
TTATATCGTTACAGACTCAGGTCTTCGAACTCATGCTTATTCATTCTAATGTGCGTTCTTATATATATAGATATTACTGTA
>NC_051408.1:14992997-14993745 GCF_015228065.2 Penaeus monodon
CCGACTGAAAACGCTGCTTTGGACAATATAGATATATTTCTATCAAACATGTTTTACTTCTTGAATAAAATGTAACCGCTTTCATGGTTCTCACCTTTTAGCTTTTATACCTCAATTGCCATTAAAAGCATGACCAACCAACACTAATTTTTATCCGTGATCATCTTTGCCAACCGCTTGTCCCTCCAGGTCGCTCGACGCTCTCCGGCCGGTGCTGACGGCGATCGGCAACGGCGTCCGGAATTTCCAGCGGGCGGAAACAGGACGCCGGTCGCGGGAGTGAGTCCTGTCGGCGAGGCAGAAGACGCGGGGCAGGGCGGCGACAAACCGGGGAAGGCGAGGACGTTCACTTCGGCGAGACCTGTGGACCGGGACGCCAGGACTGATTTTCAGGGCGTCACGAATTTCTCCTTCGATCAGACGTGTGGACTGAGAATTAAGGACTAGGACTCCGAAGCGAGCTGCCGTGACTTATGGAAAACTTACCAAATAAAACTTAATGACTGATGGACGGACGGCAAGGATTTCGACTTGGCAATGACTTACTGAATAAAACTTAATGACTGACTTATGGACGCCAAGAATTTCAACTTCGACGTGACTTACTAAATAGAACTTAATGACTGATTTACGGTCTGCGGGTATAAAGCTTCATGGCTTCATATACATTGGTATGTAGTCAGTGTTTGTATATATTCTATGCACAAAAAAAAAATCAGAGTTTATAAGCCTTATGTGAAGTTAAGTG
>NC_051408.1:14993792-14994574 GCF_015228065.2 Penaeus monodon
GAAATAGATTATCCATTCGTTATATAAAGTTTCTTAAAATGTAACACCAGATTTTCACATACCTACTTCTTTTACTTGTGAATACGCACTTCCCTGATAATACCTATGAAAGAAAAAAAAAATTCATATTAACAGGGTTTTTTATCTCAGTCTCAAAACTAGATAACTTTGAATTTGAATTTTGGTTATATAATTACTGATAACTTTGTTTGAATTATGGCGAACCTATCTGCCATGTATTTCTTCATGACTGGAAATTACAGTTTATTACAATTTCAAATGTATAGTTCTAATGAGAGATAACTTTGAATTTGAAAATTACACTCATTATTTCATAATGAGTGTAATTTTGATAACATCTTTCTCATATGTATCACAAATGTGTACGAGCCAGTTGATAAGCGTATAGCAGTTTTATATTAAAATAAATCTTTCTCCATTTGTTCCTAACCCTGATTCCTATCTTAGAAGACCTTCATTAGAGGTGGAAGAAGAAGCACAAAAAACGGGCATTCAGAGGAATCGATTAGGAAAGCCGTTAGATTAAATAGATGCACAAGACTTCGAAGTAAAACTTGAGTTTGTTTGCCAGGTGACTTAGCCTTTTTCTCCCGCTCGTGCGACCTTAGCAGCTGTTGGGCCACAACGCAAGATGGCATCGCATGTCTCCGAACACGTGCTTGCGTTCAATCAAAGACACTAACGCACACGCACGCAAGGAAGAGGATTATGCACTGAACAGTAGCTTGGGATCTTTCAAACGTTTATGACTGATGATTAGC
>NC_051408.1:14998760-14999558 GCF_015228065.2 Penaeus monodon
ACTAACGGCTGAGCTAGAAAAACTGCGCACACACAGGTGGTCAGATTCATATGGTCACGGTGTCGACTTGGATACTGGTTTGTGGATAATAGGAACCGGAGTCGCGAGGAAGCTAGGTCGATGCCCAGGCGACCGCAGAGGCTCCCGTGACCTGGTTCCAGACAGCGAACAGCCCTCTCCTATGGAATTGAAAGGACATACACTAAATCATGGCGGTGATGTCTCGAGTCAAATCAGAGTACTTTCTGGCCTATATGATAGCTGTTTTTGTTGATTTTGTTGTTGCTGGAGTTGATATTGTTTTTTTAGGGAGGGGGTCAGGAACCGGAAACGTTATTCTATATTGCATGATATATATAAGTATATAATATTTGAACGTATTTTCATTCCGCACTCTTATGTACATATCGACTATTATAGACAAAAAAAAATACCCATTTCTTTTCTATCTGCACCAAAACACCTCTAACGTTTAGGCACCCACGAGCATTATTAAACCGATAAGCTTTAAGTGATTCCACACTGCTCTGCCCAATAGTAGTTATAGAACCCTTCTCAGAGAGTTTCCGCATCCGCCTTGTCGTATACAAACGTATGGGTATGAGTACGTTTTCATGCTTTATAATATCTCTGTTGGTGGTTATGGACAAGTCATGGTGTTTATGCTTCCCATGCAAGTTCCCTCCTAAGTCGTCTCTGTTGCGCAGGTAAGACGATTCGGTGCGATGAGTGATTGGAAAATCTTCTCGAGCAAGTTCTGAATGAAATATAGCTCATGTCTACATAGGCTTTGCACTC
>NC_051408.1:14999577-14999789 GCF_015228065.2 Penaeus monodon
GTAATCGTTTGATTTGCACGAGTATTCTTGTAAGTATGGTGGCAGCCGTAGTTCTATTCGAAAGGGTTGCAGTGTGCTGTTGACATTACTAGGCTGTTGATATTAGTACTTGATAATACGTAAGTTGTTTAAGGTGAGGAGCACCACGACGGAAAGGCGGTTGAGGTCATCGTGGCTTAGAAAAGAAGTCGAGATGAAAATCAGTGGCGAGG
>NC_051408.1:14999912-15000095 GCF_015228065.2 Penaeus monodon
GCAGAGTTATTGCCGCTCGTTCCTAGAACCAGCCTTCCTAATAGTATCTGCGGCGAGGCAGGCCATCCATTAAGCTAAAAAAATATATTTCTTATAGTACAGTACATCATATTTAATTACAGCTGCATCCTACATTCACACACAAAAGCAATTATGAACATGTATGCGATGACTTTTTTCCTA
>NC_051408.1:15000267-15000351 GCF_015228065.2 Penaeus monodon
GGCAGGTAAATGTGTAGATATAATGACAGGGACCCCAAAGGCCGGAAGAGCTAGCACTGTCTTCGCTGTTCCTGGTGATGATGA
>NC_051408.1:15000707-15001095 GCF_015228065.2 Penaeus monodon
GACTCGTAATCATATGCCATGCAGACAAACCTCTCTTACGCACGACAAATACAATATGTTCTGAGGATGTAATTTAAATACAGTGATAATTGGAGAATTAAGAGAACTCAAAATCCATTTCTCTTACTTAAAAACTTTATACCATTTATATAATTTATATCATACTCTAGTGTCAAGGTTAAGGTTGAAGGGATAGATGTGTGATTTTAATAAAATAAAAAAGATAGACAAAGATCATTAGTAAATAGTTGTATAACAATGGAAACGATCTTACATATTAGGCTAGACAAGGACTTTGTTCCACAGAAGAGAACAATCTGGTGAACCAGAACAAAATCATAAAATAAAAGAATTTGAACAATGATAATAATACTAAAAAGAGTTCATT
>NC_051408.1:15001619-15002398 GCF_015228065.2 Penaeus monodon
AATGGCTTACAGATACGTTACTAAGGAAACAAAAAGAGCGGAGAAAATTTAGCGTCAAGCCATAGGGTAGTCCTCAGTAGTCCTCTCAAACGGAGGCCCGTTCGGGATTCCGTCGCTCGCCAAACACGCCAGACGCGTCACAGCGGCGATGGTTGGTACTGAGATAGCCGTGTTAGTTGAGAATTGGTAAATTTTGTGTTTCATCTTTTGTTCTCTGTTCTTCCTTCTTACCTCTGTTACGTATCTTCTTCCTTCTTCTCTTTATTATGTATCTTCTTACTTTTCTCGGTTATGTATCTCCTTCCTTCTCTTTATTATGTATCTTTTTCCTTCTCTCTGTTATGTATCTGCTTCCTTCTTCTCTCAGTTATATATCTTCCTTCTTCTCTCGATTATGTATGTTCTTCCTTCTTTCTATTATGTATCTTCTCTCGATTGTGTATGTTCTTCCTTCTTTCTATTATGTATCATCTTCCTTCTCTCTATTATGTATCTTCTTCCATCTTCTCTCTATTATGTATCTTCTTCCTTCTTCTCTCTATTGTGTATCTTTTTCCTTCTTCTCTCTAGTATGCATCTTCTTCCTTCTTCTCTCTAGTATGTATCTTCTTCCTTCTCTCTAGTATGTATCTTCTTCCTGATTAGCAAATAATCTCCTTATTATTCCTTTTCATCAAGGTCTTCTAGGTCTCCTTCTGTCAGTTTTGCAATTATCTATGCACCACAAAAACGCAAGAGGAATTGCAAGACACGAATAATATGTTACTAATTTTGACTTC
>NC_051408.1:15002496-15002675 GCF_015228065.2 Penaeus monodon
CCGAATTTTTAAAAATGAGCTTAAACAAAAAAAAAAGACATTGGTGTTAATACTCTTTCGCTCTCTCCTTTATCACTCCACGTGTATACCTGTCAGTCTGTGCGTGTGTTTTACTCTTTGTCTCTCTGCCGCTTCACCTTATTACTTCTTTTTATGTATTCGTCCGTCTGTCTGTCTGA
>NC_051408.1:15002842-15003109 GCF_015228065.2 Penaeus monodon
GCTTATCCTTCGCTCTCTCTCCGTCCTAATCACCTTCGAAAATCAGACGCTCGCGAGAGTGAATCAGTGATATAAACTAACCCAAAACCAGGAGCCTAATTGCGAAAAAGAGGCTCACTAAAGAAGCGTAATCATAGCTGGGTGTTTGTTTTAATGCGATGAGAGATGAGTGACCCACTACCGTCCACGTGTCTCCCCGAAAGCTTATTGTGTATACCTGTCAATCATTAAGGTCTCATTATTCTTTCCCAATGGCGTGCGTGCGTG
>NC_051408.1:15003497-15003699 GCF_015228065.2 Penaeus monodon
ACAAATCTATCACATTTTCTAAAATTTTCTATGAGAGTTCGCTCAGATGAAAAATATTCTAACATCACTCTAAATTCTTGAATGGATCCAGATCACCCTCACCAATTGGCTATCGTTCCATGGGCAACCCACCTATGGAATTTCATAACGATCCGTCTATAAACAGTTGTTTAAATACGTAGACAAACGGAACAAAAAACTG
>NC_051408.1:15003940-15004259 GCF_015228065.2 Penaeus monodon
TTCTAGAAAGCAGCTAGAGAAAGCAAAATTTTTGCTTTAGTTTTCATATACCTCCCCCCCCTACACACACACGCGCACTCATGTATACGAACGAGCACGCTTACACACACGGTGACATATTCACTCCCACATGATAATAACGCACGCACGCATGAACTCACATAACATTTACGAGTGCGGACACAAAGAGATACAGGATGTTGATAACATAAATTGGTATAATACAAACGACCGTGAAGAAATTTTGTGCGCTACAAAATGCTAGTGTCGATGTGGTGATTATAGGAGAAAAAAACGATGATTGAAAAAAAAATTACGA
>NC_051408.1:15005463-15005809 GCF_015228065.2 Penaeus monodon
CCAGCATTTGTGGGTGCTGGTCATTCAACGCAATGGAGAAACAGACGATTGCGTTGGCATTCCCTCGCTACTCTGATCTTGACGTCTCTTCGTATGCCCTCCTTCGCCCTCGCCTGCGACGCTCCTGGAAGCTGCCAGAAAGCAGATCTCATTGTGGTGCAGCATGCGTATATCAAAAAGAAAATTTTAGTGATGACGATAAATAGGGAATGATAATGATATCAATAACAAAAGTGAAACACCAAAGAGCACAGATTTACATAAACTATTTATAAGTCTACCCTAAAATAATTCTAGCTTACCCATTTTCTATCAGTATTAATATTTACTTTTCTCAGTAATACGG
>NC_051408.1:15006642-15006933 GCF_015228065.2 Penaeus monodon
CGGAGAGCAATCCTCACAATCGCGCCGCAGACCGATAACGATAACGACATTGGTCAGACAGCTTCTTTTACGATCAACACCGGTTCCAGGATGTTCAAGCACATTACTTTAACGAAGCTTTCAAAGTGTCGCATTAACCCCCAAAAAACCGTGAGAACGAAGTCAGGAGGCAGAGTCCGAACCTTAAATTAGCTCTAACGTAACAGGTTAAGTTTAACCACTGAGCATATGCAAGCATGCAAGCAGAGACAACTGGCACGAGAGACACCATTTTGCTTGGTGGGAAGTATC
>NC_051408.1:15007748-15007896 GCF_015228065.2 Penaeus monodon
CTTGTCTTGATAAAAGATCATAATCTAAATCTTACTCATCTCCCGAAAAAGAACATCAGTCTTTGTAATGCCTTGAAAACCACACATGTATATATGATCCGCTCGGCTGGGCATTACGCACCGGAACTTATGTGCTCGGGGAGATAAT
>NC_051408.1:15008939-15009020 GCF_015228065.2 Penaeus monodon
TAGACACGTACATTACAAACACTATTAACTTAGGTTAGTTGTTTTAGTTACCCCTCTAGTTTAATTGTTTTCTGTCATAGA
>NC_051408.1:15009037-15009195 GCF_015228065.2 Penaeus monodon
GGCATAACTAGTATATTTCGTTATGTGTATTCCTAAGAGCTCTAAAAGTCAGTGATAAATGATATTGATAATGGTGACAGTGCCACTTTTAGTAGCAAGGATATGAATACGATAATGAAGTGGTATGTATTTATTCTATTCATTGTATCTGATGTCCT
>NC_051408.1:15009708-15010225 GCF_015228065.2 Penaeus monodon
CGTTTCCAAGTGCAAGATCAGTCATGCATTATTAGCCTGGGCTCAATATCAAATGACTTTCGTATTCTTATTCCTCTATATAATATTCTTTTCTTACACTATGATCATAATATTATCTCCTCATGGCACCAGATATATCACTCACTATTAACCGGTGTTCAATATTATCTGATAGCAGTGTGTTCTACAGGGGGACTTGAGTAGCATTGTTCGTATTCATTTATTTACTACTAACCCTGCATGATTTAACGCCGTGAGAATTAGAACTCGTGCACTGATGATGGTGATTATAGTGAGTCTCTGATTTTGATTATAATGGGCTTATTATTAGATTTATTGATTTATCACGCACATTCAGTTCAATCAATCACGCACATTCAATCCCAGGTAGTGACAAATAAGCATTTTCGATGAATGGACTAACGACATTACGAAAGACTGAGATTTTGTTCGGTTACGAGACCTTGGAAAGGGGGAGGGGGATACAGACGTGCATGCTCAACTTCCATTCTCGCTC
>NC_051408.1:15010295-15010552 GCF_015228065.2 Penaeus monodon
TCCCGCATGCCCTTCTCAATAACACCTTTGCTTCTGAAGTAATAATGATAGGGTGTTAATGGAAATGATCAGATTATAATAATGGATTGGCAGTTTCATAACCACAAACATATAATTATTTTGGTAAATTACAGTCATTTGGAAGCAAAAAGACTGACTTTTGATATTAGGTGATTCTTGCGTTGTGTTATGCTGTCTTTTCTAACATTCCATTTTTTTAATTCTCTGTATATCTGCTTGCCGCATTTCGTCTAAAG
>NC_051408.1:15010841-15010987 GCF_015228065.2 Penaeus monodon
TATACATTTACCGAGAGTAATTACAGAGGACAACTTTCACTCACATTCATACGGCTATGCTAGATCGGGCCTGGATTTTGCGCTCTTTTTTCTGGGGGGGCGGTTCTGTTTTGCTTGTTGTTATTTTTTACTGTTTTGTAGATTTA
>NC_051408.1:15011122-15011333 GCF_015228065.2 Penaeus monodon
GATTGTCATGACTTGCTGTTGATTAACTGTTAAGAGTAGGTATATCACTAGCTTAACATTAGAGTAACAAATATCAGCAATAGTTATATAAACAAGAACAAATTGTTTATCAAATTTTTCGACGAATAAGCAAAAGGAAAGTCCGTATTGGGGAGTAAATCCCTAGGCGAATGGAAACGCCAATCCACTATCATCTCTATTTTCTTTTACA
>NC_051408.1:15011461-15011894 GCF_015228065.2 Penaeus monodon
AAATTTTTATAGGTACCCCTTCCTTTAGTTATTATTTATTCGGTGTTCCATCATTTCTCACAAATTCCTCTCTCTAATGTATGGCTTGGAATGAATGGATTTCGGTGCCTTAGGTCCTTTCACCCCCCCCCCCTCCTTCTTTCCCTCCGCCCCATTCTTCTTACCCTATCCACTCCTCACCCATCTTCTACTCTCTCCCATTCCCTCTTCTTCCTCTGTATTATCCCCCTCCTACTCCTCTATCCTCTTCGTCCATTGCTCCCTCCATGCTGCTCTCCCATCCCATTCTGGCCCTCCCCTCCCTTTGCCATTCTACCCTCCCTCCCTTATTCCCCATCCCCCTTACCTCCCCTCACTCCCACATTCAAATAAACCCTCTCAACCACGGAGAAGCAAAATTTACAAGTTCTGGATGAATGGATGGAAGAGAACA
>NC_051408.1:15011969-15012226 GCF_015228065.2 Penaeus monodon
CTAACACGTATAATTAAGAGAGGGGGGTAAGGAGGGGGTGAGGGGGGGGAGACTAAGAGTGAAATGAAGAGGCGAAATTGGCGGAGGTCACATGTACTGTACCTGGAAAGGGGAAAAGATTTTGCTCTTTCATTACAGATTTGTGAGTGTTTGGTTGCATTTTGGCCGCATTGCCTGAGAAAGGGATTTTAAATTTCTTATTTGCCTTTAATTCGATTTGATTTTTATTGACTTATTGTTGAGAGAAACTTAAGCAC
>NC_051408.1:15014420-15014525 GCF_015228065.2 Penaeus monodon
CGACCGCTTAACCTACATATGCTAATCTGTAGGGATTTAGTTCCGAGCCTGTTTGGTCGGCTGGCGTTGTAGGAGAAATGTGAAGAAAGATAACAATTAAAAATG
>NC_051408.1:15016458-15016772 GCF_015228065.2 Penaeus monodon
TTTTTTTTTTTAAGTCTCATTTGGAATGTACAAAAGGGTGTTGTCATTCCTGCTCCTTTATGGATACGCCTTGTATACTCGAATATAATGGACTTTCCCTTTATTTCGGATTTACTGGATTGTGCTTGTGCAGTGAAAGCCACGTGATTGTTATCCTTTGGGGCTTCTCACATTCAACTTTATTTGTCTGTTTGTTTAGCTGTCAGTTTGCTTAAAATTTTATTCATTTTTTTATTTGTTTTTTATTCATATATCTTTTATTCATTTATTCATGTAAACAAGACTAAGTTATTTTCTGATTTCAGATTTTTCCT
>NC_051408.1:15017176-15017314 GCF_015228065.2 Penaeus monodon
AAAATTACATGTTTCAGCAATGTAAAGTTTATGTGAAAACGCAGGAAAAACAGGCAGCATTCCTACACTCATTCGCCTCATATGTTTATGCGTTTTTTTTCGCTGGCTCTGGGCTACTGTGAGATGAACTAGACTTTC
>NC_051408.1:15017379-15017465 GCF_015228065.2 Penaeus monodon
GTTATCCCCGTTTTGATTGATTCTTTATCTTGATCTTTGGGGGGGGGGTGTTTGTTTGTTTCTTGTTTTATTTTCGTTATGCTTCT
>NC_051408.1:15017678-15018416 GCF_015228065.2 Penaeus monodon
AAACTTTTCCGTCTTTGTACCTTCTTTTTATACTGCATTTGAGGTTTTTGAATGCGAATGTGCGTGCTGAAATCTCTCTGTATTTATTTTTCCTTTCTCTTTTATGATTTTTTTTGTATTTAATTTCAATCTTAAGTTCTACTCTACTTTCTCTATCTCTATGAATTTTATTTTCTCTCTATTTCCCCCCTTTCTTTTATCACCTCTGTCTATTTGATTATCTACCTCTGTATCTCTCACTTTATCTGTCTATACATATGTCTACTGGCATATATACACTCTTATCTTCTTTCTCTCTCTGTCTTTTCTATTATCTATCCTTACCTAGCTTTCCGTTTTTTTTCTCTCTCTCTACGCCCTTCTCCTCACCTCCTCCTTTTCCTTTGGTGTATCCACGCGACAACGATACCTCAGTCCATTCCTCCCTGTGAACTGAAGCCTTATTAATTATGCAGTGGTTCAGTGGCCGTGTCATCTGTGCCCTCATTATACATTGTTTCCTCTTCCCCTCCCTCTTCCCTTCCCCCCCCCACTCAAGTCTCTTTTCCCCCCTACCTTCGGATAGACTTTCTCCCCCTTTCGGTATTCCATTCAAAGGGGTTGGCTGTACTCTGGAAACATTTGCGAATTACCATGGCGATTTGTCCTTGTTGTGCTGTGTTTATCTATTAGGTGCCATTATCTTGTGGTTAAGGAGAGTGTGGGAGTTAATTTGCATGGTCTTCTTAACTCACAGAA
>NC_051408.1:15019795-15020026 GCF_015228065.2 Penaeus monodon
CTTCACCGCAATATGAACAATAACTGAGGACATCCGAAGCTGTTCGATGCATAAAAGAATTTTAAAATGCTCTAGAAAAAAGAGAGAAAAAAAATACAAAGGTGTAAGAGTTGTCTGTTTATTTTTATACCATCATTAATTCATCCGGATCCCTTTTTTATTATGTATTGATTCAGACACATATTTAGTTATGTTTGTATATGTTCAATAAAGTCATTCTTGCTAAGTGTT
>NC_051408.1:15021029-15022099 GCF_015228065.2 Penaeus monodon
ATACATATGGCCAATGGTGCAATGAATTTTAAACACCATAAAACAAGCATGATAATTTTTTTTCTTTTTTTTTGCACAATATATAAATTAACCCGGGAAATAAGTGAGTTAAATGGAAGCTAATAATTTTGTTTAATTTCGTTGTTGATGGATTCGTGCAGAAAGTCGCCCAGTTTAATTAGTTTGTAGATCACAATTCTGGAAGTTTTTATTTTATATTAATTCAGAGCATATAGCTGTAAGCAATTTATTTTGTCTTTTTGTGTCTTGTTGGATTCATTTTGTTGGTTGTAATTTTCAAAAATCTCTCAAGAAATGCAATTTTTTCCCCCTTCTTTTCATTTTCTGAGTTTCTTTAGGCTCGTAATTTTCTGAATCCTTTCGTTATTCTTCGATCTTTGCGTGCCGTTTTGCTTGCCTCCATTTGGCTTCTCCGAAATCCCTGGACGTCCTTGCCTCTCAGTCGGGTCCCGATCCGAAAAGCGTCCCGGACCCAGGCCAAGTTTTGTCCTCTTCCCCCACGCTCCTCTTCCCCCTCTCCCTTCTTCCCTCTATTCACCCCCTCCTTCCTCCCTCCTTCCCTCTCTTCACCCGCCTAGCCCTCTCCCCTCCTTCCCTCTCTTCACCCCACTACTGCTCTCCCCTCCTTCCCTCTCTTCACCCCACTACTCCTCTCCCCTCCTTCCTTCCCTTCCTCCCCCCTACCTCTCAACCCTCCCTCCCTCCTTCCCTCTCCTCGCTCCTCCCTCTTTCCTTAGCCTAAGTGGAACCCCCCTCCGTCGCCCCCTCTCCCCTCCCCTGCCTTCACTTTCACCTTCCGCGCGGGTATATGACGCGGCGGCGCGGCCATACAGCCATCAGTCACTGCCTTGCCTCCTCAGGGAACAACAGCCAAACCCGCCTCTTCGTGTCCTCTTGGATTTAACTCCGCAACCAAACCAACCAACCACCATGCCTGCCATCGGAAACGAGATCTCCACCTTCGTCTCCCAGTTCACCAACAACCTGGACCTGTTCAAGGGCCAGATCAGGGACGCCCTCACCACCCTCGACATCGCCACCATCGCCAC
>NC_051408.1:15022148-15022722 GCF_015228065.2 Penaeus monodon
TACCTCCTGTCCACCTCCAGCAGCAAGAGGTCTCTCATGATGTCGCCCGTGCTGGCCCAGCTCGCCTCCAACGCCTGGGACATGAGGGACGAACTTGGCTTCTCCAACATGATCGAGTCCAGGTGCGTCGTCCTCCTCAGTTTCGTCTTTGAGTCTTATCTCTGGAGGGCTTGGCTTATTGATGTTTGTTTTGTCAGATTAGGGATTTAAGTAGCTTGTAGGATGGGGTTGTCTTGCTGGATTTGCATTTCCCATTTGCGGAGTCTCTCGATTTCGGAAGTGAGACTAAAGTACATTTAACATCTTCAACATTTTTCTTACCAAAATAGCTAATTTAGATAGCAGTGTTTCATTACGGTAAAACAAAAAATACGCTCAAGTAGAAGTCACACGCAAAGAAATGCAGAAGAGTTGCTTTTTGTGGCCCATTCATTGTGGCAGAACAGGTTTTACGCGAAGGTCATGGTCATTCTTGTGCAGAATTCGTACTCAAGCGCTGACCGTGAATCCAGTGCGAGGCCTTTCCATCTTGGGAAAAGCAACAATAGTTGCAAGAAACGACATGGCAGTCCAT
>NC_051408.1:15022756-15023300 GCF_015228065.2 Penaeus monodon
GATGCAAAGCTAAAAAAAATATTCATTCTAACCTTTATTTTTTCTCTTTCCCTTAGGTCCTTCGAAACCCTGTCCCCCGTCCTGAACGCCATCAGACTAGCCATGGAGAAGTACGAACACCTCCAATAGTGTGCTCATGGGACTTCTCCAGCCTCCTGCAGAAGGTCACCATCACGGAGCACGCCCACCGTCCCTCAGTCTCGCCCTCTACTGAGAAACAGGCATCTCAGGTTGTCTTCAGCAACAACTGGAGAGCGAGATCTGCGAAGACGCTAAGATTCTTCGTCAGTGAACCCTCTAAAGGCGCGGCTAAAAAAGATGTTATGTCATTTGCTCAGCTGCCTGTTTTATCTCAGAAATTTATGTGTTCTTGAATGTTCTCAAGAAGGTCCCAGGCTCTTGCTGGCCGAGAGGAAAATGCTGGGCTCCTTATTGTGATAGTTGTTCCTTGCTTTCCTGCTTTTGTTTGTTTTTCTGTCATCATTACTTTTTTTTTTTGTTTCGTCTTTGTTTTAAATCTGCCAGACAGATCAACTATGTAGTG
>NC_051408.1:15023335-15023451 GCF_015228065.2 Penaeus monodon
AAATAAATGATTTTTTTAAATGTAAATCTTAGTGTAATTTGCTGTCTTTGACTAGGAAAATAGTTAACGATCAAAAAGTAGATACATGAACACACCAATAATATATATATATGTAT
>NC_051408.1:15023543-15024020 GCF_015228065.2 Penaeus monodon
CATTATTCAAATATTCAACACTTTACACAACATATCATAAGCCTACAATATCTTCCACTATGTAACAATCATTTCCAAAACATTAGGAGTAAATATCAAAACGACCTTCAATATACATTGCGTAACATGTTATATGACACCATAAAACACAATGTCACCAGAGAGAAAATCCCAAATCACGAATGTCTAGGCAACAAGGAGAAAGCTGTCGAAAGTGAAAGGGAAAAGGGTCTCTACAGTCTTCTGCCTAAGGGTGAATAGGCTTTACCATTGTTCCCATTGTATTGCATAGGTGGTATGTGGAGCATAGAAACCATAGCTCGTGAAGCGTAGAAGCTTTACCTCATATATGGTCAAGGTGGATGAGGAGGCAGGATGTGGTCAAAATAAGGAATGAGAGAAACGGGGAATGCGCAAAATACTGAAAATTTTAAGGAGGTATGAAAGAGTAAGAGGATCTTTTGGGTGGAAACTTAA
>NC_051408.1:15024313-15024561 GCF_015228065.2 Penaeus monodon
CACGACCAATCTCTCTTCCGCCCCCAAGACATCGTTGCGTAACCGTGTATCCGCAAATCATGAGAAAATGAGTCCCCTGCGTCCTGTCAAGCGCGATGCTCGTATAGCACCTCGAGGATGACGTTAAGTGAAGCAGACACACGCAATAGACGAGCTTCGCAAGGCTGAGTACGGTACGATTTCGCTGTGGTTATTGGCGTGTGAGTTGGAGTGGGTCAGTTTTGTAGCGTATGGGGTGTTGTGTATCA
>NC_051408.1:15024901-15025056 GCF_015228065.2 Penaeus monodon
TTTAACGACGTGGATCTCACCCTACGTGTTATTTTCTGCATTAGGCCTAGGGGGATGTATATGCAAATTCGGGCATCTCCCTCCTTTAGCCCTGTAAACTACGACATTCTCGATACCTCACTTCCCCGGCTTTCTCTTTTCCCCAACCACGCGCT
>NC_051408.1:15025091-15025161 GCF_015228065.2 Penaeus monodon
AATTACCCCATCCCCCTCTTGTCCCATCACCTATGCTTTTTTTTCGTCGCGTCATTTTGGGCTGTCATGT
>NC_051408.1:15025467-15025676 GCF_015228065.2 Penaeus monodon
CTGATATAGGAATGTCAATATATCTTGAACTGACCATCAATTTCCCCTCAAAAAAAAAAATAACAAAAGACAATTTATTAGAAAAAAATGAGTCTACATTACAAGTCGGCCTCATAACGCCACTTCTTCAACACCTGTTATTCAAATATTTCCGCCACATGGTCAGCTAGGTATGTGGTTAAAGAGGCATAAGATACAGCAGACGGTCG
>NC_051408.1:15026060-15027045 GCF_015228065.2 Penaeus monodon
AATAACAGAATACCATAGAAAACAGAGAGACATATGAAGACATACAGACAGCCAACCACACGCCCTCACAGAGAGCTAGTGGAAGAAACAGACTTCCAGAATGAGAGAAAGACGCGACAGGCCCCTAGAGCTGTGGTGAGCGGCGGGACCCTCCTGTAGGAGATAGAGCGTGAAGGATCCCACTGTACCTGGGCCTACTTGATTCAGGTTAATTGATAAGACAGGTGTAATGTCGGACTGCATCCGGTGTTCCAAGCTGGCCACTCCGGTATTCTCACTTTACCGTGTAGTTTCACTTTACGCCAATATCTGAATGGGGTGGCTCTATTTATCTAATTATGTTAGACGGGTGCGAACTTTAACTAATGAAAAGGCCTTCGAAAACATTTACTTTTGTTTATCATTGTGATCACTTAAGGCTTATATGATAGGCAGTCGTCCGCAAGTAGAATATGGGAATATTGGAAAGGGATGTTTTATTTATTTTTTTTTTTACGAATAAGTAACGAGATAACGGTTAACACACAATTCAGCTTAGTGGAGTTAAATTCAGGATACGTAAACAGAAGTGTCCTACATATGACTCTATCTTAAATAGGATCAGAGAAAGGACAGAATCCTCCCCCTCTTCCCCTCCTTTACTTACCCTAATAGCTTTTTCCCATTTGCTCTACCATATTCGTCGAAAGATATAATCTTTCTCTTCTCTTTTCTTTCTATTCCTCTCAAAATTCTAAAGTTTATCACGTCATTCGTTGTCTGCATTTACTTCTCTTTCCATACGCACCCAGTTCATTCTTCTCTGCATACCATTTCAGGTCCCAGTGACGTCACTAGCCGACCGTGTCCTTGTCCTAAATAGCTTTCCAGATCCTTCCCCTCCTTCGCCCCCCCCCCCCACCTCTCTTCCCTGACCATCCCTTCCTCCGTTCTCTTTAACCTCGCTTTCTTTGATTTATTGGGTTGTACTAAAGGATGAGAGAGA
>NC_051408.1:15028008-15028152 GCF_015228065.2 Penaeus monodon
GTGTCTATGAGTAATCTAAAAACCACCTCTTCTTGTCAGCAGACCTATATGCTCGTGCCCTTCTTTTCTGAAACAGGGCGTACGATTTAGTTTCTTAATTACTTGGTCGTGATTTTTTTTTGTCGTTCCTCCATATACCTACAT
>NC_051408.1:15028369-15028727 GCF_015228065.2 Penaeus monodon
CTAGTCTCAATTATCTTTACGTCGAGGAAAAACTAAAATAGAAAATGAGACATAAAACTCTTTTCGCCAAAAAATTCTACGCCAGGTAGAATAAAAAAAAAAAATCTCGAGAATTTTAATCTATGTCTTCGGAAGTGTCTCGCTTTCACCCAAGGAAGGGCTGACATTGAAATACGTCCGATGACGTCACACCTACGTCACGCGTTCACGAGAGCATCCGGGCTAGGAAGGAGCGCCGGCAGAAAGGACTTTTACTTTCCTTGGTACCTAGGGGGTTTGAAAGGAATGGGGGGAGGGGGGAGGCAAGGTGGGCATGTGAGAAGAGATACCGGGGGAATTATTATTGGCATTTCTTTTC
>NC_051408.1:15028795-15029094 GCF_015228065.2 Penaeus monodon
TTAATGCCAATATACGGGTACTTCTACTATTTTTTTTTATTTTCATGGGGGGGGGAGTTCTCTTACGCCATTCCCGCCTACTTGTCAGTCTGCAATGTGTGTGGGTGCGTGTGAGATGATGGTAAAGATAATAATCAGGATGAATTATCTGGGAATTATTGTCTGTGTAAGAGGCAGTATGTAACTTCACCTTACATTTTCTATCGCTTTACGTTTTCTGTAATACCTATAGTGTTATAGAAAATTAGTAATTCTATTTTCATGGGGTTCTATTATATTCTTCGAGAGACTGATATCCA
>NC_051408.1:15029117-15029652 GCF_015228065.2 Penaeus monodon
AATAAGATTATCAGACTAATTTGTAAATTAAATTTTAGGTGATTAGTATCATTTGACAGTCTTATGTATTTGAATAAGTTTATACATTCAATAGTTTCATAACTTTCGTTGTATTATTGCACTTTAGAATAAATAAAGTACTATTTAGTAACTTCGAAGAACTCTAATGCACATTACTTCCAAAACAAAAGAACTCGAAAATAAACAGCGATTTAATCTCTGGATAAAAAAAAATAGATCATTGAATACAGAACCATATTTCAGCAAAGGATAAGTATTGGTGTGTGTGCTTTTTCACTCCGGGAGACCAATTCTTGCGTCTGAACTAACGGGTATTCATCCGGACACTTGGCAACGTGACCAATCTGAACAATGAGAAACGAAATCATTTGCTTAAGTGAGTAACGGGATGGTGTTTTTTCCGGGCTATTGAAAACGTGACAGAAATTTTAGAGGAATCAACGCAAACAAGTGCATAGCCTCATATATACACAATTAGGGTCATTAACAATCATAAGAGCCTAGCATTTAAAAA
>NC_051408.1:15029711-15030564 GCF_015228065.2 Penaeus monodon
GTATCCTTGGGGCTAGAAAGGTCACGTTCAAACCACTTAGGTGATCATATTCTTGAGTAACTGGGACATATAACGTCTGAAAGTAAAATAAGCGCCGTAAATATGTTAGATATGAGAAGGACACTACACATTCTGTCAGGACATAGATGAAAACGAAAAAAAAAGAATAATCGTGATGAAAAATAACTCAGGGAAAAGAAAATTGAAATGACCGCCACCCATCGCGCCGAGAAACGCCCGCAAAATTCTGAACTTGGTTGAAACACAGCTTCTTTGGTTGTTGAATAAGACATGCATAGCACAACACTGATACCAGCAGAGACCAAGAGGTAATTCCAGAAACGATTCCAGAAACCCTGGCCTTATCACCAAATACCTAACAATGGGTAATGGACAGTGTTATCATCGAAATTTTTCAATCCCGCTAGATCCACCATCAAAAATTGCAAGATGAGGACCCTAAATCGCTAGAATTTGAGCACTACATATATATCCGAAAATGTCTAAAAAGTCATGTTCACCAATATTGTTTTAATGAACTGGACTAATTCTATAACAGTATTTCTATAGCATACCCATTACATAATCCGTAAGTCGGATGTATCACCGTCATTTTCCTGGAGGCAAGTTCTAGGTACTAGTGACTGTGTACTTTCTCCACTGTAGGTTTCTGATTACCACTCATGCTTGCGACATTGGGGGATATTTCGTAACTGAAGCACGATTTTTCGTTTATTCGAAAAATAAACTTTACCAATTTTAGGTTCTTCCACTGAAATTGGGGGGGGGGGGAGACTTTCAATAGTTTCAGCAAGGGAGTTAATGGCTCTTTTATGCAAGGAGGTGTAGGCAG
>NC_051408.1:15030674-15030885 GCF_015228065.2 Penaeus monodon
ATCTAAATCAATTGCATGAAAATCTCGTGCTCTTGCTGTGGTCTCGATTCCCGGGGATTCATTATTAAATAACCAAAGATCAACCGTTGTTTGCCCTCTTGTTATCTCATAAATAAAATAGAAAAGTAGATGCAGGAGAATGGTTATTATGTTTGTAACTTGCATCAGAATATAAAAGAAGAAAAAGGAATAGAGATAAAGAAATTGATAT
>NC_051408.1:15031069-15031708 GCF_015228065.2 Penaeus monodon
CATTTAATTTCAATTGTGCGAACACCAGAGATTCCGTTTTGAGTTCGTGGTTCAGATTCATTGAGTTGAACTTGCGACTCCTTGCCTCGAATCCCTCATCGAATCCGTCTTCTGAAATCGCATTTACAAGGCTTGACTCTGTAGCAAGGGCCGGCCGGTGGACAAACCTTTGTTTACTAGTAGAATTAACCAAAACTTAAAGAAAAGGAGAGGAAGAGTTGCAGAAACAATCCTCCATCACCTAGTTATAGAATCCTGAATATTGTGAATTTTGAACACTGAAAATTGTGGTTCTGAATTTGGAAATTACATAAATTATAAGCATGAAAAAAATTAATACTGAACACTGTTGATGTTGATTATGGAAACTCTGAGTGCTTAAACAGTGAAAATCCAGGATATCTCGTGGAATTTGGACAGACAAACTTATCTCTTTATGGTGATTCTTAACCTAGGGAATCTGAATTTTGACTGTTGAACTTAGAAACTATTTTATTTGTAGTTTACTTAATTTCATATTTATTTATATTAAAAAAAAATGCTCTTCCAACACTAAGTCGTGAATTTGTCAAGGGCCTTGGAGTTTATATATACCTAAATCTGGGTCAGATAAAAAACATTTTCAAAGAATATCCTTGC
>NC_051408.1:15031915-15032216 GCF_015228065.2 Penaeus monodon
TGATCCTAAAATGAAAGTTCTTGTGCGTTCTAATAGTACCTCAAAGAAGAATTGACACTGGTTTTATAATACATTTCATCATTTATGTTTATGATCGATTCAGTGTACACAACATCACACATATCTTTCCCACTCTAATAATTTCAATATTACATGATGAATTGATAGAATTACTTTTACCGACTGATCTGTGAGTGATATTTAGAGTGTATGTTTGCGTATGAAATATACTTTCACTGTTTTGTCATAAACCCATATTTAATATGCTTTTATAATATTGCTGTTAAAAAAAAAAAAAACA
>NC_051408.1:15037288-15037411 GCF_015228065.2 Penaeus monodon
TTGTTTCAGGCAGTCCCCCGTACATAAGGCTTTCTAAGGTGACGCGCAGCCCATTTTTCTAATAATGTCAGGTTAACTAGTGAAAATAAAATCTGTGGAATGCTAGATTATCATGCTCCGGTG
>NC_051408.1:15037519-15037885 GCF_015228065.2 Penaeus monodon
TTCTAATCATTTTACGGTTAAGCGTTGGTGATTACTGATTATCATACCGAAATAAATAGATGAATTTACTGATATGCAGATGATAAGAGCCAGCAAGCTGTGCAGTTATAACAAGTGTACTGCATGTACTGTACCTGCAGAGCACACTGTATTTTTATGTACAGTGCATGAATGCGTCAACATAGCACCGCATCAGAATACTCACAGCAACAAAATCATCGTTTCTATATCAATAAACATTTCACTTTCTGCTGTGTACAAATAGTATTGCTTTGTAATCATATCATAATCTTATTCCGAAATATATACTTTGTAACACCGAACTTTAATTCACAGACATAAAAACAAACATTCGTGCGGTCACTT
>NC_051408.1:15037928-15038135 GCF_015228065.2 Penaeus monodon
ACGTATCATCAGTGTATTGCTGTCCGAAAAAGCGTTTTTATGATACATGCAAATATTTTAAAACATTTCCTTCATGAATATTTATAAATATCATGTGATAGATAGATCTGTAGGATTAGTATTAATGTTATCATCATAGGATTTTATTTCCGCCGTCAGAAACATTCCTATCACTCGTGCACCTCGCTGATGAGCAAGGATGTGGCT
>NC_051408.1:15044955-15045145 GCF_015228065.2 Penaeus monodon
GTGGTTGCAGCTTCACTTATTAAACGCAGAAAACATTGAGCAATTATCTGTATGAGCCTTTCTATATTAAAAAACGGGCTTTAGAGTCATAAAAGTAAATAACGAGATTTCTTCTCTGTAAAAGTTTCACTTAATTATTTGTTACTTAGTCCGTTAATTACATTTAGCTAAACCTCGAATGTTTTTTTAT
>NC_051408.1:15045285-15045523 GCF_015228065.2 Penaeus monodon
AAAGGACTTAGAAAAAAAAACACACACAGGTAAAGCGAGTGAATGTAAACAAAAAACATCTCTAATTCAAAACCTAAGGCAGCACAATATAGCGTTCTGGTTGATCATATATCGAGGACAGAGAAAGGTGAGAGAGGCGAGAGTGATCGATCCGCTTAAGACAACAGATCCACCTCCGTCTCTCAGATGATGGGAAGCGTGTGTGTAACATGTCTCGATTCCATTCCATGTGTGCATG
>NC_051408.1:15046798-15049147 GCF_015228065.2 Penaeus monodon
TCCCTGTATAAAAACAAGCAGGGTATGTTTAGCTGAGTGAAAGCCGGGCAGATGGAGTATGGGAGTCAGCGTGACGGTTTAGTGATTTCATCTTCGTCTTCGTCTTCCTAATCGCGCCAAATTAATTCACACCAAGTTACGAACATGTACTCACATTCACTACCTTTACGAAGTTATATCCGCGGACATTATTATTACTTGGCTATAGAAACATCAATAAAATCAAGAAAATTTAGATGTATTTGAACTATAGCATGCTTAGAGACTCTGATACCAGCATAGTCTGTTTTCACGCAGTTTATAAAACCAAACAGGTTTTATGTTTCTGTATGTGGCATTTTGTCGGATCTATGAAAATGACATTGAAATTATTTAGGCCTCGTTGAGCAGCACTCTCCGGAAGGCAAAGCACGGCACGCGAACGCTGTATTGTCGCGGAGCAGCGACTGTGAGAAATCCCAAAACGAAATACAAGACACAGTGAAATTATGATCGGTTCTTTTATTTCCCAAATTGTGTATCCTATCATCTTACTCAATATATCCAATGACATTATTTCTCTCAAGATTTAGACTCATTATCCGAACCTTCCCAGTGTTATCTATGAGTTAGGGGTGATAAATCACAGCGAGGCCCTAATCACTCTGCAGATTACCCATCCGCTGCCTGGCACGAGCGGCTCCTCGTGTTCTCGAAGCGTCTAAGCGAAACATTCCTTTTTCGCACACCTAGTAAAGAGAATCGTTTCTCTGAGGAACACCAGTGACCTCACTAATGAAAAAAAAAAAGTTGAATCTACGCGTGACACATCAATCAAAGCATCACGAGCATCACTCTTTCATCATGAACATCAGTCCATTATCCTGTCTGTAAATTCACGCGCTAATGGGCAAGTTCATTGCGGTAGACGAGAGAGGCAAATAGAAAGAGACGGTGGCGGAGGCTCGGATAAACCTGCCTGACCCACGGCTAAAGAGAGTTTCACTGACGGGAGGACGGGGAGGCGGAGAGCACGAAGGGAGGGCGTTGGGGCGGAGGGCCTCAGTCACGCCTGTACAGGAGTGAGGGTGAGGAAGCTTCTGCGCGGCGCTCCCGGTTTGAGACCTTGGTGTCTGGTTCGAGACGACGTTTCGGATTTGTTTTGAGTTTTCTTGCATAGTTTTGTTTCGGTTGTTGCAGTTTGGATTGCGGTTTCATTTCAACAAGGTGAGTGTGTGTTTACTCTCTTTTTTTCTTTATTTGGAGGAGGAGAACATTTGTCTTGTATCAACTTAGAAGATGTGAACGACGTTTTATCCTACAGATCTTGCTGAGCGACGACTGACCGCCTCCCTCTCTCTCCGACGCGCAGCCGCCGCCATGGACATGTTGATGTCAGCCAACAACGCCATCCTGAACACCAGGACGTCCGTGGACAGGTTCACCAACAGCCTGGACGACCTGGCAGCGTCGGTGGGCACAGCAGCCTTCGTCGCCATCATGGCCGGCGCCTTCGCCCTCAGCGCCGGCCTCGGCAACGCGTCCCTCGTGGCCCTTGCCAGGATCGACGAGTCCTTCTTCCAGCCGCTCATTGCCAGGATCAGCAGCAGCGAGACGTGGGCGGACTTCTTCGGCACCGTCCTGGACGAAAGGTAGTATCCTGGCGGGGTCACCGCCGCCACTTCGATCTTCCCTTGCATACATGTTTTTAAAGTTATGTCTGCAGGCAAATCAACTGCGATTTCTACGAAAGTGCCACTTTCCCTTGGAAACTGGGGTACCTGTTCCTCCCACTCCCCTCCCTCTCCCCCCGATGGGATAGCTACCCTTTCTCCAGCACTGGATAGCCTGCAGGGGGATGCTGCGGAATGTGTTAAACGGGCACCAAGTCCGACTTTCCTTCGCTCACCCTCTTGATCGGACAAAAATCTTCCGTTTCACAATTGCAGATTAAATCTAAATGATATCAAATTTAAGCAACATCAGAATTTCGCAGCAATAGATGAAATTCAAACAACGCACGCCAATATGATAGTGCATAGATGTGCAAAATATGAAATATGTGCGTTCGTCTGTAGGCGTACATCTACATATCATCCAAAGCAAATGATTAAGCGATCCACTCTTAAATCACAGTCCGACATTCCACCTTCAACGATCCATTTATCTCCTAATCCACATCAATACCCAATACACTCATCATTACTCACCCATCTAACCAGACTCGAGCCAAATCACCGCGTGACCAACAAACGACGCAGACGGGCTTATGTAGGCCACCCTCCACAAACATAACCCGGGGTCGAGAAAGCCACGGAGGCAGCGGGGTTAGGCCTCTGTTGCATCCGTGGGCACTCGATCATGACGTCA
>NC_051408.1:15049178-15049895 GCF_015228065.2 Penaeus monodon
GTCCTAGAAAGGCTAAAGAGGAGTGGGATTAGAAAAGAGGGTCAGTATTAACTTTTCTGACTTTGGCAAGTTTATTGAGACTAGTACCTTGCTCCTTGTCCAAGAAAGGGCAAAGTGAGTAAGGATGGAACAATTTTCGAACAATATTTGCCCAGGAGAGGAATGAAGAGGGTTTCCTTGGTATTGCTTATTGTTGTCCTTTATTTGCCCAAGTGGGAAGAGGTAGGAACAGAATGGGAGACTTTTAGTACTCTATCTATCCATGAGGGATGTGAGGGGATAGGGGAGACATCTCTCATACACGTACATGACATGTTTGTTCCAGGAAAAGGGGAAGGAGGGAGGGGGAGGGAGGCACTTTTTGCCACATGGAAAGTAGTAAGTGGCCTTGTCAGCACATGCCTTGCGTGACCTTGAAATTGCTTTAGTGCGAGTACAGGTTACTATCCGAGTTTTGTAAATATGCTGAAAGTGGTTTCTCAATGAAAAGGTGACCTGGTTATTGCAAACAGTGGAGTTTGAGGTTTGATGATCTCGAGTGAAGGGATGAGGTGAAAGGATTGTGTGCGTGGGTTTGTTTGTGCTCAATATCCTTTTGAGACTCGTTCTTTTAATGAGAATTGTAATGCAAAAGTGTGCCAATCACTGCAAGGGAACCGTTATTCATACACAGTGTGAACTACTCTGATACACGGTGAGGAAGATTATGCTGTATCT
>NC_051408.1:15051683-15051826 GCF_015228065.2 Penaeus monodon
ACCTCTTCCAAAGGGACGGAAACGAACGCATTAAGAAATAGTAATAAAGACAAAGGGGGGGATACGGACGTACACCAGCACAAAGGCATAAAACTAGAGGAGGAAATGAAGGCTAAATTTCAGAATGTATAATCACACAAGCG
>NC_051408.1:15051861-15052009 GCF_015228065.2 Penaeus monodon
GTCGCTCTCTCCTCCAAAGACAAAGAAGCGATGTCGCCCACTGCCACGCTTCTGTCAATCATACGGGTTGTCATGTGTCTTGAAAATATAAACATGCGTATACTCACACATACATACATATGTAACCGCAAATGACACAGATACTTCT
>NC_051408.1:15052191-15052280 GCF_015228065.2 Penaeus monodon
CTCCTATATCCCTGCCTCCCCTCTCTAATTTCTCTCTCCTGTATAGAAACACCCTCATATGTAGACCGGAAATATTATCTTATTACACC
>NC_051408.1:15052359-15052476 GCF_015228065.2 Penaeus monodon
GTGACCACCCAGACAGTCACTCTCTTCAGCTGACATACATATTGAAAATTGTCTTAGTGGGTTTGTCATCTTTTTTTTTTCAAAAGTAAAATTATGTAGCATTAACGTCGAAGCTGG
>NC_051408.1:15053143-15054254 GCF_015228065.2 Penaeus monodon
TTTCCTTCGCGTGATTCCGGCTTGTAGAATAGCGGTCCGTCGGAATCTCGAGTCTGATTGACACTGGGTCGCGTTGTCGCTGCCACAGCCTGAAATAATGGCGGGATGCGGTCTTTGGTGTGGCTTTACGAGGGAGCACGGATGTAAAGAGTCATGCACTCGGGTATTGCATGCGATGGTGAGGGATTATGTAGGTCGTTCTAGATTAATGGAATTATAAGGTTGCAGGTAGATTTATGTCGTCTAAGATTGCAGGTACAGAAGTAAATGGGATATAAATGGCACGTTCTTAGAGAATGGTGTACATAATATGCTATCATAATGAGCTTACTATATATTTTTCGTTAGTAAGATTTTGTTAAATTAATTTGTCTTATTGTAACAAAGATAATGGTGGATGTCTGTGCACTCTGTTTAACCGAAAGACGCAGTTTCTTTAATCGAATTAATATTGGTCATGCATCGTCTGACTGTACAGGGGGAAATTGCTACTCATTATCTTTTTTTTTTTTATCTCAGTTACAGAACGAATAATTGCCAATTCAAAGGACATTTTTAATAATAGCAGATTCGTTTTGGAACCGCATTCTTCGCCAGCTTCTTCTTTTTATATCAAATGTCATGTAAAGAAACGAATAATTCCTCTAATATATATATTGTATAGAGAAAGGAGGCTGAATACTGGTTTCAGGCGAGGAAACAATGACAAGCAAGAATATACAAAAAAAAAGAAGAAAAGTAATCAGTTTGTTTACCTTTTTAATAGGATCTTGATAGTTTAGATATCTTACTACCTGTCTGTTTATCTATTAATCTATTCAGCTTTCTATAGACGTAAATATATGTTCTACTTTTCCTCCTGAAATGTCGTATAAAACCGTCGAGAATTTAAAAACAAAAAGTACTCATTTATCAACATTTTCCCATAGGTAACAGCTGATGCATAATATATATTCTCAACAGCTGTGTTAACCAAATTCCTTCAAATTATAAGCGACATAAAAAACAACAACGAAATGGAACATAAACCAAGAGGGGAAAAGGACGCCATATGTTAAGTTCTTCTTAAACGCATTCTTGGCTCATTGAATTCTCATTTTCTAACATGATG
>NC_051408.1:15055229-15055502 GCF_015228065.2 Penaeus monodon
GGATGAGAACGTCTTACTTCAGACATTTGGTGTTTGATATTACCGCTTCAGAATGTCTGACTTCTAGACATAATATTATACCCACAAACTGAGATAAGGTTTTGTTGCAATAATTTAATGTTAGAACGTTGTCATGATGATATTCGTAATGTATTGAGAATTTAGAATTTTGATTGATTTTTTTATCACATCCATCCATTTTGTAAGGTAAGATATGTGTGACATCCTTCTGCTAAGCTTAAGGCCTCCGTCACGTTCTTCTGCTAAGCTTAA
>NC_051408.1:15055767-15056279 GCF_015228065.2 Penaeus monodon
GGTGATGATTCTCAGTCCGTGTCTCGAACTTTAACCGCGTTGCAAGAAGTGGCTCTTCGGTACAATGCTGCTGCTGCCAGTGTTTGTCTTGTCCATTTTTGAAAGTATTATCGAGGCTAACACTATTTTCACAAGGGAGTTCCAAGAAGACAGCTTATTCCGATTCTTACGTTAATGCACCTGAACGATTTTTGGATCAGGATAAACATGTAGCATTGTTTCATATGTCCTTTCCTTTAGTAGTTTCTTAGTCTTGATTCTCTCAGCACATTTCATATTATTTTGTTTGTTTGAATAAGAACAATGTATATTGATGTCCTCAATTAGATTACACTTTTTTGATATCTTGAAAGTGTGATTGTCTGTCCATATTCGAGATGGGGGTGTTGATGAGGGATTTATAGTGGCTAATCAGTGTGCATATCAAACTTCAAACTTTACTCTTAGCTAATGTTCACTCTTAATAGACTCTAGAACAATCTCCTTATCTGCTTGACTCACTGTGTGCTTTT
>NC_051408.1:15056813-15056995 GCF_015228065.2 Penaeus monodon
TTCCAGGAGTCTCAACACAGCGGCTGACATCCTGGACTTACTCACCGGCGCCTACGCTAAGTATGGCAGACGACGGCGCTCGAACTAACCACCGGCCGACGACTCTCCCTGCTATGCTTTGTGGCTTATGTTTGGTGTTATTAAGTTTTAAAGAGAATTCTGTTATGTACTCATGCTCGTGA
>NC_051408.1:15057897-15058045 GCF_015228065.2 Penaeus monodon
AAATTCTATACGCTGTTATGTTGCTGAAATAAATGTTATCTGTTCACAAGTTTTTTTCTTCGAATTTCCTTCAAAATAAAAGGTATAAAAATAGTCATATAGCTTTCAGTTTACTTCTTTCATAAATCAGTTATACATATATGCATAC
>NC_051408.1:15062303-15062629 GCF_015228065.2 Penaeus monodon
GTTGGAAATATACAATGGAAATGTTTTTAGTTTATTGATCAAACGGGATTTTTACTCCGTAATAAAAATGAAGCACCTCAGATGCCCTTGGAATACTCTCCATCTAAAACATCTTGACAGAATTCAGCCATGAAGACTCAAATTCATAAATAACATTTGGAAGATGAAAATGGGTATCAGTTTTGTTTAGTTTTCTTAAGAGATTTTTGGGGACGTTAGAATAACAGAGGAATGCTTCGGATTCAACGGGTGACCAAATTGTAGGGGGAGCGAGGATGCGTAGGATTTAAGTCAAGAACATGCCACGAGGGCGAATTTTTAAAATA
>NC_051408.1:15062960-15063224 GCF_015228065.2 Penaeus monodon
TTGCCACTCACCCTCCACGAACGTGATTGCTGAATCCCAGCTGATCGCGCTGGTCCCACACTTTCGCTGCGGAAGTGATCAGACTCCTGCCGTAGGACGTGTAGGAGGAAGTGTCTCCGTAGGCGTAGGATGTGTATCCGTAGTTGAAGAAGTCGAAGATGAGGAGGATCCCGAGCACAATGACTGCGAGGATGCCGAAGGTCTGGAGGTTGGCGGTGGTGAGGAGGCTCTTGAGGTCGAAGCCGAGGGTCCTCAGGCTGTTTT
>NC_051408.1:15063268-15064111 GCF_015228065.2 Penaeus monodon
ATCGTGTCGGCTGTTGGCAGAGGTGGCAAGGGGTTAGAGGCGATAGTCGGGGGTTAGGGACGAAGTTACGAGGGGGCGAGGGAGCAGGGTGGCCAAACTTGTGGAGTTAGATGGACATGACAGGTGTTGAGTCGGCGTATCCTTTTGCGGGGTAACTCTGGATAAAAGTCGGGGTCGCTGAACACGTGGAGTGCCAGCGTCGGTGCGACATTTTGTTCAAGGGGGGAAATATAGGCTACAATGATTTAAAGAATATGGTAAAAAGCACCTAAAAGTCCTATTTCTGTTATCGTGCATGATGTATGCACAATTTAATTACTTATATATGAATGAGGAACATAAAAAAAAATCATATATACAGTGAAAAACAGATTGCAAAACATACCCTAAGAAAGATTACATTAACTATAATCGAAGAAGTGACCGAACAAAGAACAAAGAGAGAGCACTGGCTCTAGCGTTGCAGTGGCTTGGAGGTGAATGGTAGCTGACCCGACCTCCAGCCCCTTCTTATATACGCGGCGGCCGGCGATGAAAGGTCTTTTGGCGGGAAATCCTCATCCGGGTCTTTGAACTGGTTCCCTCCTGAAGGTCTAAGGAACAATTTGACTGAAAGAGACTTAGTGCATGTCTCCCTTCTGGTGTTAATAAGGAGTTGTCAGAGTAAAGGTGTCGACAGTAGAGTGAGCCAAGGTCGAAGGGATGTTCGCAATTAAAACTGAGAGTGTTTCCGGATGTCATTAATGAAGACGTTTTTGTTCTAGAGAATGATGTCTTGCTGCATCCGTGGTTTGTTTACATGTCGGGAAAATGTCAAAAACCCTAACATTTAGATTAGTTAGA
>NC_051408.1:15065344-15065552 GCF_015228065.2 Penaeus monodon
ATGCTGTTGTAAGCTGTGATGAAGTTTAAATAAAAAGCACTGCTTCAGGACTCGACCGGAAGCAGAGTCGCAGCCAATCGACCGGCTCGTCACCCTCGGGTCTCCGGCCCGAGGCGCGGCTAACGGTGTCCGCCTGTGTCAGTGCCTCGGTTGCATCACACGAGGGAGAAAGTAGATGCTTCTGCACCCACACATCTTCAACCGAACC
>NC_051408.1:15065696-15066312 GCF_015228065.2 Penaeus monodon
GCTACGCTCACGTCTTTACATACTCGAGTAAACCCATTCATGAAAGTGTTGTAGTACTATTTTCAGTCTATTTATTTTTTGCTAACAATAACGTCACAAAACCACACCATTTAGACTCATCTTAAAAACGACTTTCTCTGTTCCGTCTGTTTGTATTTAATTAGTTTTCCGTTTCAGTGAAAACGTTTGACTGGTTTCTATATACAACAATGTAATTACGATTGTGTAATGATAGTGCATGTATGTTAGTATGGCTTATTAAAGTGTATTATCCTTCAAGCACTGTGGAATAAGATTTCTGACATAGAAACAAGACAAATAGGGTAACATTATTTATGGTGTGTTTTTAAAAGCAATATGACGGTGATGATAATGTTAAGAAAGGTAGAATTATAACGGGGATTTTAATGTTATTAACATTTTTCAAAAATTAAAATATAATGATGGTGATAATGGCCGAGGCAATAATCTTGCGATAAAATGTTTCGTTACTTTAGCAATGTCAAAATATATTTTACATGCTATGAAAATATGGTAATGATAATTATAGATGATATGGAATTCACTAATTACTGTGTTCATATAACTTCACTAATACGTGTAAGCAACAAACTAA
>NC_051408.1:15066484-15066731 GCF_015228065.2 Penaeus monodon
TTTCACCTTTATCGTTGATACGAAAATGTTGATAATAATCATACTAACGAATATAACAATATGATTAGAGCTGCTAACAAAAAGTATATATAAGGAAAGGAATCTCTGTCGCCGGATATTTCCCAAAGGAACATTCTTTACCTGGTTTTCTTTGCGTGACGTCACAGGAAAACACTTTCTTTTCCATACATTCTGTGTTGGGTTTGGTTGCGTTTTTATCCTGCGGCGTAAGGTTACATGTTTAAGG
>NC_051408.1:15067151-15067243 GCF_015228065.2 Penaeus monodon
TTTTCTTCAAATTGCTTTTTACCAGTGTTACACGATCTTCGTTACTTTCACTTCGCTTTGTGTTTATGCTTGTCGAACCTTCCTTGTTTTGG
>NC_051408.1:15067286-15067448 GCF_015228065.2 Penaeus monodon
CCACATTAAAATGCACAACAACGCTGGGTTATTTTATTGTGTATTTTCCTCGTACAACACATTTAAATCTTGGCAACAAATGAAAGAAAATGAAGATAGAAAGAAAATAATCTAAATGGACACGTAAAAAAACGAGACACACGCAAGTAAAGACAAACACGC
>NC_051408.1:15067740-15068036 GCF_015228065.2 Penaeus monodon
AATGAAAACCAAAAGAAACGCACAGAGAGAAACAGGCAACCCGAGCGCACGAAAGGAAGAAAATTGAGCCAAATAAAAGAGGTAAATCATCTAAAGGAAAGTGTACAGAAAAAAAAACGAACGGGTCAGAGTCGAGCGAACGAGCGAACGAGTGAAAGACCAGCATTAGCGTGGTTCCGGTTCGTGTGACGTAATCCAAGGTCAGAGTTCGAGCCAAGTTTTGTGGATTAAGCGACCCCGCCGTTTTTCCCGTTTTGTCCCGTCGATATTTTTCTTTTTTTTTTCTCTATTTTCTT
>NC_051408.1:15068118-15068215 GCF_015228065.2 Penaeus monodon
CTGATTACTTTTATCGTTTGTTTGTTTTTTTTTTCTTTTTTTCTTCTTTTTCTTTTTAAGTATGTAGATTTTATTTTCGTTTTAGATTTTTTTTCTT
>NC_051408.1:15069623-15069729 GCF_015228065.2 Penaeus monodon
AATTTGCTTCACATCTACCAGCGGATCCGAAAGGAGGATCTGAAAGGAGGATGTAGAGTGCGTAGTGAGTGTTCGTTCACATCCGTGAGCGTGTCATGGCAAGCAA
>NC_051408.1:15070538-15070789 GCF_015228065.2 Penaeus monodon
ATCTAGCAATAACACTTGGTTTATCATACGCTGCGCATGTGAATATAACTTTATTTGAATAAATAATTAAATACATACATCTTAATAATACAGTCGGTGGCTTTATATACCATATATACAGAATATCATACACCTACATATAATACAGGATGAGTCACAGTTCATCCATAGCGCTGTCACTACAGCGAGAAAAAATATTTTTAAATGAAGGATTCTGCAAGTGTCTGGGTTTTTTTCAGCTGCTTAACGCT
>NC_051408.1:15071397-15071707 GCF_015228065.2 Penaeus monodon
TTTACGAGTAAATTATGTTCTAATCAACGATACTGAGGATAACAAAAATGTCTCTGTTCCCCTTTGTTTACCGGTTATTGCACATCTCTATCTAAAGGAAATTCAAGACGTGTTTGTTGCACCCTTTCTTGCACAGTTACGGAAGGCGGCTTTTCTCCCAGCGGCTCTCATACTTGGCAGCTGTGTCGGCCAGGGAGCGCAGGACAGAAGCCACAGCGTCGTCGGACCTGATGAAGACACAGGGGCAGATTTCAATGCCAGTGTAAGTAGTGATCCTCAGTGTAAGGGCGTTGGACGGGTACGTAGAATG
>NC_051408.1:15071778-15072956 GCF_015228065.2 Penaeus monodon
TAATAAGCGAAAATAGACGGATTAGTTGACTGGTTTGTAGAGAGAGGAATTATTTATGCATATTAAACAAGTAGACAAATACGAGAATTTGGCAAGGAAAAAGGATGTGCAAAGAAAGGTGAAAATTAGAAAGAAAAAAAAAAATTAATATCCATAAAGTCTAAGAGTGGACACTGAACTCACCTGCCATAAGGGCCGCTGTGGTGATGCTGCGTCTCCCAAGTGTCAGCAAAAACTTTAGTCAACCATGGCGTGAGTAACAACTTTTTCCTGCTGGATGTGGGCGCCAGCAGGAAAACCAGCAGGTCGTAGATGAGTAAAGCGACGGCTACCAGGATTAAAGCTTTGCCTGCTATGGCTAATTCTTTGCTCCCAAACAGGTTGGTGAGATCTGTGCCGAAAGATTTACCGGAGGTTGCCATGGTTACGGCGTTGGTAGTCGCCATGTTGCGCTTGATTAATTCCTTTTTACTTTTACTTTTTTTAGTGGACACAGATATGTTGTTTTCTTTCTTGTACGTCTCCTTGCTGTTTTCAAATGTGTAAATTCAGTACATTCTGCTGATCATTTCAGAATTAAATCAGACACGAGCGGAAGAGAGGAGTGGCTCCAGACGTATGGCGAGACGAGGGAAAAAGACTGAGCTGGAGGTGGAAGTGCCTGTTAGAAATACCCTGTTGAGCCTGCGTCATACGGGTGAAAGTGTTCCCGCCAATCCCACCGCTTATTACGATAGACCCTGATCTCCTTCCGTGCTAACAAAGCTTTTCGTTCGTAGTTTTGAGATGGATACCTATCTCTCTGTTATCTCCCGACCGAGTCATTATGCTTATTAGGAAGTCCAAGTAAAATCAAATGTATTAATCACGAGATGGGAGGTTGCGTGTAGCCGGATCGGAAGTGCGAAGGAGAAATAGTTCCGGGTCGCGTCCTGGCTAGTTCCTTTCTTTTTCGTGAAGGGAAGGATCGGCGGGTTATTGGCAGCTAACATCCGGTTCGTCTTTTTCGTTCTACTCTTTGATAAGACTTTGTTTGTTCCTTTGGATGGTTATTGTTATCTGAAATGCAAGAGGTGAATGTTATTAGAGAGAAGCTAATTTGATGTTTTTCTAAGCATGCATAGTTAATACAAACAAATTACGATCTACATTTTTACGCGTACGTGCAAGTGATCACC
>NC_051408.1:15074585-15076116 GCF_015228065.2 Penaeus monodon
CCAAGACAACGTAACCTTCAATGATCTGAATTGTTGCCGAAATGAAATGATGGTCTTCCTCACAACATCCGGTTCGTCTTTTTCGAGGAGTTTCCGCAAAGGTGGTCGGTCTTTCACTCGTATATAAGAACCCACGAGACTTGGGCCAAACATCAGTCTGCGGCGCCCGACCACGAGAACACGTCACTTTCACTTTCCGCTGCGCACACAAGGTGGAGTTTTGTTTTTGTTTCGTGTCTTTTTGGCGCGTTTTGCTGTCCCTGCTTTTAGTTTTTGATATCTACCTTTCGCTTTTAGAGGAACTGTTATTCCAGATTTTGATGTTGTGTTTCCTTTGTTCTCCTTGCAGCCAAATGGCCTCCAACGCCCTCGCCCCCGTCATGTACCAGCTGCAGGAGAGTCTTCGCAACGTCGACCTCAGGAACTTCATCAACACCGACCTCAGTAACTGGCTCGGCAAGTTGGACTTCAAGACGGTGGGCTTCGTAGCTCTGGCGGTGTTGGTCGTCCTGCTGGTCCTGGACTTTTTCACCAAGAGCCCCACGCCCTATGGCAGGAATCTGCTCTCCTCTGCGGCCAACGCCTGGGACAGCGTAGGCCAGACAGGGCTCAGCCAGTCTCTTCGTGGCAGGTAAGTTTTCAAATAAAAGAAAAATATTCTAATTAGCAACGGATAGTAGAAAGATTAAGTGAAGATATCTGGGGCATCATTACTTACTGTTGTTTTTGTTTTTTGTTTTTCAAGTTGTATGATATAATCACTTCATTCTAACCCGAATTCCTCTAAACAGTCGCTCGCTGGAGCCCGTGGTGTCCGTCTTGGACGCGCTCGCAGAGGCAGCGAAGAAGTGGGAGGCGCCGGAGGACGGTGTTGTCAGAAACAGGGCTTTCTAGGATTCCCAGCACCTTACGAAGGAGTCGATTATTTGAATCAGGATTTTTTTACCTGATTTAAAGTACAATAACTTTGAAGGTCGGAGAGAGGAAGTACAAGTTCGTTACAAGCGTTTGTTTGCGGGCAAGTGAACTGTCTTGTTTCCAGCCAACATAGTTTGGTATTTCTCCCTGCCAAAATACTTATCCGTATTTATGATATGCTTATTTATTCATGTTTCTTGTAGACATCGATGTTATTTTTGTCATAAATGTGTTAACAGTTACGTATATCATCTTGTATTTATTCCATTCATATTTTCTCAGAAAGCTCTGGTCCATAAACACATACAGTAACAGAAATCAAAAGCTTTAAAAATAATATATAAATAAATGCACAGAAGCTTTTTCATAGCTCTTAGCGAAAACGTATACCTTCCTGTAAGTAAGGCAGAATAATGAGATCATTGTCAAACTTTAGATTAACGAGTAAATGACTGTTAGAAAGAATATTAGCACTCAATTAAAAGATACGAAAAAAAGGTGATGAAATGAGACGTAAAAAACGTGTGAGATTCTAGAGAAGGAAATTAGAATACAGAAAAGATGACAAGGGAGCAAGAAAATTAAGAAACGATGGGACAGCAACCAGAAGAGG
>NC_051408.1:15076311-15076402 GCF_015228065.2 Penaeus monodon
ACCATCATTAAACCCAATTATATATAAAAAAAAACTCAAAACTCCATCTCTGCACAGATCTGAATACCCTTCTTTAGGACACCCAAGTTTG
>NC_051408.1:15076549-15076702 GCF_015228065.2 Penaeus monodon
ACAAAATCTCTTACTCATTTATAGTACACGCAGCCATTGGCCATGTATTGATCATAAACAGTGCCTGGAAGTGTCTGCACTGACGGTTAAGTGACGTCACGAAATTTGCTTTCACTTTCCTGGAAAAAAAAAACAGGATGAATTGTGCGCTGG
>NC_051408.1:15077184-15079513 GCF_015228065.2 Penaeus monodon
AACAAATTTCTTGACATTCATTTCATTTCTGATATTTGTGTTAATAACTGCATCTCACTTTCTCCTTCCTCTAACGTTCAAGGTTACTCTCAAAGGAAGACTGAATGTTGTGTCATCAACACTTCTCTTTTATACAATTTTTTTTCTTTTGTATATAATCTTTCTTATTAATTATATAATCTTTCTATTTTTTTATATAATTTTTCTTACTTTTGTTCTTTATATAAGTCTTTTTTGTTCTTTATATAATCTTTCTTATTATTATATATTCTTTATTTGTTTTGATTGTTTCCTCTATTAACTTTGTTTATCATAAATAACAACAACAAAAGCAAAACGTATTCTTGTATTGTTGCTACGTAACACATTTCTTCACCGTGTATTTCTTCTATTGTGATGTTTGGAGTGCAATATATATTAATGAATGTGCTTAATTACAGTCATAAGATATAAGTCAAACTTAACATTTATGTCAAAAGAATGAGACTCAGATTTAAAAAGAAAATGAATGCTGACATGGTTCCAAATTTCCATAAAATTATTTTTTTCTAAAGCTATTTAACAAAAGCAAATATTAAAGATCATGATTTCATGTTCCATTATTTGATGTGCAATTGATAATATGACTGAACGAGACATCACTGTACATGTATTGATGAAATATGCATGCACTGGCAGCAATAATGATGAGAATAATCTTATGGAGTATAGGTAATTAGATAAAAGGATGTTATAGGATATTATGTTAGGATATTATCAACTCACGTTTCTATAGTTAGTCTTAGGTTTTAACTTCAACTGTCAGTAAATTTTTCATACGAAAAAAGCGAATACTCATTTTATGTGATAAAATCATCTAGCTATATGTTATATGATAAGCGATATATAGATATAGCAGACGTATAGGCGCAGGCATGCAGTAGAAATGTATTATTACATGAAATATACATATGGGAATGACTAAAACATGTCATGCAAAATCTAACGGTGAATAGACACTCTTATATCTTATATCAGAGAGGATACTGAGAGAATATAAGAATGTCCATATACAAAGATTTATATAGAGAGAGAATTAAATTTGGCCGTGCATATTGTATTTCCCACCCTTACATGTATTTTTGTTGTTGTTTTCTTTTAAATAGTCATGGGTGGGGTATGTAAGAGAGGTTCTAATTTACATTTCTTTATTGTCCTTTTAACAAGTTAACAAGATGACATATAAACGGAATAAATATGTTACGATAACATTATACAAAATAAAAACTGGCAACATAAATCTCAATAATCACAAAAGATATAAGGGAACGAGCATAAGCAATACGAGTCTATATTGCTAAGAAACAACCTGGCTTGCTTGCCTGCAAACAAACGCGTGTAAGGAAATTGTACTCTGCTTCTCCATCGGCTTTTCCCAATAAGAATTCTGTATTTTTTACATCAGTGGCAAAATCCAAATTAGCGAATCAGAAGGCTCGGTTTCTGACCACGCTGTCCTCCGGCGCATCCCACTTCTTCGCTGACTCCGCTAGAGAGTCCAGGATAGTCACCACGGGCTCCAGTGATCGGCTGTTTAAAGGAGTTTGAATAGAACGATTAGATTAAGTAATTCACTGTGAAATTCCTTTATGTAATAAGATAAGAATGGCAGTATGGAAATGAAAAATATACTCAGTCGACTCGGCTAAATCAGCTGCGTTACTAATCAGTTACTAATATGTTTAATTCATTAAAAGACCAACCTGCCACGAAGAGACTGGCTGAGCCCTGTCTGGCCTACGCTGTCCCAGACGTTAGCCACAGAGGACACCAGGCTCCTGCCGAAGGGGGTGGGGCTCTTGGTGAAAAAGTCCAGGACCAGCAGGACGACCAACGCCGCCAGAGCCACGAGGCCCACCGTCTTGAAGTCCAACTTGCCGAGCCAGTTGCTGAGGTCATTGCTGATGAAGCTCCTGAGGTCGACGTTACGAAGACCTTCCTGCAGCTGGTAAATGACGGGAGCGAGAGCGTTGGAGGCCATTTGGCTGCAAGGAGAGTCGCAAAGGTAATGCAAAATCGCAACCGAAAAGCACACAACGTACAGACAAGAGGCGAAGACACGGCCAATAATCCCACGGTTCAAGAGGACGGAATGAGTTAAGAGCGTACCTGTTGTGCGCAACGGAGAGGGAAAGGTAAAGTTTTCTCGGGAGTTGGGCGCGGCAGACTGATACCTTGCCAGTGTAAGTGTGGCCTTAAATAGGAGTGGCCGAACGAAAGGTCTCGTGAAGATTACTCGGAAGGCGACCCGGACGTTGGGGAGGAAGCCTGTTACTTTTCCAGAAAAAAA
>NC_051408.1:15080097-15080211 GCF_015228065.2 Penaeus monodon
TATTCTTTAATTTTCATTTATTTATTCAATACTTATTATCAACCCATTTTACACCAAAAAGAACCGACTTCAAGTCTCTAGATGGAATATATCAAGCGTAAAATTAACTGTAAC
>NC_051408.1:15080580-15081459 GCF_015228065.2 Penaeus monodon
ATCATTTTGGTGTTACGAATTCATGACGTCACGCACCATGCCTTTACTCTCCTTGCGAGTGTGAGCAAAACAGCCGACCGGGTAGGAGGTCAATCCCTTCTTATTTCCATGAATGGTATAATTATCGTTTCATTCAAATTGCGGAGGGGAATAGCAAGAAACGGATAAACACGAGGGAAAGAAAAGGAGAAATCGGACAGCGAAATGAGCGGAGGAAAAACGGAGGGAGAAGTTCTTCCACAGCATCCGGGTCTTCTTCCCCCCATCCGAGTGATCACAACAGCATATAAGAGCATCGCATCAGATCAAAACTTCAGTCTGCTTTCGCACTTTGAAACCATAGATACTTCCGCTCGGTTCTTGAGTTCAAGGTTGGTATTATCTACAGCATCGTTCGTCACTGCAGTGTAACTTTTAAGATAAATATCAAAGTGATGATATAGAGAAGAAAGGACGAGAACATCTTATCTCAAACCTTATTCATCTACTCTATTTAAAACATCTTATCTACGACCATATCCGCTTACTCTAATTAGAACATCTTATCTATCGAACCGTCTGGTTCCCTCCAGCACCATGTTCCCCCCCGCGTTCGCCCCCGTCGCCTACCAGCTACAGGAAGGTCTTCGCAGCGTCGATCTCCAGAGTTTCGACCTTAAGAGCTTGGTTGACAAGGCAGACGTCAAGACAGTGGGACTCGTGGCGCTGGTGGCCGTGGCCGTCGTGGTCCTCGTCAACCTCTTCGTCAAGAGTGTCGCGCCCTTCGGCAAAGGCCTGCTGTCCTCCGCCGCCCACGCCTGGGATAATGCTGACCAGTGGGGCCTCAACGCCATCCGCGATAGGTCGGGCACGTAGATAGGAGGATACTTAATGTATAAT
>NC_051408.1:15081751-15082094 GCF_015228065.2 Penaeus monodon
AAACATTCAGAGATGAAATGATCTACGAAGGTTTCACCGGCCGCCTTCCTTCCTCAGTCAGTCCATGGCGCCCGTGACGAAGGTCCTGGACGCCCTGTCGGAGGCGGCGAAGAAGTGGGACGAGCCAGAGAGCGACGTCAGGCACCGTAGCTTCTGAAGTTCGTGGGAAGGGCGTCCGGCAAGCGGTCCTCTTGTGAGTGAGCCTGAAGGGGTCTGCTTGCTTGGAAGTTAACCTTGATGTTATGCAATACAGAGATTTATATATTTATTGTTAATTTACATTTCGGGCATTTTTATAATCACTTGATATCTTTATATATTCTTTTATTCTCTTGCAATGCTC
>NC_051408.1:15083806-15085064 GCF_015228065.2 Penaeus monodon
TCCTGATGTGCGTATTTCCCTTGCACTTTCTCCTTTCGTCTTCGCTCGAGGTCATTCGCTCCCTTGCCTTCGAGTGAGCCTGAATTAGTTGTCTCAGCCTTGTTATCGAGTTAATAAAGTATTAATAGTGTCGATATTTGACCTTTTATTCAAATGCCAATTCCCCTTGTCTATGAATAGCAAGAAAGTTCTGGTCATAGAACTCTCAGAGGAAATCAAGCTTCAGCTTTGACGTTAGTGGGATGAAACCTGATACTGAGTTTACAAAAAGGGCACACAAAGAAAAAAGTGGGTGTGGATAAGTGTCTTCAGTAAGTAATTTGATAAGCAAATTACTTTAATTATCAGAGGTGTAATGGCAAATTCAGCCTGGTTTGATATTAATTGTATGCTGGATTTGGTAAGCATGTCGATGTTCTCTCTGCTTTTAATCGTTATTTTAAAAGGATGATAATAATCTGAAGGAGGAAAGTAAAATGGAAAGGTCAGTGTCACTACACTTTCTCAGATTTCTCTTTACTTGTAAGGAAAGGTAACAATAATATTTATAACAACATGGATGACGATATCAGTAAAAATGACCGTATTCACTTATCCCAAAGGAATGCAGACCAAATTAGTGTGCATATTATCTCCATTTGTAGCTTTACATTACAATTAGCGTTTTCACAGGTTTACTTTTTCCTTCAATAAGGCAGAAAGGAAAACAAAGGACTGTGGTCCTCCCACGTTGTCAAGCCTTCGTCGGAGCATCAGACGTCTTCGTAATATTTTGCAAGGACTGACTATTTGAGAGAAAGCAAGAAAGCAGAGAAGGGAAAAACAGATCATTCTCGCAACGTGGCCAACGCGACCGTTTCTCTGCGAGGTCACGGACACATACCCTTCCATTCGTCCGTTATTGACGATGAAAATTATATGAAAGGTCGTTGAATCCCACTGCTATGTATTATACGCATGCCCGAAGGAGGAGAAAGGTGGGATGTGGGTAGGGTGGGAGGGCTAGCTCTTGGCGAACAAGGCAAAGAGGAACACGGGAGAGAGAGAACAAGAGACACCTGCCGGAAGAGGAAACATGGAGAGAGAAAAAAAGAAAGAGGGTGTGATGTAGCTGAGGTGTTTATACGCTGTCTTAGGCCTTCTCGGAACTGCTACTGCACTTGATGGAATCAATGGTAATTGATTTTTCCTTTGATGATGTACGGAATCAGATCATATGAAAAAAACAATATGAATCACTTCAGTCAGGAAATTGGCG
>NC_051408.1:15087210-15088786 GCF_015228065.2 Penaeus monodon
CTCTGAAAAAGTTATAAACTTCCCCAATACATCCGGTTAGTCCTTTCCGAGTGAGTCCTTTCGTTCTGCCTCTCCTACTTAAGGGCCGCAGACGCTGGCACGGCATCAGTCAGCTACCCTCAGTACCCAAGAACACACCCCTTTCACTTTCCGCTGCCCACACAAGGTGCCTCTTTCTCTCTATCGCTCTTTTTTTAGTCTTTTTATGGATTTATTTTTTTAATGTTTATAAAATATTTTTTTGTCTTTTTTTTCTTTTCTTTCTGATATGATTTTGTAAAATATCTGTGGATTTCCTTGCAGCCAAATGGCCTCCAACGCCCTCGCCCCCGTCATTTACCAGCTGCAGGAGAGTCTTCGCAACGTCGACCTCAGGAACTTCATCAACACCGACCTTAGCAACTGGCTTGACAAGGTGGACTTCAAGACAGTGGGCCTCGTGGCTCTGGCGGCGTTGGTCGTCCTGCTGGTCCTGGACTTTTTCACCAAGAGCCCTACCCCCTTCGGCAGGAGCCTGGTGTCCTCTGTGGCCAACATCTGGGACAGCGCAGACCAGACGGGGCTCAGCCAGTCCCTCCGCGGAAGGTCAGTCTTTGATGGTCAATTATTCTGATTAAAAACGAAACTAATCAAACCGAAGCGACTGAATCTACTCTGTATCTTGCTATATCTTCTTTTATAGTGTAATTTTCTTCGTATCTCTTCACCCTAATTGTCATGATCGAATTCCTTTGAACAGCCGCTCGCTGGAGCCAGTGGCAACTGTCCTGGACGCGCTGGCGAAGGAGGTGAAGAAGTGGGAGACGCCGGAGGACAGCGCTGTCAGACACCGTGCCTTCTAAGAGAGTTCTGCTGGATTCGGTCATTTGGGTCGTTATTATACCTCTAATGAAAATATCACAATGTCTAGAGAGATTGTAGATTTTTTTACGAGTGTTTGTTTGCGGGCAAACAAACTATCTTGTTTTCAGCCATCATGGTTAGGTAGCCATGCCATTTCCATAACTTATATATTTATATGCTTTGTTACTTATTCGTTACTGTTATTTTCATTCTCAGTGTTATTTCACTGTTACTTACAATTATATACACAATGTTTTGCAGGATGAGTGCATTCACTGCGAATGAACAATACCAGAAATACAAAAGTCTAATAATAAAGTAAAGTCTTTCCCTCGCATTCCCTTTCAACGATATTAAAATTCATAACAAGTCCGGCATTTTGGGCTTCGTTCCAATTCTCCTAATTGGCCCATTCCAGAAAATCTTACAACCAAGGAAGATCAGATAGCTTGTGTGGTTTGAAAGAACTGTATTAAGAATTCATTTAAAAATACATACAATGATATTCATATAATTAACCCTAAAGTTATGACAGTGAGCAGAGTTGGACAGAACATGTATTGCCCATTAGTCAGTATCCATATCTTATCAAATATCTAAGGCTAATGAAGGCAAGAAAATGAGAATTAAGAAGTCACGAATGTAGCTTGACATACTTTCTGACAGACACAAGATACATACCTTTCGGGGAACTCTTCAAGGTTATTGGGTGCTTTCGAAACGCCACACATAT
>NC_051408.1:15089357-15089570 GCF_015228065.2 Penaeus monodon
TTGGTCTTCGCATTTAATGAACTTTTAAAAGAGAATGAGTAACGATGAAACAAGAAGAAATTAGTAAAAAGGAACATGAAGTACCAAAAAAAGGAAAATAAAAAAAATAATAATGATAAAAAAGAGAAAATAGAGAAGGACAAATTAAAGGGTAAAGGTAAACAACAAAAATGAAATGAAAAAAATATACATATATATAACCAAGAGAGGAAT
>NC_051408.1:15089710-15090928 GCF_015228065.2 Penaeus monodon
AAGGCAGAGATGAGATAATACACATAGACAAACCATGCAAAGACGTGGAGCAAAGCACAATATTTTAGCATATGTTGTGAAAAGAAATTCAAAAAGATATTCAAAAATTCCTCCCAAGCATCCGCTCTGAGTGCCCTTGGGACCCGCCGGAAACCTTTCCATGGGAGGTCATATATAAGCCAGGGCATTCAGGCTGAACTCAGTCATTTATTTACAGTCATAGGGTACACTTCCGTTTTGAATTCCACTGCTCCTGGCCTGGTGGTTAGTAATTCAGTGTGGCATTGCCGGCACTCGCTTGAAAACATCCTATTCCATTTCATCAATCTGTCAGTTATCTGTTGATAAATCACATACCTCTATCGATGTTTTTATGTCTATGTGTCTATGTCTCTATCCATAAGAAATATTTACTTACAGCAAGATGTCTGCTTATCTGATCGCCCCCGTCGTCTACCAGCTGCAGGAGGGTCTTCGTCACGTCGACTTCAGAAGCCTCGCCAGCTCCTTCGACGTCAGAAGCTGGATCGGCCAACTGGACTACGAAAAAGTGGGACTCTTGGCGCTGGCAGCTGTCGCCGCCGTGCTCCTCTTCGACTGGTTTAATAAGAACTATACTCCAAACGGCCCGAACTTGCTCGTGTCTTCTCCCCCCCTTTGGGATGTTGCAGATCATGGAGGCCTTAAACATACCGACACCCACGACAGGTTTGTGGCTCAGCTTCCAATGAGACGATTTTTGTTTAGTTTCTAATATGATATCCTGATATTGTATCTTTAATATTCTTCCGTGATAAAAATGTCTAGTGCTCTTTAAATCATAAAAAGATGTTTCTCTGCAATAGCTCAAGATTTTCCCAAGCCAACTTTTTACCTTCTTTTCTTCAGTGTGTCCTTAAAAAATCGATCCCTGGAGACGGTGGCGAAGGTCTTCCATGCTCTGACGGAGGCGGTGGAGAAGTGGGAGGGCCCACAGGACTTCTCGGCCAGACGTCGTGCCACATGAAGAAGGGAACTGTTCTCTGTTGAAAGAAAGTCTAAGAATCATCGCCATCCCGTGGTATTAATGAAGATATGACCCCACGAGGAAAAAACGAAAAATCGGAGTTTTATGATGCGTATTACTTGCTGGCAAGTAAATACGGGCATTGACTACTGCTATGATAGACATTGTTATTATTGCTGTTATTGATCGTTGTGCTTTTTTCCTTTCTCTTC
>NC_051408.1:15091010-15091841 GCF_015228065.2 Penaeus monodon
TTCGCGTCTTCATCTACCTTAACTCAATTATCATTTTTTACGACACTGTGTTACACGCATTAACTTCAGCTAATCAAACCGTGAATAAATACTTCATCATCGCTGTTCTGACCGTGTGTTTCTTTCTATACATGAAAATGACATTTCCTGGTAATGTGTTTATTCATATTCAATTCACATAAAAAAACTATAATTATTGTCATGTTCGTTATTATCTGTTATAATCACTAGTAACTAAATCAAAAACTGAAATAGATAAATAGATCAGATTATTGAAATATATTTAACCGTGGAATAAAGTTATCATGAGAATTAACATTCATTCTTATATCAACAGTTATACAGCTGATAATCTGATAATTCATAATTCATGTTACATAAAAAAAGATAATAACCCTCATGGCTTTTTTTACTCATATACATTCATCATATACTTTTTAACTTTCTAAAAGTTTTTTATTATCTTTAATAATTCACAATTTTAACTTATGCATTTGCTTTCTACTGTTTGATACGCATTTATTTGTCTTTTTTTGGGAGTCATACGAGAAGTCAAAATTATTTTTGAATATGTATTCGGTCATTCATCTGAATACGGTGACTAAGGATCATTACACAGTTCCATCAAACAGTTAGTGTAAATGTGAATTATTTCTCGCGAAGGATAGAGAAAAAAATTCACGAAATTCACAAAAAAAGGAAACGAAATACACCATCATTACTACACACGCGAGGATGGCCTTGAACTTAGGGCGGAGGAGAAAGTGAGGGCGAGAGACGGATGCGAAACAAGGGAGGCTGAGACAAGATGGTGCAATGGACCACGGGATT
>NC_051408.1:15091889-15093212 GCF_015228065.2 Penaeus monodon
AGGAGAGTGTCGTTATTACAGAACATGTTTTGTTTATTCTCTTCTTCCTTTTATGGATTGACTGATTCGTTGCTTGATTTTTTCTTTAAGAGAGGGAGTTATTTTTTCTGGACTTTTTGGACAAACAAGTAGGAGATGCTCACTGTACGAATTTATTTCATAGTAATTTTCCCGTTGCTGGTGTGTAGTAAGACTGACGGTCCAGTTAATCGCACGTGAATTACTGTTATCATTTTACTGTTAACTTTTTACATCAAATATATATTTTCCCACGTTTTCATTTTCATATTTGACATTTTACGCACAGATGGTATATTCTATATTTTTATTATTGACGACGATCAGGATAAATAGCCTTTTCGGTTTTTGTACAAGGTCATTTCATTCATAAGGTGGATAATTCCAACTTGAAAGGGATGAACAATTGTATAATATATATCTAAAAAAGACAGTATATAAAAGGGTAGACAGTGATGAAACTTAAGTGATTGTATATCTACCGTTCATGAAGGACCGACTACCACAAAATACGGCTGAAATTTATTTCAGAGTAAAAATCCTGTAATACGTGATCAGAGTAGGAAAATCATTAGCTGGCAACTGTAGCCTTCCTGACGTTGCTATGACGTCACGAAAGTCACTTTTACTTTCACCGAGAAGCCTGGCAGCCATCGTTCTAGGATTTGTTTATTATCAACTGTACTTCATTGGAAAAGAAAGTTGGATGAAGATATACGTTATTAATAACTACATAATAACAAGCATATGCCATATACGTATAAATATATATACACAGAAACTAGATCATTTTTTTTTAAGAACATGTAATTCCTCCTCAAAAATACAGTGACAAGGAAGTTCCTACAACAGTTCCTCTCCAACATCCGGGTCTTCTTCCGGGATCCCTTTTCATTCCACAAAATACAGACGAAAGGGAATGTCAGGCAGCCCGAACATTACGCTCATATTTATCTTACGCTTTCCAGTGTTAAGAATTAGTTATTTTTTATCACAAAATTTATTTGGAAAGATATCTCGCTGCAGAAATAGGGATGTATCATTTATATGTCGCATCCATGTGTTCTGTATTTGTTTGCGTATCTATCAACTGAAATAGAGGTAAACCCTTTACATAATATAAGCAATATCTGTAAATGTTTTGCTTTTTTTATATATAATCTGTGGCTATAGGAAATCGATTATTTTTCTCAGTTATAGTTTTCAAGAAGTAATTGTAAAACAGAACTTCAGAACGACTCTAAAACAAGGAAAACGGTAGCCATAATTGACATGTACCACGTAAAACAAGGGTATGTTTGAGTC
>NC_051408.1:15093662-15093931 GCF_015228065.2 Penaeus monodon
GCATCGTCAGGCATCGCGCTTCTGAGCTTCACTGAAGATGGAAAAGTCTTTTAAATAGGATGACACTCATGGCTCTTTGCCATGTAAATAAGTACAACGTCTAGGCATGCAAGTGACTTTTCAGCTCTGTAAGTTCGATCAGTCTTGTAACCTGAATATATTAGTTTAATAAATATCTATTTGGTTCCGTTCTCTATGATACTGACACAGTCTTTAACCTCTATAACAAAACACCAGTGACATTTGATTATAAAAGTAGTGTTCAACAG
>NC_051408.1:15094050-15094232 GCF_015228065.2 Penaeus monodon
CAACTGGGGGCGGGGGCTCGGGAGGTAACTGCCTCTCCCAAGACTCTGTTTGCCCCCCGCAAGGTCGGGCTTACCACACCCAATGGCCAAATATTATTTTAAATAAATTACAACCATATAGGTCCGGTTTTTTGTTTGTTTGTTTTTCGCCTACCCACCCTTGCTGATCTATCTGTATATGA
>NC_051408.1:15094390-15094652 GCF_015228065.2 Penaeus monodon
AAGAATAATAATGTGTGTGATATGAATATTTTTTCCTGCTAGCATGTAAATATCAGGTATTTACTACATTTTACTAACAAACAGACGTGGTTGATAGGAGGATAAATAAAGAACACATAGAAACCACAAAGGAATGAAGCAGGTTTTCTACAACTTTGGCAGACTTTGTACTAGCCGAAGAAAACGATCTTTAACCTCGATCTTAGGAAATGCGAATGAAAGCTCAACGGAGAAGAACTTTTGTAGGAACTTCCTCTTCGAT
>NC_051408.1:15094690-15095181 GCF_015228065.2 Penaeus monodon
ATTTAATGGAGTGGCTTTACACGCTTCTGAATACATTGTCCTCTTCTCTGTATTTTGTACTTATAATCTGTCTATCTATTAATCTACCTTTTTTATCAATACACAATCGATAAAACACAGATTTCAATGACCAGACGCGTGGTTGCTAGGCTCTCCGATGAAAGCAAAAGTGAGTCTCGTGACGTCATTGGTACGTCAGGAAGAAAACAGTTGCCAGTTACTAGTTATCCTGTTTAATATGTTACATTCTGAAAAAAAAACCTTCTTGATTTCTTGCTGATTTAACTTCTTAAGCGAGAGTCACTCATTCAAAACAGAACCAGATATGTGATCATGTGATCCTATGATAGAACAATCATAATCACACATCTTTCTCTACGTTTGTTCCTCTATATACTACTTGGTTACCTTTCCACAGATTCTATGGTATATGGTTTTCCACGTTTGGTTGAATTAGTATTTTCAATTTACAAGAAGGATGAAATTGATTA
>NC_051408.1:15096352-15097100 GCF_015228065.2 Penaeus monodon
TTTAGGTAGCCAGCAATAAACTGCACACACATAGATCCTTACACAAATAAAGCGGAGGGCCTGACAACGAAGACATGAGTGAAACAGGATTTTACTACGTGGCATCCGGTTCGCTTCCCTACAACACCTTCTGAGAACCTTTCTTTCTCGACTCATATATAAGACCGCCACACCAGGTTCCCGTATCAGTCTGCCTCCAAATTCTCGGACACCAAGGTCACCCATCATATCGTCCCAAAGCAGCAACATGGCCGCCAACGCTGTCGCCCCCATCGTCTACCAGCTGCAGGAAGGTCTTCGCAACGTCGCCATGAGGAGCTTGGTCAATTCGTTTGACCTGAAGGGCTTGGTCAACAAGCTGGACATCCAGACGCTGGGCCTGGTGGCGCTGGTGGCTATGGCCGCCGTGTTCCTGTTGGACCTGTTCACCAAGAGCTACGCCCCTTTCGGCAGGAGTTTGGTGTCCTCCGCCGCCCACGCCTGGGATAAGGCTGACCAGTGGGGCCTCAGCGGAAGTGTCCGTGGAAGGTGAGGACTGATATTTTATATCTTAATCAGTGACGTTTGATATCTATCATGTATATATACAAACCTTAGTAAATCATCACATTTCATAAATTTGCTGGTATTGACAACTATATGTTTTAGGTAACACTAAATGGGCATTCCTTTGGACTTTGTGTTTTAACTTGGCAATACTCCGACACAGCCGTTCCCTGGAGCCCATGACGAAGGTCCTGGACGCCCT
>NC_051408.1:15097138-15100327 GCF_015228065.2 Penaeus monodon
GCGTCGTCAGGCATCGTGCTTCTGGTCTTCACTGAAAATGAAGAAATCTTTACCTATGATAGCTGTCATGATCCCTTGAAAACATTTGAATAAGTACAAAGTCTGCTTGCAGGCAAGCACCGTGTATTTATTAAATAAATATTTATTGTGAATGGTTCTTATTTTTTTGCCAGAGTTCTTAATGGCTTTTTATAAACATCGTTTACCTGAAAATACAAATCAAAACTACTAAAGCCAATTTTGTCAGAATGGTCGTTCACGAACAGACCTCAAGACATACATATATATTGTACATGTGTGTGCCAATGTATGGTATAGATGTGTATAGAAAGAGAAATAGCGATAAGTATCAGGGAATTAGTGTATACTTTTCACTGGAAAACACTCACTGATAAAAAGGTAAATACAGAACACCTAGAGAAGACATTTGAATGGGACTATGGCTGACTGTATAGGAAATATATACCATTTAAACGATAACATATCTTCTCAGACTTTTGAACTAAATAAATCTCAAAACTGGAAAACATGTAAAAGATCTGATCCTGACAATCGAAACAAGAACAAGATTCGGATGGTGTGTATCAATTTTTGTGTAAACTCTCTTTCCGCTTTATTTAAAAAGGATTTACACGTTTCTTCATTATCTTTCTCCTTTCTATATATTTTTTGTGTACCCATAAGCCATTTATCTATTTATATTCCTTTTTCTTTACTGAAATACAGTTGATAAAGCACAATTCCCTTACATATACATACTTCCTGAAGTAAAAATTTCATGACGTCATAGTTACGTCAGGAAGAATACCTTTGCCACTTGTTAATTTCCCTGCTCAACATACTTGTACTCTATCCTGAGTTTGTTTTATTTTTGCATTTTCACTTTCATTATAATCACAAATAGTAGTCGTAGTAGTAGAATATACCAAATGCAGTATTTTCTTATTGGATTTTGTGTTACATTTTACTTTTTTTTCTGAGCATGTAACCATTAAGGTCTCATGCCATAAACCCGTTTCTAATTTGTGCATTACAATGGCAACATTAAACGGTAGTAAGCTGTGTTTTTGATCGTTTAGTAAGTGGAGCAAATCAGTTTATCCAACCTGAGAAGAAAAATATTAGTAAAATGACCGAAAACCAAGATTTTTTTTTCTCTTCAAGTTGTCTAATTGGATGTAAGAGCAGATCGATTTCAGGAGTACTTTTGACGAGAAATAAGCAAGTTATGATTTGGTTCGGTTTGCTACGTCTTGCCAAATTCATGCTGTCATGTAAACAAACTGCTGCAATGTGTGATGACTTCATTCTCTCTCGTTGTGGATGAGAATTTTTCGCGGAAGAAAACAAAATTTTTGCTGTTAGTAATCACAGCGAATTTACAAAGGAGGAAATCTTTCTTCACCTTGGTTTTGGATTAAATGAAGATGCTGAAGGAAATCATAATTTTTAAAAATCACATACATATTATGTAGCACAAGGGTTTTGAAAAAAAGACGTGCATACAGTTTTGAGCAACTATCTAAAAGGATAATATCGACTATTTACAGATAGGTCTATTCAACTGCGTGTTTAAAGGGAAGCAAAGGTAAATAAAACGCACTTCGAACATCCCCGGTAAGGCCATATAGTTATGAGTAGCTAGTACTTATTTTCTAGAGAATTATTAAGTTAATACTTCTGGACGGCACAGACATGATCGCAACTTGCCAGTATCTAGTGTCATTTATTGTTTAGTATTGTGACGCCATCAAACTGTAACAAGCTTCCTCTGCAGGCAGTTTGAAAATGCTTGGTTTGGTTACGAAGACATACCAAGATCATTATCTGACCTAAGGAGTTCCGTCAAACACAGGAATAAACAAGATCCTTTTTATCAAGATTTTTCAAGAAATCTTGAAATATCTTGCCGTTAAAAATACGCTTTTAGAAATCTAATCAAACCCGTTGTAGAATACTAGACTGAACCTACTGAAAAGACATCAAATCTATATCACTATTACACTGTATAGCATTAATTGTGATTTAATTGTGCTCCACAATATGCCTATTAATGTTCTTTTTTATTAATATGATAAGAGAGGATTTGAGATATGATTTAGAAAAAAAGGATGGGTAAGAGATAACAGGTTATTTCGTTAACTAAAAATGAACCGCACATGGATATCTGGGCAAATAAAGCGAAGAGCAGACATATGAATGAAACAGGTTTTTACTCCGCGACATCCGGTTCGCTTCCTCACAGCCCCTTCTAAGAACCTTTCTTTCTCGACTCATATATAAGACCGCCACACCAGGTTCCCGTATCAGTCCGCCTCCAAGCTCTCTCTCGCACACCAAGGTCGCCCATCATATCGTCCCTAAAGCAGCAACATGGCCGCCAACGCTGTCGCCCCCATCGTCTACCAGCTGCAGGAAGGTCTTCGCAACGTCGACCTGAGGAGCTTGGTCAATTCGTTTGACCTGAAGGGCTTGGTCAACAAGCTGGACATCCAGACGGTGGGCCTGGTGGCGCTGGTGGCTGTGGCCGCCGTTTTCCTGTTGGACCTGTTCACCAAGAGCTACGCCCCCTTCGGCAGGAGTCTGGTGTCCTCCGCCGCCCACGCCTGGGATAAGGCTGACCAGTGGGGCCTTAGCGGAAGTGTCCGTGGAAGGTGAGTGCTGATATTGGCGTCAAACGATGCACTGCTGCATGTCTTTTTCATCTATCATGTGTACAAAAAACCTTATTAAATCACATAATTCATAAATTCGCTGGTTTAAATGTTTTAGGTAACAGTAAAGGGATATTCCTTTGGACTTTGTATTTTAAATTCTTAATACTCCGACACAGCCGTTCCCTGGAGCCCATGACGAAGGTCCTGGACGTCCTGGCGGAGGCGGTGAAGAAGTGGGAGTTGCAGGAGGAGGGCGTCGTCAGACATCGTGCTTCTGGTCTTCATTGAAAATGAAATCTTCACATACGATAGCTGTCATGATCCCTTGAAAACATTTGAATAAGTACAAAGTCTGCTTGCAGGCAAGCACCGTGTATTTATTAAATATATATTTATTATAAACTGTTCTTTGTTTTATCAGTTCTTAATGACTTTTTATAAACATAATTTACCTGAAAAAAAGTCTACACATCAAAACTAAAAGCCAGTTTTGCTAAAATAGTCGCTCACGAACAAGCTTCAGAATATACAT
>NC_051408.1:15100468-15100822 GCF_015228065.2 Penaeus monodon
TACATTTGTGTGCCAATATATGGTATAGATGCGTAGTGACCAGGAAAATTATGCTAAAACCATAGAATAATAGCAATGGTATTGACGATGATAGTCATAGAAATCATAATAAAAAACTATTGTTATACACCTACATTTCATTGTTGTAAATATTCAGCAAATATATTTCATCATCACTTTTGCCGTTGTACTTATAATCACTGACTTTAAAACGACGTTGGCTTTAATAAGACACATTTCTTTCCCTTGTACGCAAAGGTACATTTTTCTCTGTCAGCGACGTCATAGAGTACAGACTGATCTTGACTCCTTAGACCTAATGATGCAATAGGGGAACCATTTAGTTTTGGAATC
>NC_051408.1:15100878-15101100 GCF_015228065.2 Penaeus monodon
CAATTTGATCAAGCTATATCTGGGTAAAATAAATGCAGATAGAGAGAAAGGTAAATTCAGAACACGTAGAGAAGACATTTGAATGAAGCAAGTTTGTATATAAGGGTGATTGTGTAGTAAATATATATCCTTTAAACTGAAATATCTCCTCAAACTTTCGAACCAAATAAATCTGAATCCTTGGGAAACACGTAAAAGATTCCATCCTGGTAATCGAAATAG
>NC_051408.1:15101132-15101244 GCF_015228065.2 Penaeus monodon
GAATAAAAGGCGATCCAGGAACAAGACCCGGATGATGTAGAGGAATTTTTGTGGGAATTTTATTTTCGCTGTATTTGAAAAATAATTTACACGTTTCTTTATTATATTTCTC
>NC_051408.1:15101308-15102792 GCF_015228065.2 Penaeus monodon
CACGCACACACACACTCATAGGACATTTATCTATCAACATATCCTTTTCTCCTAAATGCAATTGCTAAAGCACAATTCCTTGAATATACAGACTTCCTGAAGAAAGTAAAACTAACTTTCATGACGTCATAGTTACGTCAAGAAGAATGCCATTGCCAGTTGTTCATTTTCCTGCTTAACATGCTCTATCCTGAACAAATACCTACGGTTCCTCTGTTGACCGGAACTACCAAAATAATTCTCAAGTTAGAATCACTCATTCGCAACACTGAACAGATACATGACCACGTGGGACTGATTGTCATAGTAATCACGCTCATGAATCACTATGTACTCTCAGATTTAAGGCGTTTTATGTTAATTAATCATTAACATTTGGTTATGTAGGGGGTTCAGATTTATGAATGGAGGTTGTATAGCCTTGATGTTTTCGCTTTTTTTTTATTCGATCACCTGGGCAAATAAAGCGGAGAGCAGACATAGAAGACATATGAATGAAACAGGTTTTTACTCCGCGACATCCGGTTCGCTTCCTCACAGCCCCTTCTAAGAACCTTTCTTTCTCGACCCATATATAAGACAGCCACACCAGGTTCCCGTATCAGTCTGCCTCCAAACTCTCGCACACCAAGGTCACCCATCATATCGTCCTAAAGCAGCAATATGGCCGCCAACGCTGTCGCCCCCATCGTCTACCAGCTGCAGGAAGGTCTTCGCAACGTCGACCTGAGGAGCTTGGTCAATTCCTTTGACCTGAAGGGCTTGGTCAACAAGCTGGACATCCAGACGGTGGGCCTGGTGGCACTGGTGGCTGTGGCCGCCGTTTTCCTGTTGGACCTGTTCACCAAGAGCTACGCCCCCTTCGGCAGGAGTCTGGTGTCCTCCGCCGCCCATGCCTGGGATAAAGTTGACCAGTGGGGCCTCAGCGAAAGTACCCGTGGAAGGTGAGGACTGACTGATCTTAATCAGTTTTATATCTATCACAGTTTTAATTCATCACAATTCATAAATTCGGTGGTATTGCCAACTACATGTCTTAGTTAACCGTAATGGGATATTCCTTTGGACTCTGTGCCTTAACTCCTAAAATACACCGCCACAGCCGTTCCCTGGAGCCCGTGACGAAGGTCCTGGACGCCCTGGCGGAGGCGGTGAAGAAGTGGGAGGCGCAGGAAGAGGGCATCGTCAGGTATCGTGCATCTGAGCTTCATTGAAAATGGAGATTGTGCATCTGACAGCAATCATGACGTTCTGAAAAAAATAGTACAAAGTCTGCTTGCAGGCAAGCAACTGACTTTCCAGATCTGCAATTCTTAGCGATCTCTCCGATTAATGTATTTATTGAATAAATATTTTTTACTTATCCTAAGTTACTGTTCTATTTCTTGACGCCTTTCATATACAGATTGAGTTTACCTGAAATAAGGTATAGAAATTAGAAATAACAGTGGTATTTGACTGTAAAATAAGTGTTTGGTGATCAC
>NC_051408.1:15103584-15104222 GCF_015228065.2 Penaeus monodon
TGAAACTGATACGACCACTATTGGTGATTATAATAAATTTAAGAATGCAAGAATAAAATATTTTGCGAAAACCTCAAGGCCATACAACCGGATGTTGTAGAGTAACAACCTCCATTCATAAATGTGACACCACCTCTTAACCAAATGTGAAAGATTATTTAACATAAACCTCGAAAACTGGAGAGTCCATAGAGGTTCAAAGACACTGATTCGTGTGTGCGACTACTATGACAATCAGTCACGTGATCATGTATCTGTTTATCGTTGCGAATGTGGGATTCCCAACTGAGAAGTCCTTTGGTAATTCCGGTCAACACAGGAACCGTAGATATTTTTTTTCAGGATAGAGCATGTTAAGCAGGGAAATTAATAACTGGCAACAGCATTCTTGACGTAATAATGATGTCATGAAAGTTAGTTTAACTTTCTTCAGGAAATCTGTATATGCAGATTGTATTTTGGAGAATAGTGTAGGTTAATAGATAAATGAACTAAGAGGATGCACAAAATGAAAATGTAGTATGGAGAAAGATAATAAAGAAACGCGTAAATCCTTTTTAAATACAGCGGAAAGAAAGTTTCCACAAAAATTCCTCGACGTCATCCGGATATTGTTCCTGGATCGCCTTTCATTCTAT
>NC_051408.1:15104244-15104603 GCF_015228065.2 Penaeus monodon
TCAGCGGTTTCGAAAATCATGATCAAATCTTTTATGTGTTTCCGAAATGTGAAATATATTTGGTTCAAAAGTTTGAGAAGATGCGTCATAGATTTCATACACAATTAGCCATAGACTCACAAAAAAATATTTGGTTCAATTTTTTGAGAAAATATGTCATAGATTTCATACATAATTAGCCTTAGATACAAAAAAAAATGTCTTCTGTACGTGTTCTGTATTTACCTTTCTCTCTGTCCTACCTACAGAGGCTTCATTGGGTGGGGGGGTGCTGGGTGATGCAAATGCACCCCCCCAACCTCGAAGTCTGGCTTGCCCTCCTCCCCACCCAAGACACACATTTTATAACTTTTTAAAAA
>NC_051408.1:15104676-15104879 GCF_015228065.2 Penaeus monodon
GCTCGCTGCAAAATTTTGTTTCGCGTAACCTCCTCTCCCCAAGAAAAAGCTGAGAAGACGGCCCTGCCTGGTTAAAGGGAAATGTTTTTGTTTCCTCATTTCATTTTCATTTTTTTATTCACTGTGGCATATAACATATTTGCCTGACAAAAAATATATTATATTTGCTGAATATTTACAGCACTGATATTTAGGTATATAAC
>NC_051408.1:15104960-15105083 GCF_015228065.2 Penaeus monodon
TTTCTAGTCTATACGCATCTATACAAGATATTGACACACACATGCACTATTATATATGTACGTTTTGAGGTCAGTTCGTGAACGACCATAATGACTAAATTGGCTCTAGGAGTTTGACTTGTA
>NC_051408.1:15105109-15105308 GCF_015228065.2 Penaeus monodon
GTTAGGTATGTTTATAAAAAGGCATTAAGAATGTGAAAAAGTAAGAACAGTTTATAATAAATATTTATTTAATAAAAACATGTTGCTTGCCTGCAAGCAAACTTTTTTTTTCTAATGTTTTCAAGGGATCATGACAGCTATCACAGAGAATATTTTCTTCATTTTCAGTAAAGACCAGAGGCACGATGCCTGACGACGC
>NC_051408.1:15105346-15107517 GCF_015228065.2 Penaeus monodon
AGGGCGTCCAGGACCTTCGTCATGGGCTCCAGGGAACGGCTGTGTCGGAGTATTGCCAAGTTAAAACACAAAGAGCATTTAGTGTCACCTAAAAAAATAGTTGTCAATACCAGCGAATTTATGAATTGTGATGATTTAATAAGGTTTTGTGTATATACATGACAGATATCAAACGTCACTGATTAAGATATAAAATATCAGTCCTCACCTTCCACGGACACTTCCGCTGAGGCCCCACTGGTCAGCCTTATCCCAGGCGTGGGCGGCGGAGGACACCAGACTCCTGCCGAAGGGGGCGTAGCTCTTGGTGAACAGGTCCAACAGGAACACGGCGGCTACAGCCACCAGCGCCACCAGGCCCACCGTCTGGATGTCCAGCTTGTTGACCAAGCCCTTCAGGTCAAACGAATTGACCAAGCTCCTCAGGTCGACGTTGCGAAGACCTTCCTGCAGCTGGTAGACGATGGGGGCGACAGCGTTGGCGGCCATGTTGCTGCTTTGGGACGATATGATGGGCGACCTTGGTGTGCGAGAGAGAGCTTGGAGGCGGACTGATACGGGAACCTGGTGTGGCTGTCTTATATATGAGTCGAGAAAGAAAGGTTCTTAGAAGGGGCTGTGAGGAAGCGAACCGGATGTCGCGGAGTAAAAACCTGTTTCATTCATATGTCTTCTCTGTCTGCTCTCCGCTTTACTTCCCCAGATATCTATGTGCGGTTTATTTTTAGGTAACGAAATAACCTGTTATCTCTTACCCATCCTTTTTTTCCTAAATCATATCTCAAGTCCTCTCTTATCATATTAATAAACAAGGGGCTACGCCATTAATAGGCATATTTACGGCATGGATGTGGATCACAATTAAATCACAATTAATGCTATACAGTGTAATATTTCTTTTCAGCTGGTTCAGTCTAGTATTCGACAACGGGTTTGACTATGTTTCTAAAAGCGTATTTTTAACGGCAAGATATTTCAAGATTTCTTGAAAAATCTTGATAAAAAGGATCTTGTTTATTCCTGTGTTTGACGGAACTGCTTGGTCAGATAATGATCTTGGTATGTCTTCGTAACGAAACCAAGCATTTTCAAACTGCCTCCAGAGGAAGCTTGCTACAGTTTGATGACGTCACAATAGTAAACAAACCGCCAACATGACATACAGAAATGAGAGATCACGATAAGATTCTCTTGATAGTTTACTAATTTTGTCGGCCATAAATGACTATATACTGGCAAGTTGCGATCATGTCTGTGTCGCCCAGAAGTAGCTGGAGAGTATTCATAACTTAATAATTCTCTAGAAAATAAGTACTAACTACTCATAACTATATGGCCTTACCGGGGATGTTCGAAGTGCGTTTTATTTACCTTTTTTCCTTTTAAACACGCATTTGAAAAGACCCATCTATAAATAGATATTATTCTTTTAAATTGTTGCTTAAAAAACATTTACCATTTAATATGTGCGCACGATCTTTTTTTTTTTTTTAATCTTTGTGCTACACAATATGTATATGATTTATTGAAATTCTTCTTTCCTTTAATTTCTTCAGTTAATCCAAAACCAAAGTGAAGAAAGATTTCCTCTTGTAATTTCGCTGTCATTACTAAAAGCCAAAGTTTTGTTTTCTTCCGCGAAAAAATCAGTCATCCACAACGAGAGATAATGAAGTCATCACATATTGCAGCAGTTTGTTTACACGATAGCATGCCGGGCGTTGGGAGTTTTTTTAAGAATTTGGCAAGACGTAGCAAACCAAACCAAATCTTATTTCTTATTTCTCGTCAAAAATGCTTCTGAAATCGATCTACTCTTACATCCAATTAGACAGCTTGAAGAGAAAAAAAAAATCTTGATTTTCGATCATTTTAATAATATTTTTCTTCTCAGGTTTAAACGATTTGCCCCACTTACTAAACGATCAAAAACACAGCTTACTACCGTTTAATGTTGCCATTCTAATGCACAAATGGGAAATGGATTTATGGCATGAAACCTTAATGGTTACATGCTCAGAAAAAAATAAAATGTAACACAATAAGACATCATTTGAAAAAAAAATCCAATAAGAAAATACTGCATTTGGTATATTCCCACGTGTTTTCTATGTGCCATTTACCATTTAATATATATAATGAAATAATGTTACTGATATGGTGGCAATATC
>NC_051408.1:15107598-15108494 GCF_015228065.2 Penaeus monodon
ATCAGAAACCCTAAATATCTGTTCAGGATAGATTACAAGTATGTTGAGCAGGGAAATTAACAAGTGGCATCTGTATTCTTCCTGACGTAACTATGACGTCATGAAATTTTTACTCCAGGAAGTATGTATATGTAAGGGAATTGTGCTTTATCAACTGTATTTCAGTAAAATAAAAGGAATATGAATAGATATATGGCTTATGGGTACACAAAAAATAAAAACATAAAAGGAAAGATAATGAAGAAACGTGTAAATCCTTTTTAAATAAAGCGGAAAGAGAGTTTACACAAAAATTGATCCACACCATCTGAATCTTGTTCTTGTTTCGATTGTCAAGATCATATCTTTTACATGTTTTCCAGGTTTGAGATTTATTTAGTTCAAAAGTCTGAGAAGATATGCCATCGTTTAAATGGTATATATTTCCTATACAGTCAGCCATAATTCCATTCAAATATATTCTCTAGGTGTTCTTTATTTACCTTTTTTTATCAATGAGTGTTTTCCAGTGAAATGTGTGCAGTAATTCCCTGATACTTATCGTTATTTTTCTTTTCTATACGCATATATACCATATATTAGCACACACATGTACAATATACATATACGTCTTGCGGTCTGTTCGTGAACGACCATTTTGACAAAATTGGCTTTAGTAGTTTTGATTTGTATTTGTTTTTTTGTTTTTTTCAGGTAAACAATGTTTACAAAAAGTCCTTAAGAACTCTGGCAAAAAAATAAGAACCATTCACAATAAATATTTATTTAATAAATACACGGTGCTTGCCTGCAAGCAGACTTCGTACTTATTCAAATGTTTTCAAGGGATTATAACAGCTATCGTATGTAAAGATTTCATTTTCAGTGAAGACCAGAAACACGATGCCTGACGACGC
>NC_051408.1:15108532-15109566 GCF_015228065.2 Penaeus monodon
AGGGCGTCCAGAACTTCGTCATGGGCTCCAGGGAACGGCTGTGTCGGAGTATTGCAATTAAAACACAAAGTCCAAAGGAATTGCCCTTTAGTGTTACCTAAAACATAGTTTCAATACCAGCGAATTTATGAATTATGTTTATTTACTAAGGTTTTTTGTAACATATACATGAAAAACATCAAGCACTGATAAGATATAAAATATCAGTCCTCACCTTCCACGGACACTTCCGCTGAGGCCCCACTGGTCAGCCTTATCCCAGGCGTGGGCGGCGGAGGACACCAGACTCCTGCCGAAGGGGGCGTAGCTCTTGGTGAACAGGTCCAACAGGAACACGGCGGCCACAGCCAACCAGCGCCACCAGGCCCACCGTCTGGATGTCCAGCTTGTTGACCAAGCCCTTCAGGTCAAACGAATTGACCAAGCTCCTCAGGTCGACGTTGCGAAGACCTTCCTGCAGCTGGTAGACGATGGGGGCGACAGCGTTGGCGGCCATATTGCTGCGTCAGGACGATATGATGGGCGACCTTGGTGTGCGAGAGAGAGCTTGGAGGCAGATTGATACGGGAACCTGGTGTGGCGGTCTTATATATGAGTCGAGAAAGAAAGGTTCGCAGGTGTTGTAGGGAAGCGAACCGGATGTCGCGAAGTAAAAACCTGTATCATTTATGTCTTTATTTGCCCAAGTATGTATATGTGGTTTATTTTTTGTTAACGAAACAACTTATTATCTCATGCCCATCCATTTTTTTCTAAAACATATCTCAAGTCTTCTTTTATTATAGCTGTAAACTAGGGGCTAAGGCATTAATAGGCATATTTACGGCATAGATGTGGACCACAATTAAATCACAATCTATGCTATAGAGGCACAAAAACACTGAGTTTACTACCATTCTAATGCACCAATGGGGAACGGTTCTATGGCATGATGCCTTAATGGTTCGTTGATGAGAGAGAGAGAAAATCAAAAAACATTTGGAAAGGAAACAAAACGTTTGCCTGTATACATATACTGCCTCCTGTTCATTCCG
>NC_051408.1:15109614-15110373 GCF_015228065.2 Penaeus monodon
AAAGACTATAATAATGCTATTGATGTTGTGATGGTAATGACATTTCTACTGTTTGTACTGCTACGAGTACTATTTGTGAAATAAAAATAAGAAATCAAGTTTGTTTGTTTTTTACTTTAAGGGCATGCAACCCGATATTGCACAGAACCTCTATTCATAAATGTGTTGCCCACTCCTCCTCCCTGTCAGTTTTTAAACCGATATGAATGATCATTTACTATAAAACCTTTTAAAATCGAATAGTAAATAGAGGTTCAACGGGAGACATTGATTCATAACTGTAATTATTATGACAATCAGTCACATGCACACGTATCCGTTCATTATTATGAATTAGTGATTCCCACTTGATAATGCCTTTGGTAATTACTATGAAGAAAGAAACTATATACTTTCATTCAGGAGAGAGCACGTTGAACAGGAAAATTTACAACTAGCAACAGCTTTCTTCGTGACGTCATGAAAGTCAGGTTTTCTTGCGGCACGTCAGCATCTTCAAGGAATTGTGATTTAGAGAAATGAACTATAGGCACGCAAAATTTTTTTTAGAAAGGAGGATGAAATTAAACGAAAGTGTAAATCCTTTTCAAAATTCAGCGAAAGAAAGTCTCCATTAAAGTTACTCTACATCATTTGGGTATTCTTCGTGGATCGCCCTCCGTTCTAAGAAAAAGATAGATAAATAAATAACAGATACAAGAGATACTGAATTGTCTAACCATACGAAAAAAGAAATGCATAATTAAGGCCGACACCGTT
>NC_051408.1:15111570-15111635 GCF_015228065.2 Penaeus monodon
TGTACGTTCCTAGCTTTCTTTTTTATAATTAGTTTCTTATTGCATATGCGCAAAATATTGCATAT
>NC_051408.1:15112408-15113232 GCF_015228065.2 Penaeus monodon
TATATCTATATGTGTATATACCTCTTTCTAAGCTGAAAATTCTCCTTTAACCAAACGTGACAAATCGTGTACCACAGAATCTGTACAAAAGTAATCGAGAGAGATTGTGTGATTGTGCTTGTTCTATCAAAAGATCACGTGATCACATGTCTGTTTCTCGTTATGAATGAGTGACTCTCGCTTAAGAAGTCAAATCAAGATTAGTTCAGGTTGGAACATATTAAATATTTTTATTAGTACTTGGTAACAGTGTTCTTCCTGACGTAACTATGACGTCACGAGACTCACTTTTCCTTTCATCGGGAAGCCTAGCGACCGCGCGTCTGGACACTGAAGTTTGTGTTTTATCGACTAAATATAGACCAAAAATGTAGATTAATAGATAAATGAAATATAAGTAAGCACACATGTATACAAAAACGGGGACAAAATATTAAGGAAAGCCCCACCCCTCTTTAGAAAAAAAAAATAATAACAAAAATGAGGAAGTTCCTGCAGAAGTTCCTCTCCAACATCCGGCTCTTCTTCGTGAATCCCTTTCCATTCTGCCAAAAATAGACACAAGAGAATGCGAACATTTCGTAGGATTACGTTCAGCTTCCATACGTAATTTCTAAGTTCAATGGGGAAAAAATGTTTTATTCGGTTCAAGATATTTTGGATTTGATATAATGCATAAAGACTACAACGTGTGCCAAAGTTGCAGAAAACCTGCTTCCTTCCTTTGGCTTCTCTATGTGTTCTATATTTACCTACCTCTCTCTCTGTTCGTTAGCGAAATTCAGTAAATATTAACGTGTATATTGGCGAAGAAGGGTAGATTA
>NC_051408.1:15113881-15114771 GCF_015228065.2 Penaeus monodon
GGCAAACATAGCAGCTACAGGAAAACTTAGGTCACTGTTTCCATTGCATATCTTTATCAGTATTATGCTGATGATATAACGAAAGTGGGTAATCTCCTGTTAGATAGATTTATAATTTTCTACTTTTATACTGTAAACTTCTAAAAGGATCTTTAGTTGTCAGATAACAGAAATGCACGTAAACAGATTAGTAAACATAAGAACCGATGTAGAGTAACGCATGAATGAAACCGGTTTTTACTCCGCGACATCCGGTTCGCTTCCCCACAACACCTTCTGAGAACCTTTCTTTCTCGACTCATATATAAAACCGCCAGACTTGGTTCTTGTATCAGTCTGCCTCCATACTCTCTCTCGCACACCAAGTCGCCCATCACAACGTCCTAAAGCAGCAACATGGCCGCCAACGCTGTCGCCCCCATCGTCTACCAGCTGCAGGAAGGTCTTCGCAACGTCGACCTGAGGAGCTTGGTCAATTCGTTTGACCTGAAGGGCTTGGTCAACAAGCTGGACATCCAGACGCTGGGCCTGGTGGCGCTGGTGGCTGTGGCCGCCGTGTTCCTGTTGGACCTGTTCACCAAGAGCTACACCCCCTTCGGCAGGAGTCTGGTGTCCTCCGCCGCCCACGCCTGGGATAACGCTGACCAGTGGGGCCTCAGCGAAAGTGTCCGTGGAAGGTAAATGCAGATGTTTGCGAAGAAAAGTTTTACTACTGCAAGTTACATCAATACGCCTCATGCATACATGAAACATTCGCAAATAATAATTATTCACACATACTTTAGTATTACCAAGTAAGGCAGCCAGTGTAAAATGGAGTTTATGTTTACTCTCTTAATTTCTCGACACAGCCGTTCCCTGGAGCCCGTGACGAAGGTTCTGGACGCCCT
>NC_051408.1:15114809-15115065 GCF_015228065.2 Penaeus monodon
GCGTCGTCAGGCATCGTGCATCTGATCTTCACTGAAAATGGAGAGGTCTCTCAAATAGGATGACAATCGTGACTCTCATGTAAATAAGTAAAAAGAGTGCTTGCAGGCAAGCAAATGTCTCTTCATCTTTGTAATTTCGATCAACCTCATAACCTGGATGTATTTATTTAATAAATATTTATTTTGTTTTCTCAGTGATTCAGTCACAATCCTTAACGTCCACAACAAAATACCAGTGACACTTGATTAGACAATG
>NC_051408.1:15116399-15116729 GCF_015228065.2 Penaeus monodon
TTTTTCCCGCTAACACGTTAATATTTACTGAATTTCGCTAACGGACAGAGAGAGGGATAGGTAAATATAGAACACATAGAGAAGTCGAAGAAATGAAGCAGGTTTTCTCCAAGTTTGGCACACGCTGTAATTTTTTATACACTATACCAAAACCGAAATATCTTCTCAAAATAATGAACCGGATAAAACAATCTTTCCCTTCGATCTTAGAAATTACGTGTGGAAGCTAAAAGGTTGGCGTTCTCTTGTGTCTGTGTTTGGCAGAATGGAAAAGGGCACAGGAAGAAGACCTGGATGTTGGAGAGCAACTTTTGAACTTTTTAAGGAACT
>NC_051408.1:15117702-15119195 GCF_015228065.2 Penaeus monodon
TTACAGAAACGGGAAACTCAGCAATTGGCAACTCTGGTCAACCTGACGTAACGATGACGTCACGAAAGTCACTTTTACTTTCCTCAGGAAGCATAGCAGCCATGCGTCTGTAGGTTCTAGGAAATGCGTATTATAATCCAATGCTGATGGAAAAAATACCGATTGAGTAATGAATATAAACAAAAAAAATAAGAAGAAATGAATGGAAAATTTTAAAAAGATAATGCAGAGAAAAGGGCGTTCGTACGGAAGTTCCTTGGTAACATCCGGGTCTTCTTCCTTGATCCCTTGTCATTCCGCCAAGCATGGCCACAGGAGGAAGTCAGTGGGTCTGGCCATTACCCTTAGGTTACAGACTGGACATAACGAGTACCAGTCAAAATGTTGGTAATGGCCTATCCAATTAGTGTGTTCGAGAGTCAGTTAAGTTAAAAAGAAAAGGATGTGTATTCACGGAAAAAGTTTGCTCAATCAAAATATTAAGTTCCTTTATTCTTTTATGCTGCAAAATGGCTCCTTTTACTCCCCAGCTCAACAGGATAAACTTTCAAACCGTGGAACTTGTGGCGTTGATAATCATTTTCTATGACTTCTTCACCAATATTCAGACAAATTATACCAATTCATTGACTTCGGAAAGAAATATTAATCACATCAAATGTCATGGTACATTAAGCAAAAAGATAGTACATGGACCTCGTATACAAAATATAGTTTACAAATTAAAACATGAAAAAGAGGTGACGCAGCTCAGAAAATTAGTCGTATGAACTAGTGTGTAACATACTAGATATCCGTGACAATGAAAAAAAATACGAGTCATCCCATCAAAGTAAGCCAGAAAATCATGCCATCACTTTCTGATCATCCTCACCGCTTCATCATATCAAAATTAACAACCAGGAGTACCACAAGACACAGTGTGAGATTCTCTGGTAAAAGAATGAGGAAATGTTGTTCTCAAGTTATTTACATATTAAACCCTTCAATGTTTTCATCGTGTTTGTTGGGATATTAGCATCTAAGATCTGACACAAATAGCTAAAGAAATTGAGACTATTTTTCATTCTTGGCGACCAGTTTATGAAGGCTCTGAACAAGTGATATACCACCGTTCAGTGTGTTCACTGAAAACCTTGAAGGAAAATACTCCATGTACTATATTTACAATTTACTTTCATCTGAAGGTTCCCATTCAGCAGGATCAACCGAAAGAAGTGATCTCTCTAACGTTACCAACTTTAAGTAGCCTCTGTTGTACAGGTTCTTCAGTTTACATAAGCCAGCAATTCAATTTCACATGATGAAAAAACTTTACTGACTGGCCGAAAACTGCCAAAACCACTAAATATGTGATTACGGATTCCACTTGAGTCCGTTTCTCAATTACTGCAACAGAAATTGCTGGACTGATAATTATAATGAAGTCGCTGTTTTAAGAATAAGAGCATAAGACAAAATATACTTCAATAAGAAAGGGAACGCCACGCGAC
>NC_051408.1:15121020-15122473 GCF_015228065.2 Penaeus monodon
CTGAACTCTACTTGCGCTTTCAAATATCCCTGTCAGATCTAATTTCTATACATTCTTTCAGATGAACTCTATAAACTCTATAAATGGAAGTCGTTGAGAAATGGAACATAAACTTGACGCAAGTAAACAATAAATATTTATTCAATAAATACACTAATCTCGAAGATCTATAAGGATTGCAGATCTGAAATTGTCAGTTGCTTGCCTGCAAGCATACTTTGTACTTTTTTTCAGAGAGTCATGATTGTCGTTATGTGTAGTAGCCATATTCAATGAAGTTCATTGTAAAAATTTCTTCATTTTTAGTGAAGACCAGAAGCACGATGCCTGACGACGCCCTCCTCCTGCGCCTCCCACTTCTTCACCGCTTCCGCCAGGGCGTCCAGGACCTTCGTCATGGGCTCCAGGGAACGGCTGTGTCGAGAAATTGAAAGATTAAATTACAAAATCCAGGGGACTATTTTTTATACTTTTGAATAAGGCATATAGTTCGTGAAATCAAAGTGATCATGAATTGTCACGATACCTTTTTTCTACACATGATAGATATAAAAAGGTACCTAGACAAACGACATACAGTAATGTAACATTCAATCTCTAATATCCGCCTTTACCTTCCACGGACACTACCGCTGAGGCCCCACTGGTCAGCCTTATCCCAGGCATGGGCGGCGGAGGACACCAGACTCCTGCCGAAGGGGGTGTAGCTCTTGGTGAACAGGTCCAACAGGAACACGGCGGCCACAGCCACCAGCGCCACCAGGCCCACCGTCTGGATGTCCAGCTTGTTGACCAAGCCCTTCAGGTCAAACGAATTGACCAAGCTCCTCAGGTCAACGTTGCGAAGACCTTCCTGCAGCTGGTAGACGATGGGGGCGACAGCGTTGGCGGCCATGTTGCTGCGTCAGGACGATATGATGGGCGACCTTGGTGTGCGAGAATCTGGAGGCAGACTGATACGGGAACCTGGTGTGACGGTCTTATATATGAGACGAGAAAGAAAGGTTCGCAGAAGGTGTTGTAGGAAAGTGAACCGGATGTCGCGGAGTAAAAACCTGTTTCATTCATACGTTACTCTATCTTGTTTATTTACCTTGATATTGATCTGTTTTTGTGTATGTCTAGGATATGCATACCTTAGATTTCACCTAAAGTCCCTCTTGACAAATTCAAAATATAACAGGTCACCATTATCAAGAAAGAATGAAATATAAGTATCAGCTAAGATGTTAATAGTCGAATACGTGGATATGGAATGAATGCTGTGTGTAGATGCACATGCAGAAATTCACAGTAATGCTGGAGATGCTGATGCCTTTTGCTCAGCCTAAGCTTTAGTTCGGGGTCTTACCTTTATACATCATGTGCTGATGCCTTCCCCAGATATGTTTCTCCCCTGGAACTACAGAAAGTGCTGGAGATATCAGAGCAATTACTATAGCATAATTCTTTT
>NC_051408.1:15122656-15122810 GCF_015228065.2 Penaeus monodon
TAAGGATAATAAGTCTTCTCGTTTTTAACTATAGTGGTGGCAGTTTTACAACGCGTTCGTTGACAGTGTTTGAGCTTCGCTCTCCGGTCCTTACTGATATATGTGTCTTCACAGGGATAAACAGTGCATGTGAGAGTTGTAATTTAGTTTAAAT
>NC_051408.1:15124180-15124438 GCF_015228065.2 Penaeus monodon
CATCTATTTATATTACATTTTTTATATATTCATTCACTTTTGTTTATATTATATGCATTCTTCTTGGTTCACATTTCATTATTCCACTGATTATCGTGTATCTCCGTTTGTGATGGTGTTCTGTTGTTTTGTTTACAGTGTGATCACCGGCTCGGCCTATCCCAGTACAGGATGGACCACTGCGGTAAAAGTGAGCGTATGACACCCGGGTGACCCATATAAGCTATCCTATTGAGCCGCAGTAATTTTGTTTTACCC
>NC_051408.1:15124492-15125550 GCF_015228065.2 Penaeus monodon
ATTTGGTACAGTTTAACACGGGATGATGAACTCCAGTTTTCTAAGTCCTCCATTCAAGTTCACGGGTTTGACGTCACAAAAGATGACGTCATTAGCTATGGTAGTTCTAGTTCCGTTTTCTTTAAGATCCTATCTTTGAAAAAAAAATGTATTGAGAGTTTGTCTCTGTAGTTAATGATAATAAGTTTTAGCAAATATAGATTGGTGAAAATAATATCAAAAGTTGAAGATAGAGAAGGTGTTATGCAGTAAAGATGAGCTAGTTGTGTCTTTTAAACAAATTATCAGATGAAGGCACAGAGAAGAATCCACGAGTCCAATGAATATCTTCAAGTACTTTAGTTTCGTGTATATCTTTTCTCCAGAGACTGATTTGATTTTGCCATCACAGGTTTAACTTATATAGTAATGTGCCGTTTTATAGTTAAGTTACACTGCTTAGTAATGTAAGATAAAAAAAAAATACAAACACTCTAATTTGACATCTGAAGGACTTCTTTGAAACAATCACATCCGGCTGGCCTGGAAAGAGTCAATGCCCCACAAATTCATTGTCATACAGTCTTCTCAAAGTGTTTTGTTACTTACTCTTAGCCACAATCTACATTATATATGGTATTATGTTCTTGTTTCTTTTTGATAGAAATGAATAGATAAATAAAAACTTTATTTACCTAGTATCATAGTGAAATACTGAAAAATAGATGAAAAAAATTACGCCAGTTCTCCCTAAGCTCTGACGTCACCAGAGTTACTTTTACTTTCGGCGGGAAGTCCGCGAAGCCGCACCTTCTGACCAGGGTTCTTGGGTGATATTATCGTGGCTGTAATTCAAAACTTATTCTCTTTAGGGGCGAGATAATCTGTCATGTATTACCAGAGGGAGAAGGGGTAGGGGAGGAAAGAAAGGAAACAGGGGAGAAAAAAAGCGAAGAAGGAGGTAGAGAGAAGGAATTGTTTGGAAATAAGTTGGAAGAGGCAAAGAAGAAAGCGCGAGGAGGAGAGGAAGGTGGAGAGAGAGGAAAAAGAGAAAAGGGGGAAGAGGCGGAGGGAGGATG
>NC_051408.1:15125607-15125933 GCF_015228065.2 Penaeus monodon
GCGGACGGGAGATATGGAGGAGAAAGGAATGGATTGGAGGAACAGAAAGACGTGAACAAGAACGGATGGAAAGATGGCGAGAGAAAGACAAGAAAAATATAGAAAATGGATAAGAGAAAGAGAAAATGAGAACGAATAGTGTACGACAATTTTGAAAAAGAGATATAACAAAAAGAGATGCTGAATTGCATAAGTAAGAGGTGTACGGTTATGAACCGGCAATGTCCTGTCCCAGTTTCTCCTGGCAACCGCATTCTCTGCCTGTCCGTAGGAACCAAGGGCGTTTCACTTTATTTATTTCTTTTACATGGCTTATGTGTGTTTGT
>NC_051408.1:15125978-15126394 GCF_015228065.2 Penaeus monodon
ACAAAAGTTTATAAAACGCCTTCGCAGTGTGAAATAAACACTGGACTAAGATATTTTACGCTGGTGTCCCCTCCCTCACCTTGACATGGCGTAACTGAGGAAATACCTAAGGTCGCTTTTGCTTTCACGTAGAAAACCGAAAAAGGCTGTAGATGATGAATAGTAAGAACAATATCTGTGTTTTTCGTACTGACATAGATGTTCTGTTACCAATATATTTCGTCTTTCTTATCACTGCATAGTTCTGCGTTAGCTTGCAATAGAAACTACAGATTTTATTAATAAAATCAGTAGCACTAATTTTAACAAAAATTAACTTTTGGTAAAGGCAAAATTCAGGTGATATATCATGTTTTCTGTCTTTGCCGATAGATATCCTAAAATACCTAGTTGTTAGCAAAAATACCTCGGCATGT
>NC_051408.1:15127282-15127926 GCF_015228065.2 Penaeus monodon
CTAAATTTAGAAATCCCTCGGTAAAATGTAAAAGATCGTATCCACCACTTATATTTGCATGGATCTCGAAATGTCTGAAGGCAAGCAAGAATGATGGTCGCGCTGTTTATGCAACCAACCAGAGCAGAACTAGTAAATCACGAAATTATATTTTGACAAAGTCTTCACCTCGAGCCTCCGCTATAGCATGTTCTTCGACCTTGAGGAAATATTTAGTCCAGAGACCCGGATGAGGGTTTCCCGCCAAAATCCTTTCATTGTGTGGAGGGTATATAAGGCGGGCGCAGGCCGAGTCAGGCATCAGTTACCTCCAGCGAACCGAGAGATTCATATCTTTTCTTCTACCATTCCTTCTCGTTCTATTTAAGTTAAAGGTAAGATGTTTATTCATTCTGCTCTTTTAAGACCATATTCTCCGATAAATTATTTTCACTCACAAGAATCCAAATCATGCAATGTAAATATATGGATGAATAATTCCTCCTTTCTCTTTCTCCCGTCATACATTGTGGACTTAAAGATATTATCAATACCCATTAATCATCAACATAACTATTGCCAGAACTCAACTAATAATAACACATTCGCCGACATTACTTAATCACTATCAGTATAAACTTCACCATAACGCGATCTCGCTCCAG
>NC_051408.1:15127963-15128377 GCF_015228065.2 Penaeus monodon
CTCGGGACGCTCATGTACCAAGTGGACGAGACTCTGAGGACCTTCGGCTTCGACATCAAGAGCCTCGTCAAGTCCCTCGACCTCCAGACCTTCGGGCTCCTGACGCTCCTCGTGGTCGGGGCGGTGTTCCTCTTCGACTTCCTGAGCTACGGGTACGCCTCCTACACCGGGGACGCCTCCGGGCACACGTCCTACGGCAGGAGCCTGGTCACGACGGCGGCCAAGGTGTGGGACCAGCGCGATCAGCTGGGCCTCAACCCCTACGTTCGCGGCGGGTGAGTCACTGACGGTTTGTTTGAGCTTTGTGAGTGCCCTTTCAGTGTCATGTTGTTATTGTTTACCAGTGGAAGTTAAAGTCAGCTTTGTTGTTGGTTTCCTTGTCATTTGATGGTTATATAATCTTCCACTCCCCCC
>NC_051408.1:15129102-15130751 GCF_015228065.2 Penaeus monodon
AAACCAGATCGACGTTTATTGCCATCTGAGAAAAAAAACATTAAACATGACTACCACCTCCCTTTACACTGATCACACTAAACAAAACTCTTTCTCCCTGCAGCCGTGGATTGGATTCCATGACACAGATCCTGGACGATATCGCTGATGCCATTTTGAAGTACGAAGGACTTGAGGAGAATACCGTAGGACAATCTAGGCAGAGCAAAGTACTCCATAATTAAGGTAGCTGCAGTGAAAAAAAAACTATTTCAGTTTACCCTTCTACCCGGACAACAGAAAACGGGAATGTTTACACGTGGATCGTTTATAAAGTATTCTTTGCAGGCCGAAGATAATGTCGTTATAACTGCGTTGAACTGATATTTTAATAAAGCTTATCTGTAATTAAAACTTCGACTTTTTCGCAAATATATACCTGTCCTTTCTCTTCATTTTCCTGTTGATATTTTTTGGCGGGAAATCAATAATAATTCGTATCTGAGCTAAACTCACACGAAAATAAAGAAAACTTCTGGTACTACCCTCTGATAATTTCAACGAGATGCTAACATTCTCGGAAAATTTAAATATTGATTTTAAATATTTGCTTCCCAAAATTTGAATTGCGTTCATCACCCTTACATTACCCCAGACTATTCACGCCCTCTTTTTACGTTTATTTTCCTTAAAATTATTTGATGGTAGCAGGAGGCACTTGTTAACGCTATCAACTGATTCACGTACAAAAGGTTTTACCAATCAGTGCTACCAGTGCTTGATTTCTTTCTCAAGGAATGAAAATAAGTCAGAGCTTGAATGTTTCAAGTAATTATGTGAAAATCTCCCAGGTCTTGAAAATTAAAGAGTAAGAAAATCCTATACCAATACCAACAGTCGTAATGTGAGAGTGTTTAAGTGTAATTTTAAGTAAGTTCACTTTATTTTCCGTATTTTTCTTTTCTACTCCATAGTTGTGCATGAATTGTACCGTTGCTTGTGACTTTATGATAAAAAAAATAACAATATTATTATTTTTGGTCATATCTTAAAAGAAATGAAAGCAACATGTAGCTTACTGAGAGATGTTTTCCCAAGCGTTGGCAGCACTGCTCTTGAGTGGTGCTAGCGAGACACCCTGACGCCAAGTGTGAACATCATGCACTGGATGAGTTAGTGTTTTTGTGCTTATTTCTCTTACGGAGATAAACGCAAGACTCCCAAGCGGTAGATCGATAAGATATGTCGCTATACGCCGTGAGCATACCCGGAAGTTAGCAGAAACCTCTGGCATTGCCCGTATGAACAGGAAATTAGAGTAACCTGTTGCTTCTGTTGCAGCGCCTTGTTCAAGTACGCCCCGGGCAAGCAGGAAAATGAAAGTCACTTGTATTTCCAGAAGAAAGTGAGAAGAAAGGAAAAGTAGAACGGTCAAGAATTATGCTTTGAGGAAGGTACAGCAAGGGAACTAGAGAACCGAATGATATTTTATATGTAAGATTTTTTTTTCTTTTCTTTTGTGAAAGCTTGTACTGTTTTGATATTTTCAGTGTGTTTAGTGTCTCTTTTTAAATGTAGATAGTTCTTGACATCTTGCAGCCAATAAAGACAAGAAAACAATCCATACAGGAGAAAAATTTATAAGATATTTGGCAGAGAGAAGTCTCTCC
>NC_051408.1:15130851-15131102 GCF_015228065.2 Penaeus monodon
TTATCTATCTATCAATGTCAGAGGTACTCTTAAAATATAATTTCTTTGGTATATTTTTTTCATTCTCTCAACATATTCATATTTTTGGAATTCAAAGCAACTGCAATGAAAAGATATGAGATTTATGCTCAGCTCCATAGTATTTCGTTCTTTTATCTGAGACTGAAAAGAAATTTTATTCGAGATAAAGTTAATCAAAGATAATGTTTAATTTATTATTTGTATATCAACATTACACGTATAAGACGATA
>NC_051408.1:15133000-15133162 GCF_015228065.2 Penaeus monodon
CTTTCTATTTCCCAGTTCGACCAAATATACTGGAGGTATTAACAGCTATGGTAATATCTCCAGTAAATGATTTTAATGACGAAGATGATAACGAGAGTCATGGCCATGACGTTGAATAGGATAATATTAAAGATAATACGTTGGGTGCTGGTAAGAGCATGG
>NC_051408.1:15133922-15134594 GCF_015228065.2 Penaeus monodon
TGTCTTGTTGGCGGAAGAGTTAGGTGTCGAAAGTGAAAGGCCTTTTCGATGAACGTATCTTTTGGAACACGTACCTTCTTTAGAACAATTAATCTAAGTTTTCTTAATCCCTTAGTTGAAATAAAATAATGTTGAGTTCCCCATAAAATACAGGTTTTCTATGAAAATAGAGAACGAACTTGGAAAATGATGCATAGCTAAAGGGTATTTTATATTTGGAAACTTCAAACGCGTCATATTCCGTTTAAGAAGAGTGACATACAGATAATTTTGCTAAATGCACCCAAATATTAGCGGATCTTTAGCCCAGGAGAAGCGTAAGCTGTGACAGCAATGACTGACTAATTGGTATCTTCTATAGGGCATCCACGTGAAAAAAATCTTTGAACAGTACTGTTCATTCGTACCAAAAGCTATTTACCAAAGGCTGCAAAGCTCAACCTGTATTTGTTTATCATAATGACAAATTATGCTCAAGGGTGCGTAATAAGATTCACATTTTAACATTTAACACGTGCAGTGTGGGGATGTGTTTATACTAAGGTCAGCTGTATATACGATCTGTCAGCATGCATTAGATTTTTATTAATAAACTTCTGTTACTAGTATTGTTTTGTACAAACACAAAACAGTACAACTGTGATCGGATGATTTGATTAAATGAAACAAAAA
>NC_051408.1:15135523-15135662 GCF_015228065.2 Penaeus monodon
AGACAGATGTGACCGCCATCTCACACCTGCGCCAATTAATCAGTTGAACGGGGTGCACGCTGACACCTGTGAAAAGGAATAATTTACTACCAGCAAAGAACTTGACATCCGTAAAGGTGTAGATACCCAAAGGTCAAAG
>NC_051408.1:15136076-15136254 GCF_015228065.2 Penaeus monodon
CATACCTTAACCTATAATCACTGTGTTGCTAATGTCGATAAAAATTTTCGACCTTTACTTTCAATACGATTAAAATTTTACCTCTTCAATTTTCGACACTTAAATCTTTTCTCAGCCTCAACACAAGTGGCCCCTGATCTCGCGCTGGGAGGACCATCAACCTGGGGAGCGTGGCATC
>NC_051408.1:15136510-15136733 GCF_015228065.2 Penaeus monodon
GGTAGTGTGTACATTTTTTCTACAAATTACAAATTATTTTTCGGCAAACGAAGATAAGTATACTTTTTTTTTCTTTGAATATGACATCAGATAAAAAAAATCATATAATTCATTATGCATGTCAGATATTCATAATCTAAAGGTTTGATATAAACGAGAACTGAGACATCATGAATTGATACATATGCCTCACACTCATTTTCATATTCAGTGGATCCTCGTT
>NC_051408.1:15136762-15136937 GCF_015228065.2 Penaeus monodon
GTTTAAGACTGCATATGTTTCCTATAAAGCAAAGACATTTATAGAAAAAAAAACAAGCCATAAGTGAGATCATAAATCCAGCGCGATGGTTATGCATTTCTCTGAATAAATGACAGTCCATTTGCTTCAGAAATTTCGAAACATTTTAGATGCATTTCTGATTACTATTCTAATT
>NC_051408.1:15136991-15137183 GCF_015228065.2 Penaeus monodon
CTATGACGGTTTTCGTGTGAGAAAATAATTATAAATTAATAAAAGATTATGAAAGAAAATAAGAAAATCATTATTTTTTTCCTTGTAAATTGTATATATACATAAGTTATAGTCTCGTATATTTAAAACAGGGGGTGTGAGTAGATGAAAGACCTGCGTAGTATTATTATTAAGAAATAATTTGTGGTATGC
>NC_051408.1:15139266-15140228 GCF_015228065.2 Penaeus monodon
ATGATAATCAAACACGGGGATAGACATATTCCTGGCGAGGGCGACGCTGCCGAAGAGCCTGTAGTTGAGGAGGAGGATGGCGTCCCGACACACCTCCTCCGCCATCGTCAGCTTCGTCTGGGTGATCTTGCTGCGCCACTGCTGGTGCACGACCGAGGTGTTGCGCGCAGTGGTCCAGGGGCTCCTTCTGGCGGCCGGGGCGACATGGACGTGAGAGCCGAGGTAGAGGAGCACCTCTGCAGGCAGGTCCTCTGAAGCAGGAGGGGGGCGGGAGCTGGCGTCAAGGGCCTTCGAGGCGCTCTTTGGCTGGCCCTCGATCTGGTCTCCCTCCTGGTAGCCTCTTTGGTCTCCCTCCTGGTGCTCTTTCTGTTCGTCTTCCCTCTCCCTTCTTTGGGTTCCTTCGCCTCCATCGTGATCCTGTTTCTGGTCCCCTTCCTGGCTCCGTCCCTGGTCCCTGAGCTGGTCTTCTTCCTGGAAATCCCTCTGTTCCCATTCCTGATCCCTTAGCTGCTCCTCCTGGTACTCCGTCTGGTCCCATTCCTGGTCCCTGAGTTGGGTCGCTTCCCTATCTCTTTCCTGGTCCCTTCCTTTGTCTGCTCCCGTGTCCCCGTCCCGTAGGAAGCGGAGGATCTGTCGCGTCTTGCTGTAGGGGTCGAGGCAGTACTCCTCGTACCTGTTCCGAGAAGGGACGTGGTGGGGAGAGACGCGAAACGATTATTACACGGTGAATAGTTTTTTCTACATTTTATAACTGTGTGAATGGTGTTACTAATACTGTATCTTTAGCTTCTTTATGAGACATTCACAAACTGAGACACTGAAGCTGCTTACTTCACGAAGAAGTACCTGTCTGGGTACTTTCTTTCCATTTCCTCTTTTAGCTGAAGGTCCTGTAAAGGGAAAATGTCATGGATGATTCATCAATGTTTCCTGTATTTAATGAATTCGTGAATTGGATAGTC
>NC_051408.1:15142562-15143566 GCF_015228065.2 Penaeus monodon
CCTTTCCAATTGCTCACCTGCCGAATCGCCGTGCACGTTTTCTCGACACCGCTCTTCCAGTTGACGGCCGCCATGGAGACGGCGCTGCCCCGAGGATCCCGCACGAGGTGGATCACCTTCAGGTTGAGTTCGGCGTCGTCGAGGAGCTCCTGCGCCCACTCCAGGCGCGTGCGGATCGTCTTAATGATCCTCAGGGGCTCCCTTCTGCAGAGCCGCTGGACCTCCTCGGTAGAGACCTGCCCCCGCGCCTTGCCCTTGGTTCCTGGGTGCCGCGCCGCCTTGTACGGCTCCTTCACCAGGTCGAGGAAACCTTCTCGGAGCTCGCAGTGGAAGTACCTCCGGAGCTCCGCCAACACGAGAGCGCTGTCGACACGCTCTCCCTCCGGCATGGCTCGCACGGGCTCGTAAAAATACATATTCCTTCCCTGCGACGCGAGGACCTCGCCCAGGAAGCTGGAGCCGCTACGGCCGACGGAGCTCAGCAGCAACACGGTCTGGCGGAGCCCGGCGTCGACGTTACCGTCGGGGAGCTCGCTCGGCCTCCAGGTCGGGCCTCCCTCTCGCATCGAGCTCAAGGACGAGCCTTGAAGTCGCACCATTGATGAGGAGGGATAGCTGGACGGAAGATGGCTGGCGGGAAGAGAGCCAGGTCTGCCAACCATCGAGTGATTCGTCTTGCCTTTAACCCGCCACACGTATGACATCACTGGAGGGAATAAAAGCTTGGAAATCATGGAAACGCTATAACTATATTTCCATATATCTATTAACCTACTATTGGTATCATAACAGTTTCTTTCTCTTCCTCTTTATATATGGTAACAATACTAAACTAACAAGCAAAATAAGTTAGAATTCATACATGTACGTACAAATAACTTATTCTCCCTAGTGTGAACACTTACCACTAGTCCTGCGTAAGTCAAATATTACGACTGTAAAACCCATTGATATAATGCACAGTAGCACGATTTTCCTTGGAAACATCTTTACAGATCTGGAAA
>NC_051408.1:15144147-15144458 GCF_015228065.2 Penaeus monodon
ATACGGCCTATTACGCCATAAATCACGGTCTTCCATTACAGTTGGTAGGTCTTCAGGCAGGCAGCCTGTGTGTCTACACAGTTGGCCAATGTAAGGGGTGGCTGGTCGACCCACTCGCTATATGTCATGGCGTGGAACCCAGAGCAAAAGGTCACTAGCAAGGTCAGCAGAACGCACTCTCCGCACACTAAGAATTGTTGATACCTGGGGGATAGACCTATGGAGTTGTAATTTGGGTGGGATGCTGTTTCTAAGATATAGTTGGGGCTATTCTGAGCATTCTAGTATTGGTACCATCGAGTTCCACGTTG
>NC_051408.1:15146586-15146969 GCF_015228065.2 Penaeus monodon
AAAAAAAACTGTCCCGTTACTTACAAGGCCGCCTTGTATTTCCTAATTTGTTCTCCGCTCTTCCAATCAGGCACTTATTCGCTCACACACCAAGCAACATGTGTCATTTCATCATTCACATATAACCCGGAAAACTTTCCTATTAATTCAGAAAATCAGCTCACAGAATCAGTTCACAGATCTTTCGGAAACCAGGAATCCATATGGAAATGAATTCGACTGCAGGGGACCACTAAAAGAGATACCAGTGAGGACGGCTTCAGACACGGAGGCAGCCGGGGAGTGAAGTGAAAGCTTTACCTCTGCACAGCCTTTACCGTGGCGCCCACACCTGCAAATCAACTCGGTGCCCTATTTACGGGCGGCGAAATGGGCATGACGAG
>NC_051408.1:15147908-15148380 GCF_015228065.2 Penaeus monodon
GCATACATAGAAACACTTTCCCTTTCTATTTCTATTATATGTAAAACAGGATTACATCACTAGACTTTTTTTTTCGCTAAACCAACCTCCTGCTGCGTGACTGTATAGGAAGCGCTGGAGAGGGACGTCCATCATACAAATCAATGGTTCCAAATAAACCCCAGTACCGTAAAGGTGGCACCCCGACAAAGGTCACGTATGGGTTCATAAGGCAATGATGGCGTTACATCAGCCAGCTGGGAAACTGCTCAGCTGAAGCGACGTCGTTTATTACTGCCTGAGTTTCACTCTCAATATTCTTCAGACATCGATGGAGGCACTTGGCAACTTCTACAAAACAGTATCATGTATGTCATTTTATTATTTTTTTTGTAGGAGTATAATTTGGTAAAACATATAGATACTTGAAAAGAAAAAAACAGCTAAAATAACACGCATCGATATCTATAGGTATATACTATTTGCTAAAACA
>NC_051408.1:15148998-15149231 GCF_015228065.2 Penaeus monodon
CAGTGACGTTTTAATCAACAGATACTTTTCAAAATCCGCCATAAAAAGTAATATACCTTTATCTGTGAAAAAGAAATCTAGAAACTAGTATACTTTACAAGTCTATATGGATCGGAGTGTTCGTCCACTTCTGAGAGAACAAATCAAAAGTAACCAGACATATATACGAAAAGCAAATTACAAGAAAAGAAGATAAAATACGAAAACGAACCACACACAAAGGCGCACTCACG
>NC_051408.1:15149362-15149464 GCF_015228065.2 Penaeus monodon
GAACCATATTGGAAGGCACTGATCCTAATGAACTCGCGTTCAACGGCAAACAAGTAAAATACATAACCAGTAGGAAAATTGACCCCACGGGCAAAAAAATAA
>NC_051408.1:15150426-15150578 GCF_015228065.2 Penaeus monodon
GGTAACGGCTTGGGTAAAATCAGAACGTCCCTTTTGGCTGGCTTCGTTTCAAGGTAGTGACTATGCTTAAGGATAATGACGTATGGTTATACTGACAATCCAGTATTTGACAAAGAGTAAATACATTAACTTCTATACGTTTTAATTGCTAT
>NC_051408.1:15151065-15151217 GCF_015228065.2 Penaeus monodon
CCGCCATAAAAAGTAATATACCTTTATCTGTGAAAAAGAAATCTAGAAACTAGTATACTTTACAAGTCTATATGGATCGGAGTCCACTTCTGAGAGAACAAATCAAAAGTAACCAGACATATATACGAAAAGCAAATTACAAGAAAAGAAGA
>NC_051408.1:15151758-15151905 GCF_015228065.2 Penaeus monodon
CCCATATACCCTGTCGATCCTTCGAAAAAGGCAAGTCGAGCCTGAGTCTCCGGACAATGGCATTTGCGCGGAGCATTCCCGTCCAGTTGGAGTACGACGAGGATTTAAATCCCTGGGCGGCCGTCCTCGTTGGATAACAGGATACAT
>NC_051408.1:15152000-15152697 GCF_015228065.2 Penaeus monodon
GTTTTTATCGACGGCATTCTTCGAGCAGACATTTTCCATCGAGAAACTGGTCAGCTTTTGGCCAAGGACTTTAGTTTCTAGGTTCGGGGACCCAGAAACTACATAGGAATGGACTTCCTCGTGACCACAGACAGCGTACTTGACCTTGACCCGCAGGCGCCCTGGTTGCACCTCTTGAGGCTGGCCACGAACACGACCACGTGGCACCGCATGGACGCCGAGATGTCCATCAACGGCATCTAGACGCTTGCTTAGCTGGACACAGGCTACAGCACCTTCTTATCGGTACCCAGCAAAGATTGGAAGAAACATGAGCTGTAGCTGGAGAAGCTGGACAAGCCCAGAGGATACGACACGCAGTATGGCAGGGAAATCGTGATGTACGGGGCCACGGGCGTGACAGTGGAGGGTTTCGAGAAGGAGATGAAGGGAGACTGCGAGCTAACAGACATGATCAAATACCCGTTGATTGGAATGCATTTCCTCATCGGGTCAAGGAGTTCTGTTCGGAGTGGACGGCACCATTGTGCTCCTGTTCCCCCAGCGAGGCTAGCAAGCAAGTGAGACAGCGAGCCCTGAGAACTTAAACAGCCATGTCGCCTGCAATCTATTTTGAAGGGAAAATATATCTCTTAATTCATTGTGAGAGGTTAAATAATCCGTGGCCCTAATGATAGAATTAGAAAACGATATGTAA
>NC_051408.1:15153646-15153738 GCF_015228065.2 Penaeus monodon
CGATTACAAATGATAACTGATAATGTGTGTGAAAGAGGGACTATTGTGATATCTGTTACACAACAAGAAGTGTAGTACTCAAGCGTTTGGCG
>NC_051408.1:15154542-15154897 GCF_015228065.2 Penaeus monodon
GTGAAAATGTCTCAAAAACCGAACACAAGTTTTCTTTTATTATTCTCTCTGATTCTTTTTTTTTTACATTCTCGTAATTTGTGTCATTTTCTATTTCTCTTTTTCCCTTTTTCTGTAATTTTCTCTCATATAATTGCATTTTTTTCTGATTCTTTTTTTCCATATACTCGCTCTTAAATCCGCCTCCTTCTCTCATTCAGTTATTCTTTCATTCCATGTTATCTTTTTCACGCTTGCGCCCCTTCTTTTTCATTTCATTGCGTTATTTTTTCAGAAGATAAACATCGAGAATAAACCGAGATTAAGAAATTAACTGATTCGATCAAATCTATTTTTTTTTTTTTTTATGCAAAAT
>NC_051408.1:15154930-15155091 GCF_015228065.2 Penaeus monodon
GAATTATCTCCGTCTCTCAGTTAATCGCATTCTATTTCATTTTCTGCATCAGAACACATTTACTCCGTGAGTTTTTTTTAAGGATATAAATGATATTGAATAAGATGTGTTTGCGAGAAATTGTTATCTATTTTTTTTTTATTATCTGGAGTGCATTTTCT
>NC_051408.1:15155120-15155365 GCF_015228065.2 Penaeus monodon
GCTCCGTGACGGGGTACAGGGATACATTTATCAGGAATCTTTATAATTGTTTAAGAGACTTATTAGTTAAATCATGTAAAGACTGACTATTTCTGTAAGGTATTGGCTAGTCAGAAATCGTTTTTTTTTTGTAGAAGAAAGGGGAAAAAAGTCAACTTGCGATGTTTTTTTTTATTATTGTGAAGCACTATTGGAAATGAAGAGCATATCAAATTCATTTTGCCATTTTAATTGTCACATACATC
>NC_051408.1:15155760-15155964 GCF_015228065.2 Penaeus monodon
GAATGAAAACAGGAAATTCTACGAAAATAAGAGAGTAAAGTGAGAGGAGATGCGAGAAAATAGAATAAACACGGCAGTACGAAATCATTTGTGAAGTACTATGGAGACTTGGGGAAGCTGCAAAGTGATGATATTTAAGAGAAAAAAATGTGTGAATACGAAAAGATATAAAATAATACATGGATATCCGTACAGAAACCCATC
>NC_051408.1:15156250-15156363 GCF_015228065.2 Penaeus monodon
GCGACATTCAGAGATCTGTACTCCGGCCTGGAAGAAGAGGATGGCCTGAGAAAAGCAATAAGGATAGCGAAACAAAGAGTCTCGGGATGTGCACCAAGCAAGTAGGTGAGAGA
>NC_051408.1:15157604-15157688 GCF_015228065.2 Penaeus monodon
GTTAAGAACCACTGCCTTAGAGCAATAGAAAGAACGGAAGAAGACGCGATGAACAGAAGAGAAAACACGTAGAAGGAAAAGAAG
>NC_051408.1:15157787-15157901 GCF_015228065.2 Penaeus monodon
GTAGTTTCCCACATCAATATCTACAGAAAACGAAATCAACGTTTATAAAAGAAAATGTAAAAATTTATTGCAGTAACTATTTTATTATTTTCCAAGAAAAGCAATAAGTCACAC
>NC_051408.1:15158257-15159632 GCF_015228065.2 Penaeus monodon
TAAATTCTCAATACAAAGGAATGCAAAATTCGTAAAGTAGATGGCGCTGGCTGTCGGGATTTATAACACTAACTGGCAACTGTCGAGTTTCTCTTTCAACTTGACGTTTGACAACAATAAACAGAGAAAGCGCAGGCTGGAAATCAGGATTTTTAACTTCAAGTATTTTCTTTTGCCTTTGCATAGGCCTTCGTGACTAGATTGGCTTTTATATTATTATATATTGTATAAGGATTGATTGATTACACAAAGATTATTGGTAAAATAATGTTAAATTTATTTTTCCCCTGTAGAATGTGGCCACAGCTTCATGTGTGAATTTGAATTCTGTTATATATATCCAAATTCTTTTGCAGGCAATTTCCCAATCGTATCAGCATATTTCATCCACCCTAAGAACCCAGAACCCTTAGTAGTCACTCCTCCCCAGAGAAAAATAGATAAAAACAAAACGAAACCCGAGATAAAATTCCCTGGAAGAGCGGGGGCGGCGGCGGTTCGAGCGGCCGAGGGCGATGGCAGAGGCCGTGTGAGGCGACGACATGAATGAATTAACCAGAAAAGTGGACGCTTCATTTTCGCCTAAGTCGTCCCCTCGCGGTTCCAGGTCCCCCATGGCCACCCCAAACCTCTCGAGAAATGACTCCACGGGGACCTTGAAAATGACGATATCAGCTGGAAAGCACCCCGCGGTGGTCCACTCGGGGCCCTTCTATCTGATGAAGGTTAGGGAAGCTCAGCTTGGCTTGGGGCTGCCTCTTTTAAGGGAAGGGGGAATGCTGGTTTGTGTGGGGCACATACTGCAGTTCATTTTCTTGTAGGGATCTGCTGTGCTTTGGGTTATTCGTTGTAGGCAGGAGACCAAAATTTAGAATCCTCTGTAATTTTGCTTGGAAGGTGTTGCATGTATCCTCTGGTGTCCAGAATCTCAAAATTAGGTTATCAGAAAATGCAAGATTTTTTGCTCTGTGAGTTAAAACCTGTGATTTTCCAGAAAAGCACCCTAGTGAACGGATTCTAAACTTCATGCCATAGCAAAAGCTAATAAACTTTTGCCGCATATGTGCTGGCAAGATAGGGTTTGCGGTTATATGAGCTGAATTGTCGAACACTATTGCATCATGGCTGATTTGTTTCTAATTTTGAATGTTTGAGACTACCAGAATATGGATTTGCCATTTCGTGGGCGAGATATGTGTGTCTCGGCTTACATTCCAATTGGGTCATTTGCTCGTGTGCCTTGCGTGCGAGTTCCCAGTAACAGTAACCGAAGTCAATTATTTTTCTGTAAAAAATATATCCATTAACATTGTTATCATTATTGTCATTGTTATCTTTGCAACACTATCATAAATAAAGTAAGTAATGGAAATAT
>NC_051408.1:15160067-15160155 GCF_015228065.2 Penaeus monodon
CACGGTGCCCTGCATTAGACAATATAAACATATAAACAATATTTTTTTTTTTTTGCAGCATACTTTCTATATACTTAGGTAACAGAGA
>NC_051408.1:15160214-15160338 GCF_015228065.2 Penaeus monodon
AAACTATCGTAAATATAATCTTTTCTTCATGGAATTTCAAAGAATAGGCTGAGGTAAGATAAGCGTAATATCTGCCTCAATGATGAATAAGGACTGCTAGATCCAGCATTTTGTAAACTAAATA
>NC_051408.1:15160404-15160509 GCF_015228065.2 Penaeus monodon
TCTCTACTGCCCCATATGTATATAGAAATTATGCTGCAGAAGCACCACCCCAATACCTAAGAATGTGGAGTTTTGGGGATGTTCCACATATATGGGTAGTAGATG
>NC_051408.1:15160576-15161098 GCF_015228065.2 Penaeus monodon
AACAAAATTTATAAAACGAAACCACAGTAAAGAGGACAGGTTTGTTCTGTCCACTAGTTTTTAGTGATGGCTGTACAAATTTGCTGTGGACATGGCATAAATTTTTGATGTCTGCTTGCAAGTTAGTCTTTTTAACAAAAGGATATTGGGATAAACAATAGTTTTTTTGTTTTTTTTTATAAAACCTTTTTTACGAAAGTAGTATTGTTTCTGTTTTTGTTTTTTTACAGTATATCTTATTCTTTAGTAATTGCTAACTATGTAAATGCAATAAAAAGAAAGATTTAGAAGGATATTCATGATTATTATGTTATCTAATATATGCCTTTTTTAACCTTCTTATCTTGTTGCAGGACCCAGCTACAGAGAATGAGCTCACAGGTGCTACCAACCTGATGCAGCACTTTAACTTGGAACATTCGTACAACAAATTCACAGGCAAGAAGGCAAGTGTAGTGTAAAATTGTCTTTGTGGTTGTTTTAGAATTAGAGCAAGAGTTGTAAGGATTCCCCCCCCCCCCC
>NC_051408.1:15161211-15161531 GCF_015228065.2 Penaeus monodon
GTCGCTTCCTCCCTTCTGTACTCTTAGATCTGGAAAGATACTTACTTTGTTATGTAATTGTTTTGAAGTTGTCATCCCCTGCATTTAAAAAAAAACTAATATATCAGATGTAGCATAAATTTATCTTTAGGAGAATGGAGAATGGAATATTGTAGAAGAGACTTATATTTCATATATAGGTTCTTCGACAATATTGGATAATATGGACACACTCCCCAGAGACTTAGTCCCAAACTCCTTTTTATATTTTTTTTCAATTTAAGTTGCCATGACTGGGCCAACAACAACAGTCTTCACATTTGTATGTACTGAAAGATAAA
>NC_051408.1:15161711-15162079 GCF_015228065.2 Penaeus monodon
TATGTTCGTTATATTTTGGAAAATGTTGAAAAAATGTAAAGTTATGATGTATATTTATTATACCTTATGGATGAAAGAAAGACAAATTGAGTGTATCTGATTATTTTAATGCCTTCTTCTCCAGGTGAGAGATTCCTTATCATCCTTCCTGCCAACACTCCCAGGAATCATAGACACTCCTGCTCACCTCACCAATTCCTCACTCCAGTCACTCATTGAGAAGCCACCAGTTTTCAAGGAATTCACTTTGCTCAATCACCACCAGGTATTTCCTCAAATTTTGACTTATAATTTAGACTGTGTTGCTGTATGTGTTGGGATTGTCTTTAACCTCTTGGATAGGCTTGCTTATTGGCTACTTTTGCAGA
>NC_051408.1:15162149-15162241 GCF_015228065.2 Penaeus monodon
TACTGAATAAGTGTAGTTTGCCTTTTGCCAGTGATAACAATAAGTAACATTTTGTTATTTGTGTCATTTAAAAAAAAAGGAAAAGGATTGTT
>NC_051408.1:15162774-15163171 GCF_015228065.2 Penaeus monodon
AGATTGTGATATTTATAAGGAACCTAAAAATGATGTTTTGGTGATTTTCATATAGTGTATCCATCAGTACCACATGCTGTTGTGCTCTTACATTTATGTTTATACTCATTATGCATTTATTGCCATGCAGATTTCAATTTTTTTGGAGGGATTAATGTCCCTTTGCCCCTCTACTTCTTATATGGCGCCCTATATGAAAATTAGTTTTGAATTGGCATGGGAGATGTTAAAATAGTTTGATGGCAATATTTTCGTGAGGGTCTGTTAGTCATACCCAAGAGGGAAGAAAGTATTATAGTTTTCCATGCTAAAATATAGTTATTAAGGCAAGGAAAGTTGTTAGGAAGATAGCTAATGTAATCAGCATATTCTGCATAATCAGGAACATTCTTATTAG
>NC_051408.1:15163201-15163445 GCF_015228065.2 Penaeus monodon
CATAAATTAGTGAACTTACATCCACCTGAGTTAGTGTAAGTCTTTGACTGTTTTGAGATGACTATCAGATGTATTTGCTTCCAGCTTGCTGCATTCCGCCTACATGCAGGCCCACTTCCAGAACAGTATCGCTTCATGAATCAGCCTCCAGGCCAACGGAAACATAAAAAACACAAGAAGCACAAATTCAAGGCAGGGGAAACGCCAACACAAGATGGCTCTGCTGATGGGTCGGATATGCATG
>NC_051408.1:15163528-15164356 GCF_015228065.2 Penaeus monodon
CACAGTCCAGAACATCCAGGAATTTCGGGTGGTGACATGAATAGGATAATTCAATGATAAGACAGTGTAGTGCGAGCCTTAACATTGCAGAGATGGAAACATCTACTGAATCATGGTTTACCTTTGTGCATCAAGTTACAGTGTTTGTAAAACTTGCAGGTGAAGCTTAAAAAGAAGCATTTTTCCAGTTAAGTATAGTCTTTCTCAGTATGTTAGACCCCAAGTCTATATAAGTTACATGAGTCAGATTATTATAGTTGACTTTTTATACCCTTTCAAGTATTGTACTAAGCATTTTAAATGTCTGTGGCTGAATAGATAATGCAAGGTACTTACTTGTGTAATGAAAATGTTCCGTTTTTGGTTAATCAATAAAATCTCAACTCAGTGATGTTTGTCTTCAGCAGAAGAATGTAATCATTCTTGAGTCATTTACTGATCATTTTAATAAATACAGCTGGATTATTTGTGATTATATGAAGTAATGAACTGGCCTGGGATTTCTGTAATTACAGTAATTGGGCAAATAACTGTAAGAATGCAAAGATTATCCAATACCACTTAATGAGCGGAGAAATGTCCTTTTTATGTCCAAAATCTTATTTATATTGAACCACTTCTCTAAGTATCTTTGCAAATCAAATAAGGGAATTGTGTTGTAAGAGATTAAGTTATGTTACTTTTATGATGAAAAACAATGAAATGGAAAAAAGAAAATATATTTTTTATTTCCTTTGCTTATTGATAAGGATTAAATGTTCTTTATAACAATAGGGCTAATATTTTCCACCTTCTGTTGTTACAGTGTGTTCTTACATTTATTGATTT
>NC_051408.1:15164405-15164685 GCF_015228065.2 Penaeus monodon
TTTGGAGGGGGGGGGGTGCATTGTTCATTCAGAAGTAGTTCTCATAAAAAAAAACTGCAATTCTCTATGTGAGTATCACTGCATTTTTAATTTAAACCCTTTAATTGTCCCTTCTTGTTCCTCTTTAATTTAAAATCACAATTTTTTCCTTCTTTTATATGATTATTCCCAGGTCATAATTTTTAAATGTAACATGTCCACTCTTGTTAGATTTAACTTTCTTCAGCATTTCTGTAAAGTTCAGGTATCTCCATCTGGTGATTCTTAGTTCAAACATTCA
>NC_051408.1:15164833-15165429 GCF_015228065.2 Penaeus monodon
AGTTTACATTGTTATATGTGTGAATCGCAAGGTTTGAAACTGCTTCTCCAAACTTTCAATCACACAGACATCAATTTTTACTAACCCCCATATTTGACTAACTGGTCAGTTCATGAAATTACTGGTTTGAATTTTGCAAATGCCAATTGGCAAGATATATAAATTATATACAAATATTACTGAAAAACAGAATGATATCAGTTCCAACATTATACATTTCTACAATATTTTCATATCTGCCTTAAAGTTCTGCATTGAGCAGACATTAAGTAGATCATATAGAGGTAGGTGTAATTTATTACATATGAATGTATCTTCATAGGTTTCTGTCAAATTTCATTTGACTCGTAGTGCAAACTATAATTTGTCAATTTATTTATTTTTATGTGTTTATATATTTTTTCTTTTCGCAAAAATGCTAACATGTGTGCAACTCAAGTGTTAAAAAAAAAAAAAAAATCCAGATATACTTTACACTTTGCCTAAGAGATCCTATAAAAATGATATCTTATTTACCCTCTATTTTGATCAGAAAAGTATATTTTTCTCCTTTTATAGATTCAAATACAAAAAAATGCAAAAAAAAATATGCTGAT
>NC_051408.1:15165458-15165655 GCF_015228065.2 Penaeus monodon
TCTACCTCTTTCATAAATAAAGTGTCTTATATGAATTAACAGCACTGAATACACCATGCTCTCAAGTACCACTGTAATGTACCATCTAGGAATTAACTGCATAAAGGCTAATAATCTGAAATAACAGCTCTCAACTTAGTAATTCTTATATCAAGTTTTTATTAGAAAATAACATTTTCCATGTACTTATAAGATTT
>NC_051408.1:15166767-15166912 GCF_015228065.2 Penaeus monodon
CACTATATTTTTTCGTTCTTATTTTAATTTTGTCGTTTGAATTCGATCTTATCAAGCAAAAAATGGAGAATACCATACGTATGGCTTTATGTAGTTCTGAATGTGAAGTCATCGTATATGTGCGGTCGGGCTACTCTGGGCCTTA
>NC_051408.1:15169483-15169955 GCF_015228065.2 Penaeus monodon
TTTTTTGTTTACGCCTTCTGCCATTCACCGTTGGGGAAACACTTTGCATACCAGTATTGCATTACTGAACAGCCTTCTTCTGCAAGCTGGAACGTTTGTCAACTACCCAACTACCGAACAGATACCTAGTTGCTATGCCTACTTGATGTTCATAATTGTACTGTTGTAAAGCATCTTGAAATATATCACTATTATCATAATTTCAAGGATTTACTAAATGACTGACTACAAAGGCTTATCACGAAGGACAGGACATTTTTTTATACGTGTTACAATTTTTTGTTGTTCCCAGAGAACAGCCGATTATGTGGACGTCTTGCATAATCTTTCTCAGTGACCTCACCGCCCTTCCCTTTTTGTCGTGCTTTGTGAATTCATCGAAAATGTGTATGAACACACGTGACGAAATCATTTTTTGCGAAGGATGAAATTTTCATTTACATGGAAGCACTGCTATGATGCAAGCTTATAT
>NC_051408.1:15170140-15170342 GCF_015228065.2 Penaeus monodon
ATTTATCTTCAAGCAAGCACAATCAGTAAACAAAGGTCTCTTTCCGTCGGACTTCATCTCTTACATTTATCCTTGAGCTGTATCTCACTCCTTCAGATCAAGTGGCAGGTAGCCTATAGATAACAGAGACTCTTCGCTATCATCCTCTCGTCAACTCCGTACTATTCTCGCCGTGTTCACGCTGCAGCCACGCGGCAACAGG
>NC_051408.1:15170398-15170973 GCF_015228065.2 Penaeus monodon
TTAGCCCTTTTTGACTTAAGGTCTAGAATATATACATGCATAAGTATCGATCTGATACCCATTAAAATGAATGGATTGATTAAATATCTTAAGTAACTTAAGAGTTGATACAAAATTAGTGATTTGAATATGACTCAGTTGAATGTCTAATGATATATCTATTGTATGGTATGCATCAGTTAAATGGTGCCACGTACTTAAGCAAGATCTAGTATTAACGCGTTAATTGAGGATGCCATTGGGTTCCCAGAATTTGAAAATTAGGAAACATAAAGCACGATTATAAAATACGATCGCGGTTTGCCAGAGGACCACAGGATCTGCAGATCACGGCCAGTTCAGTTCTCGATCATGAAACTCTTCCTGGCAGCAGCGGTCGTGATAGTAACGGCGGCATGTGCGCTCCTTCCGGCGACAGCGGAGCCCTCCTGTGACGAAGGCCTAAGTGAAGTCCTTCGGGAGATCAAGGAAGTCATCTCAGCCGGAAACAGGCGGTGCAGAGGTACGCTCTCACTTTACCCACATCCTTTGTAAGAACTACTTGCATATTATGTATGTTACATGTCATGAACAAC
>NC_051408.1:15171633-15171796 GCF_015228065.2 Penaeus monodon
TTAAACATCACAGAGACATTTTTTTTTTATGCAGATGCCCCTCGAGGAGGATTGTTTGGGGAACACACTGAGCAAATGCTGCAGGCTCTTAGGCAACATGGCGAGGTAGGTCGATCATGTAGCTTTTACCCAGAGAAAAACATTTTTTTTTTTTTAATGAACG
>NC_051408.1:15172101-15173324 GCF_015228065.2 Penaeus monodon
GAAAAGAAAAAGGAGAATCCCCGGTTTGGTACCGCTCGGTAAATACCAATTCTCCCCACAGGTGGTCGAGTCTCTGCAAACCCACACGGATTCCCTGAACAAGGCGCTGGGGGCCGTGGCGGAAGTCCAGACCAGCCAGAAGTTCATCGTGGCTTCCCTCCAGGCTGAGATGGAGGCGGAGAGGATCGCTCGGACCCACCAAAGGCGCACCATAGAGGACCTGCAGACCGAGCTCAACAGACTGAAGGAGGAGAGCAAGGCGAGAAATCGGTTCACTCTCTTCTGTTTTGATTATGCCTTTAAAGATATTATGATCTGACGCCCATTTCGAAGAGAGTATATCTGTTAGACAAAATATAAAATCTCACGCTCGAAAAAAGAGCTACCCAATTAGCAACCCTTCAGGTGAGCTTTTGACACCCTAACATCTTCCCTTGCCCGTTCTGATCCATTAATGTTTTACCTAGTTACCCTTCATTATTTCTCTTAGCCGGTTATCCACATGCTCGTATCCCATTCCGCAGGTGTGGGTGGACCACCTTAATGCGATGGAAACTGACGTCAAGGAGGAACTCAGGAAGACCGAGAGCATGGCAGAGGAGATGGCTGTGGAGGTCCGGTCGGCCAACGACCGGGTGGCGAATCTGGGTGAGTCCGAAGGTGCCAAGGCCTGTGGGACGAGCCAGCCGATCAGTCGTTTACTTTGCAGTTTATGGTTTCGAGCCAAATTAATCTAAGTGACAGCAGAGATTCGTTTAGTTCTGTATGTAGCATTCAACAATTTTAGCTTCAAGCTATTTCTCTTCTAATGTTTTGATTGAAGGAGGAGCTGTTCCCTGCAATTCGGGAAACTAAAATTATATTATCAAAATGTGCTGCCTCTGACAGATTTAGAACACTTTAAACAATGCTCGGGAATATAGATTTCCAAACACAAAGCTTATGTATCAACAGCTGATCCCTCACTAATGTCTATGGAGGTTATAAACATTCACCTCGACGTGGGCCCCCAGGGAAGGTGATCCGACGCGTGCAGAGCAGCTTGCAGGCACTCGAGAGGGTAGTGAACCGCCACACAAAGTCGCTCGTCACCATCAGGAAGTACAAGGGCCACGTTGAGAACTCAGAACCCGCCGAGGTCACTGTCAGGCCCCCGCAACCTCTGTCAGGTAGGTGGGTTGGGTGCCTGTAACGTGGATACATTCCGGGTTGATATAAAGGTC
>NC_051408.1:15174209-15174421 GCF_015228065.2 Penaeus monodon
CCAACTACCGCAACTGTATCATACAAACACACCAATGGTCATTCCAGAGAACTTCGACTGTCCTCACCCGTACACGAAGATGGGCACCGGCTGCTTCACTGTCCACTCGGATGTCCGGAAGACGTGGGGGGAAGCACGCGACGACTGCAAGTAAGTGCACAAACGGTCGTATGAACATGTGTTTAATGCGGGTTAGTTGGTTACTGACTGGG
>NC_051408.1:15174450-15174897 GCF_015228065.2 Penaeus monodon
ACGAGCCACAGCTTGGGAGTTTTGATATCATATATTTGCGACAAAATAAGCAATTTAATAGATTTTCGAAATCGGTCATTTCTGTCTGCCATGATGGCGATTTGTTTACTAATGTGACGTCATGACACTGTTGCAAGTTTCCCTCTAGAGGCAGTTTGAAAATACCTGTTTTTGGTTAAGAAACCAGACAAAGTTATCTGACCAAGAAGTCAGAACGAACGATCAAGAATTTTCAAAATGTTTCAAGAAATCTTAAACTATCTTGCCGTCGAAAATGCACCCATTGTTTTCCCCTTTCGTCTTGCTTTTGCTTGCTTTCCTCTGCATCCTACCCATGTAATTTGCAATGGAGCAATTCGTCCCATGATGTGTTTGTCAACATTTATTAATTTCTTGGTAGTGCAACAAACTCACTACCGACCATGACTTGCAATATATCCAATATCC
>NC_051408.1:15175196-15175402 GCF_015228065.2 Penaeus monodon
ATTAATTTAGTCTTCCTCTATCCCATTCTAATTTTAAACCTTTATTTTACTTTTTTGTCAATTCAGTCTTCCTCCATCCAGTCCTGTTTTCCAGTCTTTCTCTTCCTTTTACACATCAAATCTTCACCTGCCCAATTCTACCTCAATCTTATTTCATTATCTCCATTCGTTCTCATTCTTTTCTCCCTTCTCTCCCGCCCCCCCTC
>NC_051408.1:15175656-15175770 GCF_015228065.2 Penaeus monodon
AGGAATATCGACGGTGACCTGGCCAATCCCTTCGACCTGTATGACCTGGCGCTGTTCCTCGACGAGACCTTCAGTGGTAAGTTATGCTAAACGAAAAGTTCTGCTGGACGTACG
>NC_051408.1:15176069-15176215 GCF_015228065.2 Penaeus monodon
GGGGGGGGATAGAGAGGGAAGGGCAAATGAATTTGACAATATTATTTAAAAAAATGAATGATATAGCTAGAAAGAATGAGTGCAGATATTGAGCAACATGAAAGCAAAAATGACTATGAAGATGCGAATAGTCATAATGGTTGTTT
>NC_051408.1:15176688-15177609 GCF_015228065.2 Penaeus monodon
AGTACCTAAGCAGATAGACAGAGAAGTAAATTCAACAAGTGCAGGCGTCCAGATAAAGACAGAGATGGAGGCTGCCACGCCCGCCATACTTGTCTTCCATCTACAGCAGAACCCGGTCTCACTAACTTTCCCTCTCAGCCTCTGTACATTCGAATCCAGGCCGCTGGGGATTCTGGATAGGCGCCCAGCTGGACAACTCGGACACGTGGAACTGGGTCACCGGCGTGCCTGTGCTGATGCAGGTGGACTTCTGGGGCCGCGGAGAGCCCGGGGACGCCCTGGAGAATGACGAGCGCTGTATGTTCTTGCATAGCCTGTGGAGGTTCCGAGCAGGCGCCGACAGCTGCTCGCATAAGATGTTCTTCGTTTGCGAAAAGAAGCTCAGTTAAGATGGACAAGATCACTTCAATGAACGGATAAATATTGTTTTGTGCCGTGGAGTCATGGATTTGGAATAAAAGCATTGGTCATCTATATTTGTTATATGGAGTCTTTGTAGTATCATGAACGAATGATGGTGGACAACCTTGCCTATATAACACGGTGAAAGATGCGCGTAAGACAACAAATCTTTGGGATCACCTTTGTTCTAGTGAAGAATTTGATGATTTCAGAATTCAGCAATCGATTTATGCTTATCAACACAAATATTAAACTTGAAATGGCACAATATGTATATAGCTAGTTCATTAGCTTTTTACTTCGCAAAAAGCTAATGGATATATACTAAAAGCGAGGACAGAACACATATTTGCAAAAAGGTTTTAGTCAAGGTCTAGACTTTTTTTAACCCTGAAATCTACACTCAAACGTAGAAATACAAAAGAGAAAGAGAAAAATAATATCGAGCCGTTTATAAACTAACCATTTCTTTGCGAGTAAGGCCAGTGTCATTTGCCATGAATTTCGTTGAATTATCGC
>NC_051408.1:15177675-15178942 GCF_015228065.2 Penaeus monodon
AATGAGATGTAGGTCGAAAAGGGGGGGGGTGACAAAATGGCTGACAGTAGTGCGTGAAACAGGTGAGTTTTACCCAAAAATTTGTTCTACTTATGTTTCATTAGAAAGTTCTGGTCAAATGCATGAGATTTCTCCCAAGCCGCTTTCTTTATCTTAACCAGAATAGGATATTAACAATCCATCAGTGTGGCCTTTGATAAAACATTACTTTTTCTTAATCCTTGGGACTTTCTCTATAGCAACATACAGTATTTATCTATTTCTTCAATGTTTAATTTATTGTTACTCTTATTTTATGAATACATATGCCTGCAATAATAAAATATAAGGAAAGTTTATTAAAAATAATGTAACGTGGTAAGCGAAAGACCCGATATAGTCGAATTAGGTATATATCGACCAGAAAGGAAAACAAATGCCAAAACGTATGACAGAAATCCACCAAAGGCAAAGTAACTTAATTGAATTTGACTATTTAAAGGCCTGTCCACGCAAGCGGCCGTAATTAGTGGTCACATGGCCGGGCCTGAGGAGAGAACGACGTCACCGAGGCAGACGACGTCACCGAGGCATAAACTACTCGCTAAACAAGTAGTTTCCTCGCCTATGACGTTATCTTTACAGTTGTGTGGACAGGACTTTATGCAATGTACTGTTGGACTCTTTGCAGATTATTAAAAAAAAAAAAGTTAGATACAGGCTGGATATATTTAAATATTAACATAAATTGCACGCGAAGAGATAATCTCGAATTGTGCAATTTTGTACGATGAGGATGTAACGGAATTATAAACTAGACAAAGGTACCAAGAAAAGGAAATAACAGGTGAAATAGCGAAGAAAACCTCATTAGTCGTGATTTTCTTACTTTCGAAATATCCATTAACGTAGAGGATGTTTTCTTTTCCCTTCACTTCTCATAGTTCCTTTGTCCCATCTCGTTTTCTCGCCTGTGACGTCATCTTTATAATTGCCCGGCCATCATGCCCGCTTGTGTGGACAGGCCTTTAAACAATATACAGTTGGTCTCTTTGCAGATAATATAAATAAAAAGATACAGCCTGGCTATAGTTCAATATCAACAAATTGCATGCCTAGTAATGAAGTTGATTTTTGCAATTTTATATGATGAAGACGTACCGGAATTATAACATATTACCAGTAAAATCGATGATCGACAAAGTTATCAAGATAGAGTGAAACAACAAAGAAAAAAATGTTAGTCATGATTTTTTTATTTGCGATATATACATTATCCTTTTTCTCA
>NC_051408.1:15178976-15179368 GCF_015228065.2 Penaeus monodon
ACCTTTCTGGTTAGTTTTCTCGTTTCCTGTTATATTTATTCTGTATCCTTCCTCTTCATTCATTCTCCGTAATCTTTTTCTTTGCATTTCCCTTCATTTGTCTCATCATACGGCGACAGACGGGCACGAGTAGAGATGATGTCACGGGGGGGAGGGGGGGGATATAGGTAAACAAGATGTTTCCTCGATTTCTCGCCTGTGATGTCGCCTTTACACTTGCCCGCCGACCATACCTGCCTCTGTGAACAGGCCTTTACTTCTCTCTGCCTGGACTCAAGACAAACTACCAGTCCTATGCCTAGCCAACAAGGAAAATTAATGGACTCAATAAAAAAAAAAGTTCAGGCTTCAAAATGAAAATGTTTCCCTTTAAATTTACATTTTTATTGTAC
>NC_051408.1:15179667-15180132 GCF_015228065.2 Penaeus monodon
TATGTATGGAATAGTCCCTATCTGGATCTCCCCCAGGACTAAGAAGAGTAAAACGATATATACATTAAGTTAGACTCCGGGTTATGGCTTCTTATACCAATGATTGTATTTAATGAAGGACAGACCGATATCTTACGCCGCTCTTAAAGACTTACCTTGTTTTCTTGAAAAAGTATCTGATGAATTAAATAATTATAAACACTGCTATACAGTAATTTCAACTGGGACAATAAAATTCCCTTTTAAATAAATAATTTACTAGAAATAACAAAAAAGTACAAAGTAAAAGAATACATTAACAAGTAAATAACCAAAATAATCAAACCCCTGAGGATTACTTTGTACAAAGAATAGTATATATCAATAAGTACTTTGCTGTAATTTGGATTAACACTTGCACCTGCCTTGGTACAGAATAGTCAGAAAGCATTTCCCAATTTCTGCAACCCATCACATGGGTTATAA
>NC_051408.1:15180278-15181809 GCF_015228065.2 Penaeus monodon
TTCTCTTGTAGACTTTGGGTAGGTCACCCTGATTGTTCCAAAAATACCCTATCATAACAGTGAGGATTATTACATAAGAGCCTTCCAATTTTCCTTAAATTATATGTCATCTTAATCTAGATTTTGATTCTGTTTGCAATTTGCAGAAAAAAGAAAACACTAATGAATTAACAAGAACAGACCTTTTATTTTTGGTAAGAGTATCTCCAACACAACAAAACAATCTTTCCTAATATACAGGAAGACTGTTATGATATTTATGTCACATTAATTAACTTCTGAAGAGATGAAGCTTCAAGGTCTCTATTTTTTCTTCTTTGCAGGAGGCCCATTCTTTGTTGGTGCTTGTTTTTGTTTACCTGTAATAAAATAGCATACATCATTCTCCATTCTTTTATATGTTCATAAATCTTTCTAAACTAAAGAACGTCTCAAAGATCATATTGTATCTAATTGTTTTTTTAAAGAAAACAAAACACAAGTAATCTGTAATTCATAAATTTACCTTTTCCTTCCACTTGAAAAGTGAAGATGCATACACTGGCAAAACATCACTCCCTGACTATCACTTCCACAGACTGGATATCTAGAGGGCCTACATTTGCATTTTCATCTGTTAAACCAATGCAAACACATGCTGTTTGTTGAAACATTACCAGGAAGCATGAAAATGAAGAAGTAGTGGCAGAAGCAGCAATCATTGCAAAGCACAAGAAAATATGGCATGTATAATAATGGTAAAATTTGCAAGCATACAGTAGCAAGGGCAAAACAACACAAATACAAGAGTAGAAAGCTGGGAACTGATGAACAAATAAAGCATAATTAAATTAATTACTGAAATCACTAAAAAGATGAGTATGTACTCATCAGATAAAAGCCATGCAAAACAAGAAATGTTGAACTATAGTACATCTAATAGCATCTGAATTATTAAAAGAACACTTCAGATGGTAACGTGCTAAGCTGAAAGCACGGATTGGCTGATATATAATTTGTTATTCCTTGTTCAGATCTAATTTGAGTGTCTTAAATTTTACTTATATCTATAGATACATCATATCATATTTGTAATTTTGGCACTACAAAGTATTTTGGTAAGTTCTTTTAACACCTTTAAATGTGGGAAAAGTTGACGTAGCATATATATATATTTACTTGTCATTATCATAATGCAAACACATGCAATAAAATCCCAATAATACCATTTAAAGGGAAAAGCAACACATTAACTAATGAAATCACACAACAGTCTTCAGCCACTTAGCACCTTCATAAGCATTTTGCTACTTAACCCCTCATTCCAGGGTGAACTATCATGTCATGTACAGTTGAGCCTGCTCAAAGTTGTGGAAGCTAAACAGTAATTCTTTGGTTTGGCCTTGGATGTGGACAGTAAGGAGAAATGGCTCCTCAACAGTAAGCTCAAAGCCTTCTTTTTATTATTACCTAAACTAACATAGATAGGAGGCTAAATTTATGTTTCCCACACTATAAATTTTTCTCTCAGCATCTGACTCCATGCACATGG
>NC_051408.1:15182245-15182372 GCF_015228065.2 Penaeus monodon
CTTTAAACGAAAGTGATATCAAAACTGCAGGGACGTTTGTGATCATGATCATCGCTAACCGTGCTGTACCCTATCCATGGCCCGCAATCACACAAAATTTATATTAATTTATATCCTTCGAGAAAAC
>NC_051408.1:15183360-15184007 GCF_015228065.2 Penaeus monodon
AGTATCCTTGCATTTCTGCAGATGCCATTTGATTTACTATAACACATTACAACAAGCTTCTAACAGCAACCACATTCCCCATGAACTTCCACAAATCATTTACCTGCTTGATAGGCTTGTCCCATGCGCTTCAGATTCTCCTCCCGGGCCTTCTGATGGTCAACAATGGGCCTTGGATAGTCTTGGCCTATGATGCAACCTGCTGCCTTCTGAACACTGAGGGGTGCTTTCCAAGGCTCGTAGATATAGTTGTCAGGGAACTTTTTCAACTTTGGTATGTATTTTCTGTGTGGAAGAATTGAATAAAAGTATTCAATTATCATGATTAATGTCAGCAAAAAATAACTTTTATATCACAAAAAGCAAAAAAATAAAATATCAATGACAACAGAGATTAAAAGATATGAGAAAAAATATCTGAGAAAGAAAACACAAGTGTCCCCTTTCAAATTTGAAGACATCACATACATTCTCATTGAAGTTACATAAATATTTCTCATGAAGCTAACCTCCATCCCCTAGAAGGCATAAGAAGGAACAAAAGGGAACAGCAGAGGACATGAGAATAAATGGAGGAGGAGTCATTATATATGGATGTGGATGAGGAAGATTAACCACATGCCCCCAAGGAAAATGTATAAAAAATG
>NC_051408.1:15184415-15185518 GCF_015228065.2 Penaeus monodon
GAGTATAGAAGATAAAAAAGGTGATCCATTAACAAAGAAAGATTCCTACCTGATATAATCACCATGAGGATCTGTTTTCCTGCCGAACTCAATGGGGCTGTAGACACGGAAGTATCGGTGGAAGAAGGCAGATGCCGAAAGCCACATCCAGTTCCCAGCATTTAGCGACCAGTCTGCATCAAGCAGCAATTCTTCAAATACCTTAAAAAAAATTAAACATCAATAAAAAATCTACTGCTCCTTATACTACAAATACTGACAACTGCAACATCTTCCACTTAATAAATAAACAACTTACCTTCATGCCATCCTCCCACGGCTGCCACAGATCACCTCTTGTTAGGAAGCAAGCCACAGCATGCCTGGCCAAGTGGTGGACCCAACCTTCTTTGCGTAACTGTGTCATGATTGCATCTATGAAAGGGAATCCAGTCTTACCCTGAGGGAGAGGGAAAGGTCAGAAGAGCATGAATGAGATGGCTTTTAAACAACATACTTAAGACTTAAAATATACTACAGATAACATGGGTTGAATAAAGTTGCACATAAACCTCCTATTTCCCATACACTACTCATACAACATAATCCTCTGCCATACGATTCACACCATCATTTACAGCCATACAAAATCTAAGAAAAAAAAAATCCTGATACTACCATGAAAACAGTATATAATTCACAAAACATGCCAATGCTGACAAAATACAATAATATGAACATATAAATGTGTATTGGTACCCTAGGTATTGGCGTATGTAAGTCTGACATAAATTTTCTAGCTTTAATAATCTAATTCATCTTAATTACTCCAATATTTAAAATAGTTTAATAAACAAAACTTATGGAAATAGTTGCTGATAATGAATAGCTTAAATGGCAAAAAGTTAGTTCTTACTTGGTATATGCACTAGGCAAGAACTCATATGAAGTAACAAAGTATAGACTAAAGTATTTATACTTATAATGCATAACAACAAACAAAAAAATCAATAACAATTTGACAGAATTTGAAATGCAAAACAATGATAACATCAAAGTAATGACTGGATATGAGTACTCAGGAGATATTGGAAATGGAAGAGTGAGGATGGAAGAGCATAACA
>NC_051408.1:15185784-15186561 GCF_015228065.2 Penaeus monodon
TACTGACTCTGAAGGACAGAGACAAAAGATAGGCAAAGCTGTCTATTCATCGGAACAAACAGGTAACACTTACATATTCCCAAGCCTCCAGCATCTTCTCATCTCTCTTCCAGGGGATTTGTCTGCAAATTGAATTCCCTTCCATCTGGTCGAAATTTGCAGTGGTTGCTCCAACTGTGTAGAACATTTCTCTAAAGGTGAGCTGTCCTAAGAGTGACTCTTGTGCAATCTGTGAAGGCTTACTCCCATATACCTGAAAAATCATAAAAATAATTTCTTTATTTTTGTAATTTTCTGATCATCCAAATTTGAACAAGTTCTTCTCTATTCCGAAGTAAGAAACACATTAACATTAATTAGGAGTACATCTTACCTCAAGTAACCTGTAGTACATAGTTCTGCATGAGAGGCAACCAAACTTTAGATATGGACTGAGGACAGTTGTACTTGGCTGCAGTGAATTTGGTGAGGTTTTGGGCTTTTCAAAGCTCCGAACCCAGGACTGGAAGATAAAAAATAAATGTTGTTTTAATTGCGTCAGGTCTGCAGTAAACAGAAAACAATTAAAAATAACATAAAAGGCAAAAAGCTTTGTTTCAGTGTAGATAAAATTGTTCTTAGTCTCTTCCTTATAATCTCCAAAATAGATTAACAGACTAAAATATCACTACCTGTCTAATAGGGAATTGTAAATTCAACCTGAAGCATGAATACCACTCAATCATCACTATATTGCACCCCCTATGGTCTAGAAATGAAATTTTAAAAATATCAGGG
>NC_051408.1:15186939-15187207 GCF_015228065.2 Penaeus monodon
TTCCTCATGACTTTGAATATTCTGCCTAGATTTCGACAATGAAATAACAATTTAAAAGCAACTCTACCTTCCTCTCCATGTATTTTTCAAGCCTTTTAAGAGCCTCTGTCTCACCACCAGGATACAGACAAGGCTCCAGGTCACTCTCCACCACACCTAGATCTAAAAAGTTATAGAAAACAAAGAATTTTTAGGAGAATATAATTTACTTTCAATGTACAAAACAGAAAGAAGCAATACAAATGCATGATAATGATGAAATCTTTTG
>NC_051408.1:15187237-15187332 GCF_015228065.2 Penaeus monodon
CTGCTGTTAATGAAAGCATTTCGACCTGCAAAAAATGAAGAATCTTGGAAAAGGGTTAGTACTTGTAAAAAGAGGCTGAAAAAGCTGGAGGTGTT
>NC_051408.1:15187809-15188018 GCF_015228065.2 Penaeus monodon
TTTCTTTGCCCCAACCAGGGAGGGGTTGCTGTCTCAGAAATCTATGGTTTCTTTAGTAAAGAAAAAGAAAGAAAAAAAAGTCAGTTTCATTTTAATTCTATCATACTATATGAGAAATTATGAGACTTCATTGTGAAAGTCAGATATCCAAGCTTGGAATTTATCAAATATCCTTCTCTCTCATTTAAATCTATCCATTTCAATTTATT
>NC_051408.1:15188125-15189594 GCF_015228065.2 Penaeus monodon
TTTTATTATTCTTACCATTTTTCCCACATACAGATGAGTCAAAAAATGCATCACTAATAAGCAATTAAAAAACAAGGTATTCGAAACAATCATTATCATTACCTTTCAGAGTAGGGGGATCATACTTAGGATCAGCTGCTACCTCTGAACTGATCTTGCAGCCCTCAGGGAGACTGGTGGGCTTATCAACAACTTTTGGTGGTGGTCCTATTTTCTTCAGCACGCCCTCCAGTCCTTGAAAAGTCATCGGTGTTTTCCCTAGATTTGTTCTGATAATTCTGTCAAAAAGCAAAACAGAGTACAATTACCTAACATGTTTAAATTTTCTACTCTGACTTATATACAGAGCATATACATGCTAAATATAGCAATACTCATAGTTCTCATATTCAATGTATCCAGTAACATGAAAATATCTATTAAAAAATAATTTCTTACTTTTCAGTGTCATACAATGTGTGTCCCACTTTGCATACAACTTTCACACCATGTTCCTTTGACAATTTCTCAATCTTTTCATCCCGAATGCGAGCATAAGGTTCTGTGTCCACTTCCCATGTCATCTTCTCTACATTCCATTCTTTAAATAATTTGGGAAAGACCTCTTCTGGCTTCCCTCGAACAACAAACAGCCTGTGGAAATTAAAATCAATGTGAATTCAATATCTCACACTACTTAAATGAAGAAAAAAATTATTTATTTCAGTAATATCAGTGCAGCCTGTGATGATAGACCAACTGTAATAGAAAGATTATCAAGAGAAAAGCCAAAAGAAGCATAACTCATTTGTTTTACAACAAGGCTTAGATTCAACAACATCAAGGATTTTTTTCAAGAAATCCTTTTTTGAATTAGTTGTAAAAGAAAAGAGTATATATTAACTACCTAGAGCCAAGCTGCTTGAGGCTTGTGTCCAGATCAACAAGCGTTTGTGCCAAGAAACGCATCGTTGAACCTGTGACTTCTCTACAAACAGTGGTCAGCACAAACACTGCCCAATCTTTATTGTGAAGAAACCAGAAATTAGTTGTAGGTTTTAACTTCAGACCGATAAGCCTGCTTAGAGGCTTGTCCAATTGCATAAAAGTTAGGGTAGAAATCCTGCTTTGATCTGTGACTTTTCTAGATCAACCAGGGTCCACAAATGGCCAACAAATATACTCTCGACAAATGGAGAAAGCCAGGAAAAATGGTGTAGTTTTGATTTTAACTAGAACCAGTTGAATGGTCCTTAATGCATTCTATTTATGAAGAAGCCTGAAATTGAATATCTATTTATCATATTTTAACAATTCTTATCAATAAAGATGAAAAAAAAAAAAATACAACAATAATCCATTTAGGTTAAACTTATCATGAGATTTATACTTTCCAAACCAATGGTCTTACTTGGTTCTGTATGTATGTAAAGATGATCTTGCAGATTTACTCATATTTAGCATAGTCTCCTGTATTCAACATAAGTGAC
>NC_051408.1:15190160-15191225 GCF_015228065.2 Penaeus monodon
AATATAAAAATGCTGATGATAAAAGCAAAAGTTTAAAACAAGCAAAACACTTATAAAGCAATTTCAGGCTGAATACACATCCCTTCTATGTATCATACAGGCAATAACAATACTTATTGTCCATCATTGTGTAGTTAATGTTTCAGGAGTTAGCAAAATAATGATGTAGTAGTCTACCTGAAATTCTGTTGAAATTCTAATTAAGAGTCTGTGTTTTTTATTTTTATGAACAATATCTTTTTAGTTTGCTTTCTGCAATATCTCCTAATGACATTATTTACCTGCAATAAACAGGTATAACAATTTCTACAATGAAGAAATTTCCCTCCAGCTTGAACTCATTCTACTTGGTTATTCAGCATTTAATATCAAATTAAGAACATAGGTTCACGTTTATGTAAACACTACCACGCTGTGAAATGTCAAGCCCACCCAGCCGAATACAGCCTCCGACTACATAACACAAACTTGGGTCAAAATCCCTTGTTAAACATTAGAAATAAAGCGCAAATCCTAGTCCTCAGCGGCAGTACCTTAAGTTAACTCGTCTGCAATAAAGAGAGTCTTACCTAGCCAGTATACAGACTTTCCTCTGCAAAACCGCTCGAAAATCCGCCGAGAGAGACTTTTTCGCACGTTGGCCGCTCGTTGTGTAAACACTGCGTCCGAATCACCGGACTAAACCCTTGCCACTTTGTTTGAAATTAGATACTCTTTGAATATCACTGCATTATTCAAGCCAACTCGTATTGATTACAAGATTAACAAATTTATCAAATATTTCTGGATCATCTTCATTCGAAAATGTAATATATAACATTGTAATTACTGTTCAGCCAGTTATTCGGCCAAGCGATTGTGATGCTGTTTAAGCGAAACGATTGTAATAAGATTTATATGAAAATGGTTTATTTAGGTGAAAATAATTAAATATAACAATTTAGTAACTATCATACGCAATTGATATTAGCTGTCAGATACAAAACACGCTGAAAATATTATTGCATAACGGCGAGGACTCCTATTTCGTAACTGCCAAGCATGGCTGAATTTTTGGTCTCTGCT
>NC_051408.1:15192943-15193049 GCF_015228065.2 Penaeus monodon
ATCTGTCAATTAGATTGATTGTTTGAAAATGACAGCAAGTTATCGAAGGCCACAAGCAGGACCCGTAATCGTGAATAAATCATATTCGTATATACCCATTGTTTCA
>NC_051408.1:15193399-15193760 GCF_015228065.2 Penaeus monodon
TGACAAAGACTACGAAAGGTTGCGCCATGGTTCATTTATACAGCCTTAAGTAGTGCATTTGTACATTTTATCTTCTGCCTTTAGTTGCTGAATGTATATGATAATAAGGCTAATGCATAGCTGCATTTACACATACTTAAAACAATATGTATATACACATAGGTATTCATACATACTAACACAGAAACTAAAGCATAGAGGTTATGATGTCCATACACACTAAAATTATAGATACGCATAAGCACCATCTTCTGGATATGTGTATATTGAAAAGTCAATCTCGCACCAAAATGTTAACGCATTGAAAACATGTGTCTATAAACAGCTCTGTGACTTTAGTGTTTTGTTGTTGCTTTGTCTT
>NC_051408.1:15193806-15194091 GCF_015228065.2 Penaeus monodon
TGGGTGAATTGGTTCTGTGTGCGACAATCGTAATTGTATGATTGTCGAACCCTCATTATCTAATATCATCAGCCTCTTTATCGGCATTACGACTCATTTATCATTGTATGGTAAAACACCAGGAAGAACAGGAGTGGTGGGTTTCTTGTGGTCATCAGAATTACAAGCACAGAATCCCCTCCCATCGCATGAAACACTGCACTTAGGAAAAAAAAGCTGCTGCTGGCGTGTGACTAACCAGTACGTTACATATAAGGCGCGCAGTGGCCTCAGATTGAGTTACCC
>NC_051408.1:15194187-15194879 GCF_015228065.2 Penaeus monodon
TTCACGTAGAATTAAATCTCAAATTCTGATCGACAGACTAGCGTTTCCGAACCTCGCGCCTTCTCAGCTCCGCCTGGAAACCAATCAACAATCCTTACGTATCAAAGTTATTTCTTAATATAAGCTTCCTCAAGTTTGCCAAGTTTTCTGCTTCAGGATTGAGAGAACAAGCAAAAGCCCGCCAAAATGAGAGCCCGAACACCGGCTTCCCTCTAGTTATTTATAAACGTTTGTACCGTGGGTTCTGCTGCTCTCAACCGAGATTCGAAATTCCATCTCTTATACAACGTTTATTTTCTCCATAAAAAAAAATGGGAATAGAAAACGAATCACTAATCCATCATTTTGGGATGGGGCTGGCCTGGATGGGAAAATACATCGGAAGTGAATTTCGTATCGTTGTAGGTAATGTCTGTATAAATTGCGAGACGAGTGTTACATAGCAAGTCCAGCGGGCTGTTAGGTGGAGCCATCTTTCTGTAGGATTAGGAACTATCTGCGGGGGAGGCATTTTCTGGCATACACTATACACTGCACATCTAAAAGAAATATATCTTTATCTGTACCTCGGGCCCTTTTTATCTCTCCCTTTCTCTCGCTTCTTCCTTCTACTCTCCGCTTTTCCTTCTCTTTCTCAGTCTCCCTGTTTCTGTCTCGGCCTGTCTATCTTTCTGCCTATTTGTCCGTCAGTA
>NC_051408.1:15198681-15199374 GCF_015228065.2 Penaeus monodon
AGCACCTACCTCTGTGCGTGTTTGCGTAAGAACCTCTGGCTCACCCAAACACTCCCGCCCACGCCCTCTCTCGCCCTGCCTCGGCGCCGTCCCCGAAGGAGCTCGAAGCGTTACGTGACTCGTGCCTTTGGCGGTTCGGAGAGCAAAAGGTGAAACGCGAGCTGTCGACTTTTTAGAATCTTCTCGATCTTTGGACCTCTCTTTGTGTACGATATATCACCCTCGTCTTGAGCTTTCTAGGGACGCCCTTCCACGGTCTTTTGGGGTTATTTAATATTTTTTTTTTCGGGTTCTTTAGCATATTTACTTACCTCGTATGATCAAATGCATCACTATGACACAGTTTCTCTTGAGAAAATCATTGTGAATCCAGTGATTGTTAAACTTTTAGATTAACTTATTCATTCATCATTCATCAGAGCATAAAATCGGAGAGAAGAATGGCCACTGCCTCCTTCGGGCAAACTAAAGAATATTTTTGGTCTCATTTACTGTCCTCATTATTTATTGATTTCTTGTTTGAGCTAATGAACCGATTGTGATGAAAATTTATTAGACCAGATGAGTAAACGTTGGCAAAGCTGATTCGACAAAGTTTCATCAAAGAAAATACGATTGCTAGTAAATTATGACAGACATTCGTATTTTGACACCCTGGGACACCATATTGCTTTTGCTGCTGAGAAAGTTTTG
>NC_051408.1:15201047-15201285 GCF_015228065.2 Penaeus monodon
TTACGGTTAGATCTATGAAGAATGCAACCCTTTGAAACTGCAACTGATAATTCTCTGAGTTGCAAAGATCATATTGCGAAACATATGCTAAAGATATACACGATCGTTTGAACTCGTAGGCGGTAACCCGAGCTCGTCTTCGAAAACGTTCTCGAAATTTGGCCAGTCGTTTTGTGTACGTAACATCCCACTGACTGATTTTTTTTTCTTTTTTAGTATATGTGTGTATATGTATAAG
>NC_051408.1:15201595-15201958 GCF_015228065.2 Penaeus monodon
GAGCAAATTATGTAGTTTTGATAGAGGTTTTTGGTGTCTAAGGGTCCTGATGATAATACTTCGAAGCCATTTCGGCAGAATTTTCAGTTGAAATCGAGTACGATACTAGTGTGTGTTCTTTTAATTCTGTGCAATGAAACACTGTCTCAGAATGCATGAGGCAACGAATGACTTGCTATGTGACCTACATTTAGACTTAACGGGTGAGTATTATATTGCAGTTAGCTTGCTTAAGATGTTGCAATATCCCGAAAAAAAGATTGAAAAAAGGTCACCGAATAGTTGGGAAATACTCAACCCAGCCAAATATTTCCTAATGTTACTCTGTACCTCCAGGAACTTTTTGAGTGCATTCGATGGATA
>NC_051408.1:15201994-15202643 GCF_015228065.2 Penaeus monodon
GGGAAATGGCAAGCTACTGACAATTTGAGGAACTTGGTAATTATTGTAGGTTTTCAGGAAGTGATCTCCGCCGCTATATGTAACCTCCGTTATAAATAGGCACGCGGCATATGTAAGCCCTCGCTATTTGTAACCTGCTGGCTATGTAAGCTCCAGTAGTCGCGCCTACTTTCCCACTTATGAACGCCGCTTTTAGACTCCCTTTTAGAGTTAATTGCACGTGGCTTTTTAATGAACGGTGTATGTCTTTACTTGTCTGTCTATCAGCGAAACCATCTATTTTGCTATCTTTCTATAGGGTTATAATTTGGTGTGTAAATATGTTCATGATTACTGTGGAATTCTAGGCATATACTTCTACCGTATTAAAAGGAAATAAAGAGAAAGCAAGTAAATTAATGAAGCAAAGAGAGGGACGGCGTTTTATCTGCTAAGGGCAAGTTATGACAAAGGGTTTTCTTCTTTTAGATTTTATCATTCCCTTTAAGAAATGCATAGAATACATCTAAGTTTATTCAGCTGTTTGCTAACGGAAAGGAACACATAAACTGTCTATCAATCTGGAACCATTTCATGAATTAAAATAGTACTACTTATCTAAAACTTTGTAAAGTTACATAAGTACTAGAAAGTCATCTGAAGAATATTT
>NC_051408.1:15202851-15203158 GCF_015228065.2 Penaeus monodon
TAGTATTTGTGTGCAATAGGAGTTTGTATGCAGGTGTGTATGTGCAGGTGTACGACATAGAGACAAATAATGATAAGAAAATAAGGCAAATGAATACCAGCACCAGCAACATCAACCACTGATGCCCATTCATAACCAAACCTGCGCAAATATTGAAAATAAAACAGATATATCTAACCAAAAGATGAGCTGAAGAAAACGTGTCTGAAACACGTGGGAGCCGAATAAAAGAAGGAATTTCTGCTTTCGTCATGTAACCGTTTGGCCTCATTTTCGCCCATATACATGTACTATGGAGGCCTCCCTC
>NC_051408.1:15203870-15204938 GCF_015228065.2 Penaeus monodon
GTGAGAATAGGCAGTCATGTGAGATAGTAGTGTTATATGATCTACATATCTCAATTCTAGCAAACTCTGATACGATCTATGCGTTATAGCAAAGGTACTATTATTATTATAATGGATAGCAAATACAATCTGAATTTTGCAATGTAGCATTCTTCTCACGCACAATCTCACACATGAATAATGGTATATCAGCAGTGAATGTTAGTGCCATCTTAAGAATCATTCGATCATGCCATACTATCTTGCAACATCATTCTCATCACACTCGAGAATGATATCATATGAGTTATATGCAAATAACTGTGTATTCTGTTGACTTATTATAATATCTATTTGTATCACTCATACGCTCTGATTCTGTCGTAATATATCGTGTGTGTCCTCTCATCTCTTCTCAATCTACGAAATGGTAAATGCATTTAGAGGCACAATCTTAAGTAATTTAAACATGCAGAATGGTTATCTTTACTGGCAATAGTTGCAAAAATCCTCTATCTATCCAAGAAACTTTAATATCACATTGTAATGATTATATAAAGATAACTATGAATCCTATACTTGACATGTGAGATAATAAAAGAATTGTCAATACACAGCTCTTGGGGAAAGAAAACTGATATGCCTAGAGTGGCAGGAAGAGATGACTACACAGGTGGTGGAACGAACATGCATATCTGCTTGATATGATATGTATACGATGAGTAGAATTGCATGTAAGATTGATATAAATCCTATAAATGAATGTATTTCATATAATGAAAAGGGCAGATATATTGAATAGTAAATGCATATGTTAACAATGGCAATAATGATTAATGTTAATCGCAATGCCAGAAGCCGATTTTGTCTCTATCCTGTATAGCAAATACGTCATATTTAGGTTATCTAATTACTGCATCTCTTTCTAGTTTAGTTTGCTATTAAAACCTATCAGCCATAAGCAAGTGTATGTTTGTATTTTCTGCGGAATTCGTGTTAAAGAACCGTTATTTCTCTCACTTCTTTGCTTTGCGATTATCATCATTATTTAATTATATACATATTTTTTTTACTCATCGTATTTTCTGA
>NC_051408.1:15205121-15205335 GCF_015228065.2 Penaeus monodon
CATTAGCAAAACCCGGACGTTGTCATGCTCGAAAAAAGTGAAGGCCTGTGTAATAAGGATAGGTCGACCGGTCATTTGGGAAAGTTACTTGGCGAGGAGTCGTGATCTTACTCTTTGCCAATCCTCGAAGTGCCGGGGAAATTGTTTTGTTTTTACTCTTGATTAAAAAAAAACTAAGGCCTTTTAAATTTTTTCGGCTTTTCAACATTTTGAC
>NC_051408.1:15205375-15205606 GCF_015228065.2 Penaeus monodon
AGCTTGTCAACTTCTCAAAATTTTTACTGACAGATGTAATTAGTAAATAACAACTATAATCGCCAATCAGAATTAATAATGAGGATGGATCCGGCAGATTACAATAATACTGGTATTCCCATCCCCAAAACTTGAATAATCTCTACATTTCTCTTGTAATCTATACCGAGAAAACCATTCAAATTCGACATCTTACTTATCCTGGATATTCACTGTTAATTGTAATGAAAT
>NC_051408.1:15205725-15206280 GCF_015228065.2 Penaeus monodon
GTGTATGTATGGTTTTGTTCTGAATAAGGTAATAATGGTGAAGAATAAATAGCTCTGTGGGCCTTCGCACAGATCATAGTGTAGGTATTTATAACCTACGCGCAGATGGTCACGTATTTTCCTTCCTCAAATAGTAAAATTTAAGTGCACTACATGCCATAATGTTCTATAGTTATACAGGTTCTATATGTTCCGCAGTGTGTTAAATGTCGGCACATACCATGACGCTGTAGTTTGTCGTCCATCAACTGTAATTATTAAATCGAAAATTATGAATAAAAACGTACTAAGACTTGTTTGTCCTTTGATAGCGTTCTTGGTCACAGGGTATCTGGGTTGGGGGTAGGGGAGGGGGTGAGAGCCCTAAAGCTGGCTGAGGTCCCAGGGTTGACAAGAGCTTCGGGGCGTCGGTGGGATCTCCTTCACTTTATCACAAGAACTCGCAGATGAAATTGTCGATCGTTCTCTTTCTCTCGCTAACTAGGGTCTCTTGTTATGTTCTCTCCCTTTTCTACAACTTTCACTTTGTCTCTTATTTTTCTTCCCTACTTTTCC
>NC_051408.1:15206420-15206915 GCF_015228065.2 Penaeus monodon
ATTTTTTCTTACACATTCTATATCACGTTGGCGCCTTCCCTTGATTTCTTCCTGTCGTCAGATTTTCCCCCCGGTATGCCCTTTACATCATTTTTTTCCGCTGTTTTATTACGTCACACGAGTTCTCTTCTTTGTTGCGGAGTCATTTCAGTCGACATGGATAAGCGCTCGGTGTCATATGTGTCAGGTGTCATTTATTTATACACAGAGGAAGTAGGGTCGTCATGCACATGGAAGTAGAGTAGCTATGCGCAAGCCGGATATGCGAAATAATCATGCGTTAAGGGGTGCTTGTTCGGACGCACATGCAATCACTGTGTCCATGGTACCCGATTCCCCAAGTGTCATAAAAGCCCCTTGCACTGCCATGTGTGCGTGATGCACGTGCATGGCAGTTTCACTGACCGCACTAACACACAAAATCTGCACGCAGACTCATAGACACATTGTCTGTGTGTCCGTGAGTCTGTGATCGATCGACCGACCGACTGATCG
>NC_051408.1:15207025-15207977 GCF_015228065.2 Penaeus monodon
TGGTTCTCTACTACTCTATCTTAGCACATACATGGACCTTGCGACAAACATTTACAGACACAAACAGATGCAACGTGATACCAAAACAGAATAATAAAACGATAAAAAAGGATATTTCGAAGCCAAAGTAATGTAAAAAAAAAGTGATGCTCACGCCTCTACCCTGTGGGTTTATAGCCTCGTATATTTCCCTGTCACTTATTAAACGTAACTCCGTTTTAATTCACAAAACAATTTAACGGGTCACGTCTTCCATATCCCTTTCATTCCCCACAAATTCAGGACAGACACTAAGGAAATCTGAGTGACAGAAAAGCAGTGCAGTCGCACATAATAATCACTTACGAGACAAAATATTTCATTGAGAAGCATTTGCGTGAACCATAGTCGGCCAATTAGGCTTTTGTGGCGGGGACGAATGGGCACTCGGATAATAAAGACCAACTAGGCACTCAACTGTTATTGTAATAGATATTAAAGTAACTGCCTAATTATAGCCTTGAGGAGGTATTCAAGTGGGCACTTAACGGGCAGGTATTGGACCAAAAAGACTTAACAAGGATGCAGAATGTAAATGGCTGCATAGGTATCTAGGACAAAGCCGACTCTGAAAGATAAGATAATTATACGGATTACCACAGGCGCTTAACTAGACAGTCTTTTATACGTCTTTGGTTTAACAATGAAACATACCAAGTGAACCTCAAATGCGAGCTTTCGAATGCATACTGTATGAGGCTTGATCGATCAAAATGTGCCTGTACAAGGAGTTCCAGTTAACTGATAACAAAAATAGACCGTAAAATTGATATTTGACAATCAATTTTCAGTGACAGAGAAGAGATGGAATGGATATCAACATAGATACTCAGGCGTGCGGGATCTCATTCTCAGTTATATAAAAAACACTCAATCGTGAACAAAATATGATTTCAAGAGAATTTATCTAATA
>NC_051408.1:15208056-15208604 GCF_015228065.2 Penaeus monodon
AAATGGCAATGTTTTGTACCAGAACTCCCAGCAGCTTAAGTGGTCAAGGAAGTACAGAAATCTCGAAGGTTGAATGCACAAGTTCAGTCAACGCTGTAACTTCGAACACTCTCGAAGCTTCGAAGAATTAGACCCAGTTCTCTTTGTTTACGATCTCGTGCAGTCATCTGTTATTTCTCAGCGTCGAGGCTGCTTGTTTTTTTTTTGCAGTTTGTAAGATGATATTAAGTGAAGAATTCCGTTTGGTATTAAAGGGAGAAAGTGTTTGTCAGGCTTAAGAAACACATGCGGTGTTTCAGCGAAGCTATTCAATATCTCCAAGTGCACGAGCCAGTCGTGCTTTTTCTTCCGCAGAAATAAATAAAATAAAAATAAACATTTCATTATTTAAAGTATGCAAAATGAACGCTTCCTGTTCATTCGAATGTTTCCTTCTGATTTCCTGCATATCTTACATCTTCGATCTTCACATTGTAAACATTAGAATCTCAAATAGGATTAATTTTATTCATCCTATATTTTATTTATATATTTATTTATTACTATCA
>NC_051408.1:15208788-15212821 GCF_015228065.2 Penaeus monodon
CTTTAAAAAAATCCAGGGGCAAAGACCTCCGTGTATTTAAACTTTGCAATTCCATCCTGTTCCAAAATTTCATCTCTTTAAACTGCTCATTTGACTGAGTTAATGTTTTTACTTAGTTCACTCTACAGTACATATTCCTTGGAAGCTAACCAAGATTTCTTTCCAATAAAAAGATAAAGTCCTATTACTGATTCAAAGAAAAACTTCAAGGTATGGCAGGAGAGAAAGAGAGAACAGTATCTATAACTTATTGGTGAAGTATCTGGCATGTGGTACAGAAGCTTTCATCTTGAGTAATTTATTATCAAGATTGAATCCAGTGTTATCTCTTGTGCGCACCAAAATTCCCTTGCGTGTTTCGTAAATATTTCGACAAAATCTCTCAATTCTGGATCGAATTCCTAATAATTTTTAACAAGAATTTTTATAGAAATTGTATATTCGCACTGTGTCTACAGGCCCTGAGCAGTAATTTCGGTTTTCAATTCTTGCTTTGTAATTGGTAGATCTTTGTTGTCGCGTTTCTTTATAATTTCTGTTGTTGGCTTAAAACTTGCAGTTTTGTGATGCTGATGCATAAGAAAGTAGTGCGGGAAATTTAAAACAAGAGCTAATGACGATTCCTTTACGCCTATAATTTTCTAGCTCAGCAATATCACTGAAAAGTTCAACTGTACTTGGAAAACCCACGTATGCAAAGATATCTTTTAACAACAGAGTTGGCGAAGTTGAAGCAATGTTTCCATGACATCAGGAAAGCGCTCGTACACTTCCTTTACATACATTTTTCGAAAAAAAAAGTTATTTGGGGTTTACAAAGAGCTCTTCTGTTATGGAACTGGAGGTCCTGGCAAAATAGGAGACGGTACCTGTTTAGCCATAAACCAGATAATTTTATTACTGCGGTACAAATTTTAGTCACATAATATTCATTTCGCAATGTCCGACTGTTTCACAAAAAATAGTTGCCGTAACCAATTTTCTTCAAATTTCAAGTATTTTCCCCTCAAGCTTGGGCAAGTTGTGTGACATACTCGCACGAGGAGCTGATTTGGGTGCTGCTTTCAGATTAGACTTCGCACGATTAGAATTAATACAATTGTTCATACATTTGCTTAGATATCTTACGGGCGATTTAGAACCAGTCAGTATTTGCACCGAATGATGGGATATGCCTTATGTATACGATGAAAATGGACAAATGCAAGACAAAATCGGAAATACTTTTATGAATGCTCAAACTGTCGATTTTAATGATGTGATCAAGTGGTGTTTATTTACATTTAGTACATTCAGACGATGAAAAGAAGAGGTAAGTCGTTGTTTTTATAATCACACTTTCCCAGCACTGATTTATCGCAGTTGGAAATGACACTTCAGATATTTTTCAATATTATGATCAGGAAAGTCGTATAAATATAGTTTCAGTGGAACTTGTAATGTGGCTATTCTGCAAAGAACATCAACATGAAAAGAACATGACAAAGACTGTAGACTCCTATCTATGACAACTCAAATATTTGATAAATACCACTAATAGTGAAGTGTAATCGTATAATGGAATAACAGTAATTTCCAGGATTCTGTTTAAGTCTTTAAAACATACTATATCAACTCTATATGACAAACAAGTATATATCAAAACTCATTTTTTATTTTTATAATTTTCCACTTTCATTTTGAGAAACTGTCATAGACAAAAATGATACATTGAAATCATCTTTTAAAAAGCAAAAACAAAAAACAAACGAATGATTTACATGTTGGTAAGAACTAACAGTATTATTTTCTAAGATTTATAACCAAATATGTCAAACAAAAAAGAGTGGAAACGAATTTTTCGATAAGGGGCTTTCCTCACGTTACGAAAAAAAGTCAGCCTTTTTTATGTTTAAGACTCGAAGGAATATTCCCGACCACCAGCAAAAGGTCCCAAGGTGATATATTTTACTGTTGTATCTTATCTAAGCGCTGCTAAACACGAAAAACTTCGGTTGTATTTTCAACACTTTCAGAAACAATCCTCATAGCCTGTAAATTGTGTCAGCTCGATATTCTTTCATCTTTCAAAACATTTAGAGAAAAAAAAATACTGACAAACACGCATATTATAATCATTATGTAGATCTTAATATCATGTCTTCAGTCTAGGCCTTATAAATACGAGTTGAATACGAGTCTTGCTACACACGAGGCGCAGCGGATGACCGTTGTTAACGCTCCCGTTGCGTCGCATTCCAAACGAGTGGCTGAAATTCTCCTACAAACAGAGATGAAATGGCTGTGGGCTATTCCTTCCGCGTCAGGTTAAAGTAACCTGGGTTGATAGAATAGGGCGGATACTGAAAAGGGAAGGGGAGAGAATGAGAAAGAAGGGAAAAAAGTACCGACGTTTGGCATGGCCACGGGAGCGGTTACAAAGCAGGACGAGTTTCATTCTCTGATGAAATATTTTGTCCGGTTATTTTTCTTCTATGTATTGAACTCCTCATCCGTGTTAATTTAACAAGCGGATGATGCAAAGAAATGTGAGATGCGGTGATACAGAAAACGCAAAGTGATTTAGGAAGAAGAAAAAAAGAAAACAATGTGGTTTACACTCTCGGTCCATGGTGTAAACAGGCGATTTCTAGGTTAAAGAAAGATTGTGTTGCTAAGGCTCAGTCTATGGCATGGGCTACCGTATCTGTATCGGAATTTAGAATAGCGTGTGTGTGTGTAAATGCCTTTCAAGTAGGTATATGACTAAAAAAAACGGTAGCTTTTCAATTCACGTTACTAATTGAGAAAAAAATATTAGAACGCATTTTATCATTCGCATAAACGACAAGCGCGATCGTAGTTGTACAATGAGTAAGCATCTTCTAACGCCAACAGTCCTTCGCGCAATTGAGGGTTGGTGGCAACACAGGAACACGAGGGGCAGATACCAAGCCTCAGCAAAGTTCAAATACCCCTTGGGAGGAGGTGGAAGCAGTTCGTAGCGACGTCGGATGGCGAAGACAGCGTAAATGGTTGATTTTAGGTACTTGGTTCTTTTACTCTTACTGCGGATGTACATTGAAGTCGTTTAGGTTCTAATGGGTTATTGCTCCCTATGGCAGTACATTTCTGATGCTCGAAATTAGAGAACGTTGTTTATAACAGTAATCGTTAAAACCATCTATAGTCAATATTTTTCATTATGAATAGGTTACTCTTAAACAAATTAATCACTGCGATTCATGCAAGGAAGAAATAGGTGAGTAAATTTGGAGAGTAGCGCGAGAAATGAACGACAATTGAGCAGCGAGGGCGAGGAAGGTGAAATCCGCGCCAAGCAAATAAAAGGTAAACGCCCTAACGTGAAGATCTCACCTGAGTAAAAAATATGAAACAACAGTAAATCAATAAAGCAACCAACTATAAACAAAGGAATGGAATAATAAAAAATATCCCTAAAAATACATATATAAACAAAATAGCAAAGCAACAGATATAAAAAAAATGAATAAAAACAAACAAGAAACTCTCCCACAGACTCCGCGAGCCGAAAATGCAAAGCAACGGGCAAGGCAGGCCAGTGACCCGACCGCTTCCGCAGAGGAGGGAGCGAGACCCGGGTGCGGCCAGGAACGCGTGCCTGTGCCAACTACCGGGTGTCTGGGTTCTCAGGCACTGTCGCTTGTCCAGGTCTAGGGCACTGTTGGGCGTGTGAGTCTTGCAAAGGGTAATGGTCAGGGTGGTATTTTTGAGTAATAAACTCGGAATAGGGATGATACGAGAAATGGTAATGATATATGATGAGAGTGATGATGTATATGGAAGGAGTGATAACGATAATGGTCTTATTTGTATCTGTAATTATTTTCATTATTAACAATACGACTATTTCCAATTTTCAGTTTCTGTAACTTTTACTGTTAATGGCAGTTATCTTTAATGATATTATTATATTCATTTTTATTGCTATCATATTTTTTTTAATTATTATTTTGATAGCTATTTGATGCTCATTTGATAGTCATTGCAATGATTATTATTAGTATTAGTA
>NC_051408.1:15215564-15216169 GCF_015228065.2 Penaeus monodon
TATTTTTACTTGGGTTTTCTGTGAAATCTCCCTTTAAAAATATGTCAATTTTTTTGAGACTGATTGTCGAGTCTGTTTCCTTCTCTCTACAACATCTAATTAACTGAAACAAATTCAACAACACAGCATTTGAACGCGCCAATGGACAGTAGAAACAAACTCATCCTAGAGGAATCAGATCCAATTTGCTGAGGGTCATTGGCATTTAAATTCGCCCACGTGTGACTGCAGGCACTTCGCTAATGCCGGACTTTACTTAACTTCGCGCGTTTTTTTTTTGTTATTTTGCTTTCTCCGAGGTTAGCGACTGCGCCGTACACTCGGTGGAGATGCAGTCAACAACCTGAGAATGTCCGGGTGCAGGTGAGACACGCGAAATAAAATGCATTTAGATTAATGCTCTCCTGTTCGCACGGTGGCACTTGGATTGCTTTTAGAGAGGATCTAATCCCGAAAATATGAGCATCGAGAAGCGTTTCCCACGGCGAATAGGTGCGCTGTTTATTATCATTAGTTCAACTTAGTGCGACAGATGGAATGTTTACATGTACTTCATTCTTACCCACGCTCATGTGAGTCTTCGCCCCAAAATTTTATCTCTGTCT
>NC_051408.1:15218655-15219284 GCF_015228065.2 Penaeus monodon
GACCCTAAGAGAGAAAGAGGAATGGTGGTGTTATTAGTAATGATGACAGTGATAATATTTCTGTTGATATGGGTAGTACTGATATTACCAGTAATGATACTCATAACAACGTTCATTGTAAATGCAAACGTTGATAACGACATGAATAGTCCATTGAAGCTGATGAAAGAAAACAAAGTGATGCTAAGAAAATCGTTATCACTATGAATAATATCATTGTCATTCATAATACATTATAATCAAAGACGTGATCATTGAAATTCCCAGCATATCTATTATCAATATCACCCTTGTCAACACATATAAGACTCGTATCATGATAATAATCGTCACTACCCTTTCTAATCGTTTCACCAGCTATCAGCTCCGCATCGGGATCCTCAGCACGGCAGAAAAAAACACGATAAAGAACAAGGTATCAAGGGCCGCCCTCTGCCCTACATCTGCCGCCCGTACCCCGCTCCGCTGTGCTGTATGAGCGGTTCTCAGTGGGTATTTTGGGACAAAATTTTGGGTCAGGGCCACATTACGAGAGTCATCGGGAACTGCTACAAGGACGTCGTCTACTTTTTCTTCATCATCATTCTCTTTGCATATACCCGGATACGTTTACATGCACACGCACTCAT
>NC_051408.1:15219788-15220255 GCF_015228065.2 Penaeus monodon
TAATTACGATCGATATATACGCCACACAATCTAGGGTATAAAACGTGACGTCTGGAATGATTGTGGCAATAAAAGTTATTTCACGATTTTATTGCAGTATGAACCCGGAATGATCACGCAAACACGTGCGCCCTTTCAAGGGCTCGCGTTGTAAGTGATTCGTAAAATAACTTTGATTACCGCCATCATATCAGTATCACATTTTACGCCTGCGATGATGCTGTGAGGCGTGTCTGTCCCGATTATATATATATAAAAAAAAATGTCACACTTTTTTAACGTGTTTTGGTGCGGACACATTTTGATTGATGGTAATGTAACTTTTTTCTTCCATACGACTATAAAAAGACGATCTTTTTAGTTGAGGTTTATTTTGCTTTATCGGCAAAATATGGTAGGGAAATGAGTTATATGTGATGTTATATGTAGGGAAAGCCAATATATCCTTCCTCAGTAAATGTAACTAC
>NC_051408.1:15220588-15221138 GCF_015228065.2 Penaeus monodon
CCTGCATGTGTGTGTGTTATTTCTGTTTTCATATAACAACACTTCACCTGTGCCCAATACCCCCCTTCCGAGTGAACCAGATTTCAAAGGCGAACCGGATGAGCGTGATATCATAGCCAATGGTATGTGACTGAACCACTTTCGAAACTACTGTGAAACGAGTCTACGGCCTGCGTTTGTTTACGTCTAGCTTGTGATCAGCGGCGACTAGCTTGCTCTCAGACACACATATGTTCTTCGAGCGAATTTCCTACGCCAGCTGAATCAACCGGTAGGGCAACCATCTGGCGCTGACTGATTAAAACAGCTGTTGCAGTTCAGGAGATATTCGGAGCAATGAACCTCGTCCCTTGAGCGCGCAAGTATCGCTGTATCTCAGAAATAGTATGTATGGTGAAGTGGCATTTTCTTTCGTTGGTGTAAGGGCGGGGGGGGGGGGGGAGACAGACACGAAAGAAGAAAAATAGAGAGAAATGTTTTCAGTTGTAAATCCCTTTACTCTCTGGTGGTATAAGATAAACAGAAGAGACTCACAGAAGTTCAGGATTGT
>NC_051408.1:15221310-15222160 GCF_015228065.2 Penaeus monodon
GCAAATGCGAAGCGTGGTGAATAAGCCGTTTAAAATCTAGGGGTCCCGCACGCCACGTTTTGAGAAAAGTCCTTACATAAGCTGCTGCTATACAATCTGACACGGCAAATGCAAGAATGGGACTCGACTAAGGATTTATATGACAGATCAAAGAGGGAAGAGAAGACGTTGATTATAATAAACATATCTGACTCTCTTGGAATAATAGCCAAAGTGTATCTATCTCTTAATCAATCTGTTTGTACTTAGAGACGGGCCGGAGTTATACCAAAAAGTCTTCACGGGAATAAACTTCATCTGGACGATCTTGTTTTGTGTTTAGGGCAAAAGATGGCCATGTTACATACTACAAGGGATAAATAAAAGGTGAATGTCTGTTCTTTAAGAGGCGATGCCTATTCTTAAAACACATTCACGATTGTCTAAATTTACATATAAAACAACACATATATTGGAACTTCGCAGGAACACTATGATATACATATTCATGCATATTCTCATCCTTCCCTAGTACTCCGTTCATCATTTTCTGCTAATACTTTTCTCTGCGTAATTTTCTTTTGTTTTTCGTTTCCATTTTGTCTCTCTTTCGTGTCCTCCTTTGGTAATACTCTCGTTGTGCTTTTCTTTTTCACTTGTTGAATATTTCCTCCTTATTTCTTCCTTATTTCCTATATTTGATCCTAAAAGTATGGTCTCTCAGTAGTGGCTTTTTGTATAATTTCTTTCTGTCTCTCCGTATTTCGCGTTTATATTACGTATATTGTTTAAAATTACCGTTCGTTTGCTGATGTCTTTATTCCTTTACAATATTTCCTGGCCACCCATCTTGCCAAAAAAGAATATATGT
>NC_051408.1:15222190-15222415 GCF_015228065.2 Penaeus monodon
CAACCAACACTATCTTCTTCCTTATTCCTTCGTTATCAACAGTTCCATTTCCATCGCTTTTTCCCTTGCAGTTCTTTTCTTATTTTTTTCCCCCTTTCTCTTTTCCTTCCTCTGCCAACGTTCTCATCGTCTCTTTTCTCTGCTCCACCATCTGTTGTCCCTCCCCTCGCCACCTGCTCTCTTCGCACCATCTGCAGCGATCGCTTTCAGGCCGCCATCTGTTAT
>NC_051408.1:15223123-15223346 GCF_015228065.2 Penaeus monodon
TACCCCCTCCCCCCTAGTTCCCCGCGATAGATCGTCGATGGGCAGCCAATCCATAACGGATGACAAATGCCTGTCTAGCGGCGCAGGGTGGCGTGGAGGGCCGGGCAGACGAACACCCCAGCTTATAAATATCCAGCAGTTGTGTCCAGGCGCTGCGAGAGAACAGTCACGCTCGTTTTTCTGTGACAGCAAATCCGACTGATTCTAATTCTGTCGCTCAAAA
>NC_051408.1:15224732-15225264 GCF_015228065.2 Penaeus monodon
CACATTTAACTCCTCAAGTCTCTTTCCCGCATTTACTTTATTTTTTTTTACAGACTATCTTCTCACAAATTCAAAATAAACCTTAGTAGTAAACTTCACCAAGTGCGACTTTACCATTCCCTCGCATAGGATTTTCGCTTTTGTAAACCCTTTGCGGTTGTGTGTAGCAACCCGCTCCGCATGATGCTACACCTCACGGGGAACAAAGTTCTCCTTTCTATTATAAATACCAAGAAAGTCGACTTTAAGACCATGTGCTGTTGGGAGGTGGAAGCTCTCTGATGCTTGGTCTGCGTCCAAGTGATCAATCACTGGTAACACCTCCCTCTCGGGGCATTGCCTATATCACTCATGCCCAAGGCATCAGTCATGCCGTGGGCATTGCTTTCTTATACAAATCATGCTTTTTACAGGCATTAGTCTCACATCAGGCATTGCGTGTTTATATAGCGAGTGCTTTGGGATCATGAAAACACGTGTCTGGGGTATTTAGCAGACTATATCACTTTTGGAGAAATACTTTACGTGTCTG
>NC_051408.1:15225356-15226964 GCF_015228065.2 Penaeus monodon
ACTGTATGTTTTTTAATCATGTCCAGAACTTCATGCCTATGGCGATACTTGTCGGGCGTGACTCACACTGTCGCGGGTGAGGCATTACCCATGCTTGCATTCTTGCCATACCTCACATTTCTGGGGCATCAAACCCACCTATGGGTCTTACCATTCTCATCTGGAGAACAGCAGTTGTATGTATTTCTTCACTAACACAGAAGAATTATTTACTGAATGTGAAGGCATCAAAACTTTTTTGTGTTGCGCCTATCATGTCGCTTCCCACTTGTCTGTGAAAGAATTCAGCAAAAGTTATTATTCACTCTTGTCATTCTGGCGCACCACTCGCGCATGAAACGCCCTTTGCCATATCATACACGCTTCGGTTATTATTACACAGCCGTCCCACTCATGCTCCGGCTATTTACTCGGGGCATTGCTCGCATATATCAGCCATGCCCGCTGAGAATAAATAAACACATTTATGAAATGGAGTAAACTGAGCTCTACTCAAAGATTACTTATATCACCCATCTTGCGAGGTGAATTATTTTTTTCATATGTGTTGTGTTATCTCATTATGTTTTACTTCGTGGTTATAGACAACCATCATGTGCTTATTCATAGCGTAATGTATATCTGTATATCAAGGGTAAGGTTCATGTAAATCCGGGTTGGTTTGTCTTATTTGTATTCATATAGGATGGCCGTAGATATCGCTAATCATTATCTTTGAATATATGAATTTGTTTGAACTGTCACGAGTTTGCTTAAGCCTTCATAGAGGATTATTATCATGCAGAATTAATGTAGTCTGACCCAAAGCATATACGATATTTAAAGCGTCGTGAAGCCTAAAGATTCCCGACCGTCTCCAGAAGCTGAAGTGTCTCGCATGCCTCAGCGCCCCTTGCTATTTATATGCCCGCGTCCCTCTCACATTGCTTATTGAATATCGATATTTCGTTGGTTAGAATGGGCTGGTTTGCACTAGTTTCCTGTTCTCAGTGACTGTAGGTAACGCTGCACATTTATGTTGATAATTTTGATAACCAGTCCAAGTGCAACTTCCTTGGGTTACTTATGAATGATGATTAATAGTAATTATAGTATGCATCTCATTAATGATGTTGAAAACAGTCCCCTTTATCTCGAGGATACTCCGACAATCGAGCTTATCCACTACTACTCAGAACTATACATAACCCTCAAGCCATGCAGAACTTCCGACGAAAGACCCTCTCAAAGGGTGAAGGAAGGGGTGGGGCGGTCTTTAAAAGGGGGTTGGCCTTTGTAGCGAGGTTCCGCTGGAGTCTATCAATAGCGCCACTTCCAAGAATCGTCCACAAATAGCCTGGTTATGACACCACGTTGTCGGTCCGCAGAGCAAGGGGAAGATAAAGACAAACTATCTCCCCCGTTTTGGTCGTACGAGTAAATCAGGCACCGGGGGATTTTCGACCCTCCGCGCTCCCATGAAGGTGTGCTGCAGCGATAGTTATGCAGATGACAACAAGGATGAGTCAGCGTTTGTTGACAAAGGATTTGAAGAGTCAAGTGTCTTAACGGAATGGCGACATTCTTGAACCTCACACGTATGAGTGTGTGATTCATGAACGAAATATG
>NC_051408.1:15228880-15228999 GCF_015228065.2 Penaeus monodon
CTTTTCAAGAATCTAAAATATATTTAATAATTATTGAGGTTATTAACCAAATAGTAAAATGGGTTTATTCAATTCATGCTTTGAAAGTCTACGGATAACGCGCGCTATATTTCACTGTC
>NC_051408.1:15229164-15229349 GCF_015228065.2 Penaeus monodon
CAACTTTGAGTCTCCCGTTAGTGTTGCAAAGAGACTTACTAGCATGATTTAAAAATGTAAAAACGCTTATCCTAGTGTTTGAAGTTGACATACTTCAAGGGCGTGTTCATATAATATCATCTGATATCCTAATACACGATTTGCAATTGCTCTAAAGCAATATCCAGCTGTGATTTCCAGCTTTA
>NC_051408.1:15229512-15230027 GCF_015228065.2 Penaeus monodon
TAGGGTGTTGTCAACGCCAGACTTCATTAGAACTATACAGGAAAAAGTATTCCTCCTCATTACAGCTCCAGTTTAGAAGTTGTGCGAAATCAAAGTTTGGGTACCTTGAAAAAAAGAAAAATGCAAACAGGAGATTTTTTTTTTTGTATTCTATTTTACTATGCTTGGCGTTAAAACAAAGGAGACCTTCTTTATCTTACAGGTTTCTTAATACAGTTCAAATACAAAATACATAAAACTGACTGTAGATATAGTATTTGGAATACTTTTTGCTACGTTCCTCTGCAGGAGAACTTGGCTGATTCTCAGTTACCTAAGATCTGAAAGCTGCATGGCAATATTTTGAACTGATTTAACAGGAGAAAAAAAAATCTATAATTCATGTGAGGCAAGAAAAAGATGTGACCGCATAAATTCGATATCGATACTGGCTGTACTAGCAGATCGATAAAACACTAATTACTGAAGAAATTGTTAGTTTAGTAATGGACATTGGAAGGAACTATTTGTACACT
>NC_051408.1:15230105-15230917 GCF_015228065.2 Penaeus monodon
GGATTGTGAAGCTTGTAAAACATAAAAGACTGTATGACTATTGTATGATTTATCGGACGATACAATCATGTTACATGCTAAATAATAATGATTAACATAATGTGCTATAACCAACATTGTGATTGTATCAATGCTTGATCGTGCGTGAACAGTTAGTCATGGTGGTAGAATTTAACACAAACGAAAAAAGAAAAGAAAAAATCTCACTGCGTAAAGTAATGTAGTTTTATGTTTCGCATAGACTAGAACAAGTAACATCTCTTAAAACATTACTCAGTGAAAACATCTGACCCCTCAATACACTGTAAATAGGGATGACACAAACTTAAACTTCCATGTTAAGGTAAACGACACACTATAAAGCATAGTCCTAAGTCGTCAGAAAGAACCAAAGTGCACTAAATGACTTTTCTAAAAGATACTAAAATACTCTTCTTCAAACCTATTTCTCATTACCATCTTAGTCTCCTAAAATAGTCGAATCATTACATAACGCCCACTAAATCTGAAATGGATGTTAGGTCGAGTAACCTTCTCGGGGAGAGTTCGCCTCACACAGCATGACAGATGAGAATGTCATGAGCAACACGCATGACATTGTCGCGAAAGTTGGCGGGTGGTTGGACAGCCTGCCAGCGCCACCAGATGAAGCCCTTACGTATTGTTATCATTAATCATTGTTTCTAGTTGTTGTTGTATTCTTCTTCTTCGATGTGGAGACAGTTGAAGGGAAGAAATGGGATGATGATGAGTTAGATAGAGAAATCGAAAAGGATCGAAAGAACTGATAAATGTTGATGGGAAAATAGAAT
>NC_051408.1:15231859-15231965 GCF_015228065.2 Penaeus monodon
CCGGCCAAATTTCCGGTAGTTTGGAGGTTTTGTTAGCGTTCCCTCGTTCCTCGCAAGGAGGTGTCCCAAATGACAAGTTTCCACTTTTATTTCTTATTATACGTGA
>NC_051408.1:15234379-15234592 GCF_015228065.2 Penaeus monodon
CGAACGAGCGCCTATCCACCGTCCCCAGCCTCTCCCCGCCGTACTCTCCCCGCCATCTGCAAATTTGGCATTATGAGACCGAACGCCTTCCGCCCTTCTGCAGCGCACCCAGGAGCCACATTCCCACAGCCAGAGACGTCTTCAGGCCACTCCGCGCCTGTCACAGACGCGGAACACATGTTGCAACAAATAGAAATTCGAGCTTCTGGGTTG
>NC_051408.1:15234624-15235403 GCF_015228065.2 Penaeus monodon
CTTCTGTTTCATCCTCGTCCAAGGTATATAACCTGGAGTGCCAGCTGGTGGGAGAGTAATTAGCAACATAAGAGGCAATTAAAGGACATCCCAAGTGAGGCCATAAGGTCGATAATCCTGGTATTGTTAGGGAGCGAAAGAACAAACCAAGACATTCCTTAGACCAAAAATATATTGGTACTGAAAATTAACAATAGTGTGCCTGTGTGTCTACCTTGAACCCACGAAGACGTCAGTGTAACTCTCGTCCTCACTGTTAATTGATAAACAGAATAATACTGAGGGAATATTATACTCCAGAGAGACAAAATAATAAAATTGATTATGATATATAAAAAAATGCCTTTTAAGTGAAATTACCGGAATCATAAGCTCCAGAATTCGATTTGAAAATTTCATCATAATATCCCTGAAATGGATTATCTTGGCAATATGAAAATTGATAATTACATTTCCTTCTTCCTGAATTTCAGACTCCACCGACTCACAGCTATGATTTCAGCGAATTCAGAGGCTACTGAATTCTCCCTCATGGCTTCCTTTTGTCACTTGACTGCATCTCGAGAGGCACTCTTGGCACTGGGATGTCACGCATAGAAATAGCAAGTGATAATTTATTCGGTTTTATTGCATATCGGTAAGATATATTGGCCGCCATGACTCTGCCGCAGCTGTGTTCGGCCGGCGCTCGGTTTTCGAACGCCAGTCGGTATTTCATCTCACAATTATAACTAAATCTCTCTATATACTCATTTGCATTATATCCTTACTCTCCATCT
>NC_051408.1:15235557-15235879 GCF_015228065.2 Penaeus monodon
CCCGTATGTTTCCATCTGCATGAGATTAATTCCAAAATATCATGATATGTCAAAATTCATACTGTTTATTATCTTAATTTACATCTTCACTTTCCAAAGTCATCCTCAACACGGATGAAATCTTTCTTTTCTTCATTATTGCCGTTATCTTTTAGATATTACTTTTATTTCCTTACTTTATTTTTCATTCGCCTCCTCGTCTTGTCTGTCTTGCAAGTATAAACACAGTCCCACGCAGCCATCTCCCTAACGCTGTCACGCTGAAATTTGTGACTAGCATCTGTCGCCTTTGTTAAATTTAGAAATATATTCGTGTCTCATA
>NC_051408.1:15239530-15240507 GCF_015228065.2 Penaeus monodon
TGTTTCTCCTTCCAGTGGTTTAAGACGAATATTATCATTAGAGTATAATTCTGTTTATCAAATAGTTGCAACATACTTACATTTTCCTCATCACGAACTGGGTGTCTGACGTTTCGTGAATTATATTAATAGACAGATATTTTCTGTTCTCTGGCACGAGATCGCTGTTGCTAAATAGTCTTAAAATGTGACTGCTCTGCATTTAGAATCCCGAACCAAAAATGCAGCGTCTGTTGGGAAACTCGCTTCCTGCTAAATGTCTTTTATGAATTAGATCCAAATATTTAGATACTGCAGCTAAATCAGGCATATTTTGATACAATAACCTTTTCCATATAATGAGCAATGATAGTGAAGTAATTTCACATAGTCGTCTTTTCACATGATCTATATGTATGTGTACATATGTATGTATTTTTTCTACACTAGGCGATCTGTACATTGTTTGGAACGTAAAGTGCATTAATTACTTTAACACTTCGAAGGTTCATTATTGAGTAGAATATTAGTCACAGAAATTGGCATATATCAAAAGAACTTGATTTGGTATTAATATTACGCTGGTATCTAGTCCACCGTGCTGCATATACAAGTGCAATCGATATGCTATCACCTGAAATTCTTATATCTTTAGGATCAACAATTCTTTGCCGTAAGCGAACAAATTCAGTAATCAGTCACCTGTCACCAATTTACAAACATCCTTTCTGACGATTCTGACAGGCTGATAAATTCGATGTAATACTAATTATCAGGAAAAAATAAAAGGTATGAAAAGATATAATGACGTGTCTTTTTGTTATCTATTTTAAGTCATGGGACAAGGACGCCAGAATCAACTTAAATTAAAGATGCCATTATTATTGCAGATGAGTGTTTAGACAATGACTCACCTTGATGGGAAAAGAACTAGAGAAAGCCTGGTATACTTGTCTGTGAATGATAATTGCAAACTGATGGTTTGAAGCCTCACTAGA
>NC_051408.1:15240876-15240974 GCF_015228065.2 Penaeus monodon
GGCAAAGCTCTGTTAACGAACCCTCCAAAAATGATACATTAATAACATAGAATATTCAAAATGATAATCAGTGCCATTATCATGAAAACAATACCGTA
>NC_051408.1:15242463-15242810 GCF_015228065.2 Penaeus monodon
AATGACACTGGTATGACGCCATCTGGCGAAGATCACCGGAAGATCACCAGTTGAAGGTAAATACTGACAATTTACCCACTATATATTTAGACTAAGTTTTTTCCCACAGCCTTTCAAAACGTCACTGGTATATATGGAGCAGTTTCTTAAGCAAGAGATATGACTAACCCGCGTACAAGAGAGCCTTTGCACAACCCGGGTAAACAGAGGAAGCGTCTTTAGACATTAATGCGACGAGAGTGGAGTCGATCCCCCTCGTGTCTGGCACAACAGGGCTTTGTGGTGGCTCTGTTTCACTCTCACGTGATGTGCGACTTTTTGGAATTATTATGTCAGCGAGGTCTATA
>NC_051408.1:15242865-15243481 GCF_015228065.2 Penaeus monodon
CGTATAGTGCGTCGGTCTGTCATGGTACCATGAGTGGGAACTTGTCATGGAGTATAATGCGGTTTACCTAATTGGCGGATCGCATTTTATGAGCACTTGACTCACGCTTGATAAGATTAAATGTCATGACAAATGATTTAATATATGTGATTCTAACGTAAATGCAGTCATACGATAATGATACACCACCTTATCTATGGACTCAGGTGTATCAAAAAAGCAACACTGATTCGCGTGTATATATTATAGTACGATGCTTTAAGTATAACAATGTGCTACATATAGATTTTTAATTTTGTTTCTGCTTGGTAAAGGTAAACAGATGTACGTAGCGCTCACCCTTACGGAATCCACAGTCACACCTTATCCACATCCCTTCGCCTGTACCCACCCGGACAGCACAACCCTAACGCCTCAAAATACCCAAGCTATACTCTCCCTGATCCCTGAATTGCCTAGTGTCCACTCTCCTGGTTCACCTTGCCGTGTCGTGTCATGAATCGACCTTCGCATTTCTTCGCACACACTCGTATTGTCATTGGCATCGCGCAGGCTCCTCATTCTCATGACGTCATTGTAAGCCGTTGAGCTCGTATTTATAAAAATATTTTGAAAA
>NC_051408.1:15243539-15243996 GCF_015228065.2 Penaeus monodon
TATTTATATCACTACTACAACTACTTTTTGAAATGGCATCCAATCCTCCCCCGTAGCCATACCTACGTCACCATATATCATTCAGCCCAGAGCATGCATATAACAACATCCTTGGTGCAGAATTCCCCCTCTAAGACTCCCGACAACCGCTTGTTCGTAATTCATTTCGAAAAGAGAAAGTCTCAAAACTGGATGACCGAATTCCTCTCCAACAGACCAGAGCAGGTCGAAGAAGCGAAGATCAACAGAGCACATCTCATCCTCATGTTTTCTCTCTGATGTGACTTCAGTCGAAAGATTTAGCCTAGATTTATAGGAATTAATAGCGTTGAAGTGCGGTGGAACCGTGAGCTTTGTTTCAGATTACTTCGGAATACGCGTTGACTGTTTCGATGTTCTTTTCACTTGTGAACTGCGAGGTGACCGAGACCTGTTGAAACACAGCCACGGGCTCGCA
>NC_051408.1:15244577-15245057 GCF_015228065.2 Penaeus monodon
CCTCTTTTCACCTTCCACCTTCTACCATTCGCCCCCCATCCTCTAACTTTTCCTTTCCCCCTAACTTTCTCTTTCCCGCTCTGCCATCTCCTCTCACACCCCAATCTTCGTTAAATTAATTCCTCCCCTTCCACTTCCTCTTTCCTACTCTTTAAACTCTTCTCCTTCTTTCGTTTTCTTATCCCTTTCTCTACCTCTCCCATCTTTTTTTTTCGTTGCCATCTCCCCTTTTCACATCCCATTCCCCTTGTTCATCCCCTTTTCCCCTGAAAGTCCCCTCCATATCTCCTTCCCTATCTCGCTTTTCTCTTTCAAGCCTCCTTCCCCTTCATCTCTGTCTCCTTTCCACACTCCCTCTCCCCTTCCTCTCCTTCCCCTCTCCTCTCTCCCCTCTCTCCTCTCCCTCTCTCCCTCCTCTCCCTCTTTCCCCCTTCCTTCTTGAGCTCCCCCCTCGGATACTCGTGTAAAGTATAAATGTAT
>NC_051408.1:15247106-15247574 GCF_015228065.2 Penaeus monodon
CCCCTGATTTACATAATCCTTTAAACCATTCTCTCTCCACATCACTCTTGGAAGAACGCCATCTGTTATCAGCAGAACTAATTAAGCTTAGTCCTGCATGACCTGAGCTCGCGATGACCCGGGTTATGCCAGCAGCTATGAATGGCAGCTTAGGTCATTCTCACGTTGCTAAGAATATGGCATACTCGTAGTTGGCGACAGAGCGGGGTATCAGCGAGCGGCGAGATTTAGCTTCAAGTGTGTCTAAGAATAAAGGATTCATTTTCGTTCAAGTATTGCTAAGAATAGCCAGAATGTTTACATCCACATTGTGCTCGGAATAGCCCTCTGCTGCTAAAAATATGGTGTCAGAAAATTTTTACTCGAAACAAAAGCGAGATGTGACTAACGTCTGGCGTATGAGGCATTAGGTTAGCATTGTTCATGGATGAGGACAGGCCCGTCAGACTCGGCGTCTTCATCACGGGG
>NC_051408.1:15248289-15248466 GCF_015228065.2 Penaeus monodon
TAACGCAAAGGACAACCTCCGTGAAGCAACAGGAATCTTCCCTGGCACAAGGCGCGTGCGTGGACACCTTGGGATCCTTGTATCATTGCTCACCAGATACTTGGATGGTTCACCACAAGTGTTTACTTGTAATCTGCAAAATAAACGAAAGTCTCATTTTACAAGAACTTTAAATAT
>NC_051408.1:15248653-15248780 GCF_015228065.2 Penaeus monodon
ATTTGCTCTACGGGAGACTTTGCCTCGGGAAGGGGTGAGGGTGGAGAATGGGGGTGGGGAAGGGGGCAGAGAATGGGGTCGAAAGTGGAGGAGGAGGGGGGGTGGAGATAGGGGTCTGTGAATAAGG
>NC_051408.1:15248885-15249093 GCF_015228065.2 Penaeus monodon
GGAAGGCGGAAGGTGAGGGGGCCAGGAGGGGAGGGGAGGGGGGTTGAAGAGTCGTTAACAGGGGTAATTTTGCTGGCGAAATATTTTCTTTTCATCTTGTCGTAAAGGCGAATTTGGGGCAAGATAAAGAGGAAGAGGAAGAAGTGCAATACCTTACTTGGTGCTTCTGATGGGAGGAACGTGACGCGTTTCGGCATATACATACGGA
>NC_051408.1:15249260-15249951 GCF_015228065.2 Penaeus monodon
GTCAAAGTTCATTCTGATGTATGTTAGCGTCTGGGAGATGAAGCCCCACAACATAGGGTTTGTGGAAGACAACTGAGATGTCTTGTTTCCTTGTCTTAGAGTGAGGCTAGTGTTATTCCTTTGAGCAACTCCTAATCTCCCGCGAGAAGCCTCTCTCTGCCAGTATACTTCGTCTACGATACTATAGGACCGTATATATTAGCGGACAGTATGATATTAGTGGACCAGGAATGATATTAGTGGACCAGGTATAATATTAGCGGACCAGGTATGATATTAGTGGACCAGGATGATATTAGTGATCAGGTTGTTTCGCAGGTATGATATTAGTGTCAGGCACATATAGTGTACAGCTATAATATACTACAGTATGATATTAGTGAACCGGGTATGATATTAGTGGACCAGGTATAATATTAGCGGACCAGGTATGATACTAGTGAACCGGGTATGATATTAGTGGACCAGGTATAATATTAGTGGGCCATGTATACTAATAGTGGACCAGGTATAATATTAGTGGACCATGTATTTGACACGTAACAGTGGGAGGATAGGAGTGTCACATCGACACTGCTCTTGGAAGGGGAGACCAAAACGACAATGCATTGAGTGACATAGCATATTTGCATTATTATGTAGTGACGGTAGAATTATGTGGTCAAAGAGAATGACATGAAGAAAATTAAAG
>NC_051408.1:15250442-15250650 GCF_015228065.2 Penaeus monodon
TGCAAAAGTATTTATTATTCGACATAAGATACGCTAATTAAATCGAGGTTCTCAAAATATCCTATTAACGTTTATTGCATCTTTATTCACCAGAATTTTATGAGATGGAGAGCAAAGAAAAAAACGTGATGTTAAGAGCTTGAAGATAGAGAATTTAGAGATGAGGCGGAAATAGATTATAATAGAGGAGACGGAAGATAAATGAATG
>NC_051408.1:15252009-15252249 GCF_015228065.2 Penaeus monodon
TACTGTATATCAGAAGAAATAAAAGACAAGTTAAGCAGAAGGACATCAGGAACAATCCACAAAGGAATAAATACCGAGATGAAAGGGAAAAGCAAACATTGTTGAACGCTCAAAGCCATAATTCGGGCCTGAACATTTAATGTCTTCTTGCTGCCTCGTGTTGGGTAGAATTATCAAAGTGTATATTTTTTGTGATTTTTTTCCTCTTATTTCTTGATGCATTCTCCCCCCCCCCCCCCG
>NC_051408.1:15252304-15252454 GCF_015228065.2 Penaeus monodon
CTCTGTCTACGGCAACTATCAGAGGTCCCTCAGATTAGGTTAAGAAAACAATCAGACAAGAGTCATTAAGTGTTATCTTTTTTTAACAATTTAGTATACATACAAATAAAAGATAAGCATGTATAAACACACCTGCGTCTCTGCTTACTT
>NC_051408.1:15252589-15252656 GCF_015228065.2 Penaeus monodon
CCTCGTTTTCCCTTAAACCATTTATTTGCATAAACCGAAATTCTATACTCATTCTCACATCACCCTG
>NC_051408.1:15253453-15253697 GCF_015228065.2 Penaeus monodon
CTCCTTCATCTGGCTGGAAGGGGTAACGTAGTGGAGGGGAGGGAGGGGAATGGGGAAGGGGGGGGAGGAAAGGGCGAAGAGGAATGAGATAAGGAGGGAAGCTTTGGAGGGAAGAAAGAAGGGAACTGGAAAGGCGGTTAGAAAGAGTAGGAAAGGTGAGGGAGAAGGTTGAGAAATGGTGGGGATGGGAAGGGATGGGAATGGAAGGCAAACGAGGAAACAAGGGTGGAAAAAGGAAAGAGGA
>NC_051408.1:15254622-15254838 GCF_015228065.2 Penaeus monodon
GCTGATAACAGATAGGTCGATATTCACAAACAAACGCGACAAACGCCCATGAAGGCGGCAGTAGATAATGCTTTACGAACATGACAACAGCCATTTCTGTTCCACATCTGAGAGGAGGAACCATCTGCCCAAGACAAGGCAGTGACTCTTGCAGAGACCTTGAGAGTTTATGCGTTGATGCACGAGACAGCTGGGGGTGTTTACTGTGCAGCTGGC
>NC_051408.1:15255366-15255500 GCF_015228065.2 Penaeus monodon
TGCGGAAAGGGTGAAAAGGCCAAGGAGAACAAGATAAGGGAGGAAGCTGGGGAGGGAAGAATGGAGGAAGCTGGAAAGGCAGTTAGAAATAATAGGAAAGGGTGAGGGAGAAGGCGGGGATGGGGAGGGATGGA
>NC_051408.1:15256779-15258374 GCF_015228065.2 Penaeus monodon
AGGGCAAGCTATTTGACTGTTTATTCCGCAAGTAAATTAAGGCCCAAAATTCGTCTTGACGTTGCATTTCTTGTTTATCTAAGAAATGTAAAGAATACAGCAAACTGCCCATGCACAGTGCACATCACGGCAGCTGCATGAGCATGAAGGCCTCACTTCTATGCATTAGTCACCGTCATCCAAGTTTAAAATTAACAGCTGATTTCTGTATATGTTGTTACACTGTAAGTTCATTCCGTTACACTTGTCCATCCCCAAGAGTTTGCCACCTGTTGCCCGTGTAGCAGAATGTTAGAAGATCATATTTCTTCTTTGCGGCTCTCACGGTCATCATCATCAGCTTTCTGTTTATTCTCGTTCGTTTTCTGTTTACCAATTCTGTGACTGAGCGCCTGCACAGAATTCGACCAGCAATTAATGTAACGGACACGGCCAGCCTCCGACAGAGGTCGCGCAGGTGTTCGTCCAGGTGCTTGTCCTTGAAGCCTGGGTTCTGGTGTCCTTTCAGAAAGAAAAGTTCGCGCACCTGATCTGGCAGACCAAAGGCCGGCCACTGCAGCAGGCGAGGCGGACGCAGATCGATGCGATGCCTGTCTCGGCGGAAGGATGCCCGCACAGCACCTGGAGGAGATGTGTGAGGCGCGTGTGCTTGGTGCTCGGAGCCCAAGCGGTGATGTGAGGAGAGTGTGGGCGGCGCGGAGGGGCCTTGGTGGTGAAAAATAGTAGCTTGTAGTGATGAATTGCCGTTTGCACTAACGAAGATGACCGTGGACGTGAACAAATAGCTATGCTGATAGGAAATAGAAGAGCTTATTAGGAATGCTTTCCGACAGCCCATCCATTTTTACCACATATATATTTACATATACCGGATTATATATTAAACATCGGCCGTTCATCCTACACTGTCAAAGCCACAGCGACACCTGTGTTCCGCCAGCATGAGACAGTGAATGAAATACAAATAAAAAGATGTCTTGCAGAGATAGTCCGAGTCTGCCTCTCATGGCGGTGGTGAGCCACTTTTCATATTATTGCAGGTTCCCTCTTTAACTCATGAGCCCGGCGTCGCGATGGGCACGCTGCGCCTTAGGTCTTTCAAGAATAAGGTCGGCATCCGTGCATCTGCGAGTGATCCAAGTCGGTTAATAATTCTAAAACGGCAGCAGATGAAGACATCCGACGTGGAAGGTGTCAAGCCACCGGGGGCCGTAAGGAAAATGATCTTGTGCTGAAAAGCGAGGAATTCGCCATTACTGCGATGATGACTTGGCCGTCGCCTTGTACACTTCACTTCATATTTACATTTTTCATGACTAAACTAAGGGAAGGCGTGCCAAGACTGTGCCTCTCGCAGCTTGGCACTCGCTAGTGTTCCCCACAACTCGACTCCACCACAGTGCCACCCACCTCCTTCCACGCCCGCCCTCTGTCGCCACCTCTCACGAATGTCTAATGAGGCGTCCTGCGTGACCGCCAGCCAGCTCCAAGGGACGCCCGTGGACGCCCACTCTCCTCCTCCTTCAGGATTCTCATCGCGAAGAATCTTATAATGGCCTCCAGCATAGCTTCATTCCTCCTTTGCAAATCCCTTA
>NC_051408.1:15258428-15258653 GCF_015228065.2 Penaeus monodon
ACTTTTTGTCACTTCTAATTACCTTTGGGTATTAAATGTCATATAATTGGTTTAACTAATTTTAGACAACACACATACGAGTATGTCTTGTCCATAGAATTGAAGTGTCACCAGATTTGCATGCCCCACATTATGCATCTTATTATTAATATCACAATGAATTTAAACAGTTGCCAAGGCAATAGAAAGTAAAACACGTTATATAAGTGTCATATACAGCTTAAC
>NC_051408.1:15258699-15258781 GCF_015228065.2 Penaeus monodon
GAAAACGCAGAAACCATTAAATATTTACTTACACTTGCCTGACCTACTCCAATAAGGACACAAGCACCCCCCCCCCCCCCCC
>NC_051408.1:15258891-15259892 GCF_015228065.2 Penaeus monodon
TTTCCCCTCAAAATATGACTCCATAGATACTGTAAACGATAAAACTAACATTAAGAAATATGATATCCGAGATCATTTTTGAATGATGTATGAAGTACATACGTATATACTAAAAAAAAATAATGTTATCAAAAGCAGATATTTAAGACAAAACTTCATGTAAATGTAATATAAAGGAAATAACATATAAAAGGATATAGATAATATCTTAACTACATGCAAATCAAATTAGCTTGGATACATTCCTGGATAACTGTACTTGGCAATGTCTACGATCCATAACTGGATAAATCAGGTGGTATTTTCAAAATTAAAAGGATAAACAAAATTAATAATAAACAAAACCGTTCAGAATGGAAATTGTATACTAAAGTGAAATTCAAAGAGACGTGAACAAAATACTCTGCAAATACGCTCGTTCAGCAATAAGCGAATTAAAGCGAATCCAACTCCGTCACTAATCGTCACACAAGCAACCCTTGGCCCAAACCACAAGCAAAACCCGTTCATACAACCCATCCACATAACCCATCCACATAACCCATTCATACAACCCAATCACACAACCCATCCACACAACCGATACACACATCCCAGCCACGAAACCCATCCACACAACCCTCTCACACAACCCATCCACACAACCGATCCACGCAACCCAGTCACACAACCCACTTGCATAACCCATTCATACAACCCACTCACACGACCTATTCGCATAACCGATCCACACAACCCATCCACACAACCGACCAAGCAACCCATCCACGCAACCCATCCACGCAACCCACTCACACGACCCCTATTTCGCCCACCACAACTGAAGCCAGCATCGCATGTCCCCCATCAGCCTCAGCACTTCGTCGCTCAGCCCGATCGCAGGGGAGATGCAGCATCCACGCTCATCTCAGCCAGACCCGACGGCCAAGAGCAAGCGAGGAGGCACGCACAGCAGGGGGTGAGTGAGGCAAGGTCAGAGCGGTTTCGCGTCTCTGGGCAAG
>NC_051408.1:15260619-15260766 GCF_015228065.2 Penaeus monodon
TTTAGTGTGATATAATGTTGACATAAAGTAAATTGATTACTACTGATGTTGTAGTGTGGAAGTGAAACATTGCCACAGTTACTGCAGAGGCGACCAGCGTCATTGGCTGTGTCACTTAGAGAGGTTTTTTTATCTCCTATCCCTTGA
>NC_051408.1:15262298-15262863 GCF_015228065.2 Penaeus monodon
CATTCTCAGTTATGAATTCCTTTGAGACAAACTGTTGACACCGAACCCTACCGCCAAGACCTCCTGGGAACACGTTTTGCAGACCAAGATGAGAAAATAAACAACGAAGAGAAAGGGACGTTGAAGACCCGCAACGTTTCGAGTGAAACTATTTACCTCATCGGGAAGGTTATCCCTGAAAACAGACTCCCCTCGGCTTGCAATATCGTGCGAAGGAGCTGACACAGAGACGCGGACCTTTGATCAGGTGAAGTGTGACAAATACTCCACCGGTTTCCATAACGACGGTGCTGTGGGCGGCGCGAGTGAGTGACAACGACTTCTTCATTAGCGTTATTTGGGTCTAGATGGAAATTCTTGGCTTCAGTTAGCGCGCGGGGGACGGAAATCGTCCCCGAATCATGTGCTAAGTCGTTACGGTGTGTGGTGTTTTTATTGGGTGATTTTTGGTTGTTTTCTTATAAGGGCGAAGGGAAAATATGTGTTGAGGTGATGTAAAATCAATATAGGTATTCAGTGTTATTTAATTCGGGACGGTTATGAAAGATAATCGGCTTTTACCAGT
>NC_051408.1:15263069-15263467 GCF_015228065.2 Penaeus monodon
ACCTAGGAGAAATATTCACAGCCAAGGGAGTAGGAGTAGAATATATATTCTAATGTGTAGACGGCGTTCCACGTCAGTGATAAAGGCCGCCTGAGCATATCGACAGGAAAAGGAAAAAAAAGAGATAGGAAACAGAGAGAAGAGAAAACGAAAATATACACAAATAGTTGAGTGACCTTATGAGACGTCCCGGTAGTTACTTGACCTGACCTTTAAGGAAGCCAAGCCGGATCAGTGACCTGTCAGCAGGAAGCGACGCCTGCTGAGTGTCACGGGGAGGCGGGGCGAACGGCCTCGCCTTGGTCGGCTCTCTTAAAATGAAGTGCTGATTTTCGCTCGCTAATGAATGCTGAGACAAATTGGAAGGAAGGAGAATGCTTTCAGGAACATACATATTC
>NC_051408.1:15263821-15263894 GCF_015228065.2 Penaeus monodon
AAGAGGGAAGGCAGGGCGCGAACCCAGGACATTGCGATTGCAAAGCCAGCACTTTACCACTGAGCTATGCCAC
>NC_051408.1:15265452-15266301 GCF_015228065.2 Penaeus monodon
TATGCTAATTAATATAAAGGAACGCAAGTACTCATCTATGAGGATTTACTAACACGCCACGGTAAAAATAAACAGCCATCCAATTATCCAGAATGTCAATGAAAATCTTCCGAAATAACTTGTCAGTATTTGATTTCAGCAGAACAGTTAGTCATAGGCAGGCCCATGGCAGCTAAATACACAGGGATTTAACATGGTACACAGGGATAACATGGTATTAGACAAAATTCCTTGCTAATTTTTTTAGAGGCGTTTCTAAGGAAAGTTTTAAAACACAAATCTTAGAAGTGTCTATACATTCTAATGTATAGATCAGGAATGTATTTCCTGTGTATTTGATTACATTAAAGACATATAAGCACAATTTTGCAAATACATAGACACGATATCCACACAGAACCTAAATGTAAATTCACAACCAACGTCCCATAGTTAACATAAACACTGACAAATGCAAAACAAATACAGGTGTCAGACTTTATCCACGTCAAAAACACAAACGACAATTTTCCCTTATTCCCCAGGTCCATTTTTCTGTCATCTCATCACCTCCTCTCTTCCTTTCCTTCTCTTTCCCTTCTCTCTTCCTCTTCCCTCCTTCCTTTCTTCCCTCTTCCCTCTCCACACCTCACTTACCGTCTCCCTGCCTCTCTCCCCTCTCATTCCCTTCCCTCTCTCTCCTCTCTCTGCCCTTTTCCCACCTCCCCTCTTCCTTCCCCTCACCTCTCCCTCCCCTTTGGTTAAGGGACACAGTGGACAGGCACGAAGGAACGGCGCTATTATTAACTATGACAGCTGAGTATTTTTACCCTATGATTAAGCGGGAAGCTAATTCTGTCGTCGGCCTCT
>NC_051408.1:15267043-15267215 GCF_015228065.2 Penaeus monodon
CGCAAGTAGAGGGGAGGGAAGATGTTGAGGAATGCGCGGGAAGGGGAATAAGGGAAGAAAATAGGAACGAAAAGGAGGCGGGGAAAAGAAATAGGCTCAGATGAGAATGAAATGGCGTAGAAGAAAAGAACAAAGGAGAACAAAGTAGTAAAGAAACAAGAAAACTCTGAGA
>NC_051408.1:15267306-15267466 GCF_015228065.2 Penaeus monodon
TGGAAAGAGTAATATTAAAGCTAATAATAAAACATATCGGGAAGCGAAAACAGAAAACAGGTACAATAAAAAGTTAGGAATAATAAAATCAGAAAAATAATTCAAAAAGTAAGAAATAAAAGCAAAAAAAAGAGAAAAATATAACGGAAGCATACCATTA
>NC_051408.1:15267609-15267741 GCF_015228065.2 Penaeus monodon
TGATGCGTTAGTGATGCTGGTTTCTGAAAGGAAAACATCGAGCTTCATAGATGGGTGGGAAGGGTGAAGATGCTACGGCGACTGAATAGAAAGTTTAAATAGAGCCCCGAGTGCCTTGCCAACACCGGCCGC
>NC_051408.1:15270739-15270969 GCF_015228065.2 Penaeus monodon
TCTCCCAGTCCCTTTTTGCTCCGTCTGCCTTGCGATTCCTCCTCTATTTATATATATATAAAAAAAAATCGAGGGGAAAGTCCAACAGGGTATGTATGGTAACGTGATAGATTTCGGATAATAGTAAGTCTGCCCGTTACTTTAGTTCGCCAAGGGGTAAGATATTCGCCTTGGAGTGCGGGTTGCTCTTCATTCGAGAGGATGGGGTTCCACTCAAGGCTTCAGTAGAA
>NC_051408.1:15272194-15273450 GCF_015228065.2 Penaeus monodon
GCATTCCTGCCTGGCCCTTACCGTGTAGAGTTTGTTTGTTGTGTCTCTCGCTCTGAGCTGACGAGGACGTACTCGCAACAGGTGTTTGTGCTGAAACCGCTCCGTCTGAAGTCGCTCTGTATAAAGTTGCCTCGTATGACTCTGTATTATGAGAGAGTCACGTTTTTAGTACGAGGAGCTTGGTTTATTTGATGGAAAGGATTTTTTAAATGATCTGATAATGATTTTTTTTTCTTCTTTTCTTTGAATAAATCTAAGGAGAAAAGGTCTGTGCCATTCTTAGTTGGACTATATTTATGTTAATTTGCTTGTTAATTCTAATCCTGGGATTATTATGTGTATTAGTAGATGATGTAATCTGGTGCATTTCCTAAGCCTACTCAGGCTTATGCGTGATATTTATATATTCATTATTTTATGTTATGATAAATAATTCCCTAATCTATAAAAATTCTTGAATAATTCCGAACCGCCGGGTAGTCTTCACATTAGCGAGCAGCCGTATCGTTACTGACACAAGCGTGACGCATTTGATGTATTACATGACATATTTCTATATACATGTGTACAAGTTCAGCTTAAAGAACGATTGGGGAACATGAGAATTTCGCTTAGCGTCACTGTACTTGACATATGCTGATAAATGAATGCATGCCACTCAAAAAAATGATAAATAACAATAGTAGATAAGCAAATAAGTAAGAGGGTAGATAATTGAGGGAGTGGTTGTTATTTGCAATGGATATAAATTACTGTTATTCCTTGTCGGGATACCCCGTAATATCATTCCTTTGGTAACAGACATAGAAAGTAAATAAGTACTCAGAGGTAGCTGAAATAAGATTTATTTTCATCATTATAAGGTCTGTACAGCGTTATGACACACAGTTGGACCCAGTTATGGTCCCAGTTACGGTCTCTTCTCAACGACGAGGCAGCAGTGACAGCACGAGCGAGGAACTGCATCAGCTCCTCGTCCGCCATCGTACTCCTCGATCAGCGTCACTCCTCTCCACAAGGGCATGCGATGGACTGTCTCTGCGGCTTGTCTGGAGTCTTCCCGTTCTGTCTACTCTTTCGTGGCGGACGGGGCAGGGCAGTCAAAGAGAGCGAGGCTGACGAACTCCACAGAAGAGATACCGGAGGTGAGTCGACAGTTTGCGGCTGCCTTTCGATATCACCTAAAATAATCAAACCTGGGGGCCAAGGGGTACTTTCTGGTTGGCCATGGAAGAATGTGAAAATCATGACGTCAA
>NC_051408.1:15273585-15273661 GCF_015228065.2 Penaeus monodon
AGATGACTGACACTAAACGGGGCTTTGGAGATTAGTATATATTAGTCGGGGGCCACAGAATGAAAAAAAGTTGGGA
>NC_051408.1:15273883-15274023 GCF_015228065.2 Penaeus monodon
AAGTATTGAACGAAATGTTGAACAACAGATGGCATGTAATTAGAAATAACTGTCCATTTTTCTCTGGTATCAAAGGTTAGAATGCGCTCAAATTACATAATTTTGGAAAATTTCGAGTGCGCTACACAGTGCTGCCATTG
>NC_051408.1:15274397-15275055 GCF_015228065.2 Penaeus monodon
TTTGCTCAAGGCTAGCCTCCTGAAATAGAAGGAATGAGCTCTTCTCCACGTTCCTTAAGACTTTTAAGTTTTCCTTCGTAAAGTTTCTTAAGTGTTACAGGAATGCTTTCGGCTCGCTACAGTCCAACAGCTGAGCGTACACAGGCAAGCTTAATAACGAGGAATTTAAAACGAATGTTCACAGGAGACCAAGGACGAGGATGAATACCTGGCTGGAAGTGTGTTTACGAGTCCTTGTTTAATGAATGACAGGAGGTGTTTATTGATGTCATTTCCGGATGTAGTTGAGCAGGAGATGTATTCGACGTGACATATTTCCATTAGAAGTACGTGTAACTTTTAAGAAGGTGTGGCATCGAAACAAACCAATGGAGGATTAACTATCCTTAAGAAAACGATAACAATCAAATGTTCAGAATATAGAACTATACGTTTATTATCCATATCTCAGAAAATACTCTTAGCATTGACAAAATATATTAATTAACTGGAAATGACCAGTTTGGTTTTAGATCTGGAGGTGAAACTGAGGAAAACATGGAAGCAATGAAGACGGTGAACAAAAGGAAGCGTTTGTTTCCTCACAGATTTGAGGAAGCAACTTGGCAGGAAGAAGCTGTTTGAAGTCCTGAAGTGATGGACGCTGCTTGGGTAGAGA
>NC_051408.1:15275092-15275215 GCF_015228065.2 Penaeus monodon
ATCCAATTTGCTGGAGAAGAATCGGAGTCTAGAGAGGTTGGTAATGGGATCCGAGAGGGCTGTTCCACATCACTAGGGCGACGTAACATCCAAAAAGACACGATGCAGGAATCTTCTTCAGAC
>NC_051408.1:15275496-15275813 GCF_015228065.2 Penaeus monodon
AAACATGCACTCCCATGTCTTTTCCTCATTAGGCATAATTTATAAATCTAGCCATTCTAGCAATTGGAATTTTATGACGTCATCAGTGTCGTAGCTCTGACGTCAGAGAAGCTGAAATATAAATATATGAACAACTTTTTCAGAGTTTCCGTTTTTGGTGTTTAGCTGTTCCTTTCAAAATGATTCAATCTTTGCCTCAATGATTCTGTATTTTTTTTGTCTTACAAAAGGTACTGATAATAACACGGTGGAAATACAAGTCTAAGGCTGGCAAACAAGTTTCAGACATGAATTTTAGAAAGGTCTACTCAAGAGCT
>NC_051408.1:15276366-15276625 GCF_015228065.2 Penaeus monodon
CTTCACACAAACACAGCGATGTCTCCAATCTACTGCTTGTTAAGAAACCAATTCGGTCACTTTCGGCCGCTCCTGAGTGACTGGAAGCTCACTCCTTCCCCGAAAGATATGAAACACAAATGATCTATTTAGATTGCGAATCAGTCAAAGGTTTCCCTACTGTATCTTGTTGGAAAATTATTTGTGTTCGATTACAAACCCCTCAAGGTTTAGATGCCCAAATATCTTGCCTGCGATATGGTCGGTGCACGAACTGGGT
>NC_051408.1:15277349-15277602 GCF_015228065.2 Penaeus monodon
AAAAACCGCGACGCAGCCACGGCCCGCCGCGCCCGGCGAATTCTGAAGGGAAGATAATCCCCCCCTCCCCCACCACGCCCGCCCTCGGCTAACGCCAGCGGCAACTGCGCCTCGCGGCCGCCGACGTTCCTGAAAATGCGTCAGGAACATGACCACATCCAACAGTCGTCCGGAAGCGTTGCCAAATGGGTCATACCAGCGAAGCGGCTTCTAGGCTTAGAGGAAAGCAACTGTTCGGAGATTCAGATTTCTG
>NC_051408.1:15278257-15279498 GCF_015228065.2 Penaeus monodon
CCATCACGCACTCACATAAAATTACTATTACTATGAATAGAATCATCAGTAATGGAAAAGATTTAACTTCGTCAAAAGATATTATCATAAACAGAATCTCCATACAGGAAACATTAGTGTAGTTCTTATACATTCCGTTATCAAAAACACGTGTTTGTAGGTTGGGTGTTGTCACCTGTGTATCATTTTGACATTTTTTTTTAATCCCTTTTCAAATATTTTTTTTGTGGGATATTAAACTGTCAGTTCAAGTTTTTGTAAGATTATACCAGTGAGAGACAGAATGAAAAAGAAAGAAAAAAAGATGAAAATGAAAAAAAAAGAATGCTTTCCTCTATTTTTTTTTCTGTCAAATATCAGTAGCCGAAGTTTCTTTGCGTTTTCTATTTATTTTTTTTTCTTCAGAAACTGGATGTTTTCAATTCGTATGTTCTTTGATTTGTCAGTGATATTCATATAATAAGAATTACTGACGATAAATTATCTTTACAATACATGTCATATACCTTGTGTCTTATTGTAGTATCTTTAGTACCCTAGAGTATCTTCAGCATCCTTAAGTATCTTTGTGTCTGGTAAGATGAATGCGTTATCAGTGAAATTACTCTAAATTTCACCTTCCTTGCCACAGTAATACCGCCATCGTCGCAGATTCATTGACTGCAACTGTCACCTCTGAGTACACGATGACCCATACCTCACATACATACACATCTCATAAAGTAGAGAAAAGAATTACAACGAACGATTTAGTAATGGAAATGAATAGAAATGATGGACTCACATCTGTCAAGGGAAAAAATAAGTCTCTATCAACTCTTTACCTTCAGGTAGGAGAAAAAAAACAACACAATATACCAAAGAGATTCAGAAAAAAAAACACCTGAGCTCTGATTATGCAAAACTTTCACCCGATAAAAGTATCACCAAAACACGTCACTATCACCCCCAAAAAACTATTTGAAAGGAAATTTAGTGCTGTCCTGTCTGGTAGCGTTCACATGTGTTTTGTCTAACGTTAAGAGCACATCATTCATCAAGACACAAGAAACAAAAAGCAAGACACAAACAAATTATAGGAAGATGGGGGGGAGATAAATAAATGAGCCAGGGCTGTCGGGGGAAGATTATATCAAAATATGTATCACCTTTAATGACGGTTTGTGTTAAGGCGAAACGCAGAGGGGGCGAAGACGGGTCAGGTGGTCATGTGAAGGCGTGGAAGGAAGGTCATAGGGTCA
>NC_051408.1:15279847-15280184 GCF_015228065.2 Penaeus monodon
CATCTCGAGGCGCGTTAGACATAAATTAATCTCCAGCGCGAAGACCTGCCAGAGAGGCTTCCGTGAGAATACTGATCCTCCTGCAAAATCCTTTGTAATTCGCATTGAAAGTCCTTCACCCACGCACGCAGTCGAGCGCTCCTTGTCCCGGAAATAAAGCTGTCTTTATTTCCTTCCCTTTATCTCGAGGAAATAAATGGGAAATTGTGCATCAAAAAGGCGATGTTTTAACCGCCCGGAGAACGCTTTGTTTGGCCGATTACTCAGAGCCGGATTTAAGGTGTTGAGTTTTGTTTTTAAGCGATTTAGAAGAAAGGGAAAGGGTGTTTTCTCTCTG
>NC_051408.1:15280919-15281589 GCF_015228065.2 Penaeus monodon
ACAGATTTTTTTTAGGGAGACGGGAATTTTCACACTTTTTCTTCTTTTTTTGTTTCTCGATCAGGCTTAACAGAGACGCCAAGAAATCGAGCGTATGCCTAAGAACTGCGATGGGTGTGTAGAAGTCACGTCCACACACACACACCCAATATAGCTCGCGACTTCGGCTTCAGAGTCATTTTGCCATCAACACTAGCAATAGCAATCAACATCATCTCCTTCTAATATTATCCTATTCATCATGAGATTATCTTCGGTGATGACATTCTTCGTAATTAATGGCATACCTATTCATCATAATTACAGTTGTTATGATAAGATGAATCGCCATCGTATACCACTGACAGTTTAACACGATAAAACCGTAATGATCACCACTAAACACAGTCATTATTAATTCTATTACCGTCCCCTTAATAAAAGTTAAAAGTTAAAGTTATAAGTTAAACGTCCCTCTAGATAATACTATTCCAAGGTCATATCAATATCCGTGTATCTTTTAACCTCCTTTCACACTACTGTCTACATCATGACCACATCACATTAAGGTTTTGATAAGCGGAGACACACTCACAGACAGGCGGTGACAAACTACCCTTCCTGTTATGTCATCTTCGCCCTCTCGCTCTTTGATAAGTGTGAGTAGAGGCGATAGTGATTTACAAGGCTC
>NC_051408.1:15281662-15281930 GCF_015228065.2 Penaeus monodon
ATATCCTTAATCTTGTAATTTCTATTCTTTAACTCTCCCCTTTATTATTTTACCTCGTTTGTTCTCCCCTCTCCGTTCCCATAACCTCCCCTCCCCTCTCTCTACACCTCTGTCATTTCTTTCCATACCCCATACACTCACCTCGTCTCTCCTCTTATACTCACTCTCTGCTCCTGTCACCATTTACCTCTGCTCACCTCTCTTCCTTCTCGCTTTTGCATCTCTATTTTTTCTCCCAACCCTTCTCCCCCCTCTTCTTACTCCTTTG
>NC_051408.1:15281969-15282094 GCF_015228065.2 Penaeus monodon
GGTCACCTCTCCTCTCCCCACTTCCGTCTTTCAACAAATCTTCTCCCCATGTATGCCCCTTTCCCTCTCTCGTATCCTCCCTTCCCCTCTTCCTATTTGCTCTCCTCCCCTCTTCCCCTTAAATC
>NC_051408.1:15283443-15283642 GCF_015228065.2 Penaeus monodon
CAGAGGCGGATACACATGCACCTGTTTTTAATACCCGCCATAAGAAAGGGAGATGATCAGCATGTTGACGGCTGCGACTCCTCTCGTCACATGATTTATGTGACATTCGCTACCATGGCGTTAAGGGTTACGAAGACTCAGCTGGTCTCTGGGTCGGGCTGTCGCTTCTTGAGGACATCCCCCCCCCTTTATTCTCGCT
>NC_051408.1:15283761-15284054 GCF_015228065.2 Penaeus monodon
ACCCCCATTTACTTTAATTTTATCTCCTCCTACCTGGCTTTTATTCTTTCCTCCTCATTCACTCTTTCTAACCCCCCCTCCCCTCTAACCCTACCTTTACCCTTCCCCCCAAACTCCCCACCCCCTCCCCCTCCCTATCTCGTAAGGACAGCTGGTTATGATTTAAAAATTCTCGGACGTATGGCAGGTTCTGACGTTGCATTCTGACATGATTTAAAGTGAATGAATTTCTAACACTTCAAGAAGGATACAGACGTGATAAAAAGTACTTGGAGTAGTGGATTTGTAAAAGT
>NC_051408.1:15284370-15284921 GCF_015228065.2 Penaeus monodon
GCAGACAGACCAATACAGGATATATGCTATAAAAACAAATTTTATCCCAAAAAATAATAAACAGACACAAATAAACTAACGGACATGTGGGAAAATCAGTGATAAACAGATGGACAACAGATACAAATGAAAATAGATATACATCCCCTTCGACATATAACGAGCATGAACAGTGAACTAGAGGACAGTGATCTTGGGAACAGTGAGCTTGTGAACAGTAAATTTGTGAACAGTTGGGAGAAGTGAACATTGAACATTAACATTGAAATGAACACAAACGACTCTGCGTCAGGTTTATAGGAACGTTCTTGACACCTTCAATTTCATGCAGTTTTTTTTCTAAGATTAATCAAATGAGGAAATTTATCTACGTTCTAGAAAGCTCTTCATATATCATGTGATCGTTTTTATTCATTTCTCATAAAACAAAATCCCACTTTTATTTTCACCTCATATTTTCTATTTAAAAAGATATATATATATCCTGTCTGTTTTACTAGCTTCTTATTTTTCAATATAAAAAAGCCCACATCTATCTTATCATTTCTCTA
>NC_051408.1:15285063-15285167 GCF_015228065.2 Penaeus monodon
AAAAAGCACTACACCTTATAAATCCGATGAGAAAACGAGTGAAATGGAATGAAAAGGAGTGAGGTAAGTTAGTTCGATTAAGCTCCTACCAGCTCCTCCTTAAG
>NC_051408.1:15285225-15285587 GCF_015228065.2 Penaeus monodon
AGCTCCTATCAGCTCCTCCTTAAGTTAGCTCCTCCTTAAGTTAGCTCCTCCTTAAGTAAGTTAGTTCGATTAAGCTCCTATCAGCTCCTCCTTAAGTAAGCTCCTCCTTAAGTAAGTTAGTTCGATTAAGCTCCTATCAGCTCCCCCTTAAAGTTAGCTCCCCCTTAAGTAAGTTAGTTCGATTAAGCTCCTATCAGCTCCTCCTTAAGTTAGCTCCTCCTTAAGTAAGTTAGTTCGATTAAGCTCCTATCAGCTCCTCCCAGCTCAGCCTCGCGTGCGGACGAAAATTACGACCTCAGGCCATTGAGAGACGTGTCGGGGCTTGGGCGGGGGGGGGGGGGCGCTTCCTGTTATTAATTTAC
>NC_051408.1:15286308-15286459 GCF_015228065.2 Penaeus monodon
ACCATCTTTAGGAAACATACTCAAACTATGACAGCGACGCACTTGCTCATATTCAAGATCGTAAACATGTTTTAAGTATCCCTAAAGGCACTCGTTCACTCTGCTGTGGATAGATATAGATTCCAAAAATAGCCATCAAACAACTTAAAAA
>NC_051408.1:15286537-15286746 GCF_015228065.2 Penaeus monodon
TGTAATAATCATTAAAAAAATTATAATCAGTCCCTTGCTCTTTCTTCACTAAGTGTGGTCACGGCACCTGCTCACTCGGAACTACGTGGCTAATGCTGAGAGTACTTCGCCAAATGTACCTCGTCTTTGTCACGATCATTCTGTCTCAGATTCTTCGCTACACGCAGACGCACGTACTCTCGTTCGTGTTGAGGCATGTGCTAAGGCAC
>NC_051408.1:15287520-15287926 GCF_015228065.2 Penaeus monodon
TCCATGGATCAGTCATTTGTAAACCCGACCAGCCGCCCTTCAATCCTGTGAAACATACACAGACCCGCCCTTCCCCTTACCCCTGGAGTAACGCTCGCGCAAAAAGGCCGATTTGTGTCCCTGAGATCTGTTGCCATCACGCAGCAACAGTCCGTCTGCGGGAGAGAAATATACACAGACCGGCCTGGTAAGGGTCTCTTTGCGGAAATCTTGTTGTAAACACTTACAGGTGGTTATGATAAAGGAGTTGTAACCTGGGGCCTGTTCCCGTTTTCTATTTGTTCCTCGTTTTCTGTTTTTGGTTCTTGCTATATATATATCTGTCTGTCTGTATGGCCCTATTTTCTCTCTCTTCCTCTTCTTTCTGCTTTTCTGGTTCTTGCTTCTTCTGCTGTCTTTCCCATCT
>NC_051408.1:15288120-15288227 GCF_015228065.2 Penaeus monodon
CGCTACAGTTAAACCAAACCTATTATATTATTTCCTTCGACATTTTTGTCCCTACCTCACCACATAGAAAAATAAACACACGCGGGTGGAAAAATGTGTAATGCGAC
>NC_051408.1:15288272-15288544 GCF_015228065.2 Penaeus monodon
TCAGAGGAAAATCTATTTGAGAAAATATTCAAAGCATTCTTACGAGTACCCAGCTATCATCAAGACCAACGCGCTGATCAATGGCCTTTTTCCCGAAAACTATTCAGTGTTGAATGATATAACATAGTCATTTGCTTCGCCTTTCTTGTCTTTTTTGGTGTATTGAAGATAATAACTTGAGTATCTATATCATGGATTTATAACCTACATTCTCTCAAAGATCATAAGGACATTGCTAAAGTAAAATACCTTTGAATACACTTCTTTTCACA
>NC_051408.1:15288772-15289019 GCF_015228065.2 Penaeus monodon
CTGAGAAGTACTGCCAAGGGAAACATTGACTCATTGCTTACGTTCGGGGCTAAGATCACCTGTGTCTTCTTCTACATTCTCCTTCAGAGTGACTGCCCTTCTATCTATCTCTGTTTTGAGTTTTCTTTCGATTTTCTTTCATTTTTTTTCTGTTGTTCTTATCTCCCGATCTTTCAGTCTTTTGTAGTGTTTTTTTTTTATCTGTCAGTCTGTTGCCCTTTTTTTATGCATTTGCGTTGTGTGTGTG
>NC_051408.1:15289099-15289285 GCF_015228065.2 Penaeus monodon
TTGCTATGTTATCTTTCCTTTGTTCACTGTATCCGTTCATCTGTTTTATGTGCGTACTTCCTCTCTTTCTCTCTAATATTCACATCTTTCTCCTTTTTATTCATTTTCTTCCCTTCTACCATACTTTCTTTTCGTAAATAATGTCCTCTTTATCCCAACTAATATTCGCCTCTTTCACCTACCCTT
>NC_051408.1:15291168-15291296 GCF_015228065.2 Penaeus monodon
AGAGGGAGCGAGAGTTGTTGGACGTCACGACCTTGGGCTGTTTTCTTCCGACTGCGGTTAACGGGACCAAAATACTCAAGCGGTCGGCCAGCGCTGTGTATTGTCTCCCTCTTCCACTCCCGTCTCCC
>NC_051408.1:15295302-15295982 GCF_015228065.2 Penaeus monodon
CTTACATTTGATTGTGCTTTAGTCTAGATTTTTTGTTACGTCAGTATACCTACATTTAAATATATCGAGTCATTTATTTGCCTCCCGCTGCCCTTCTGTTCTTTCTAACACTGCATACGTTATCAAAACAATAAATGACAGACCCAGACTCCTTCGCAGAATCTCCTATTTCGTTCCTCTCGGGTTCGGAACCGATAGTGTACGTTCGGATCCCTTAATCTCGGCTCAGATCGCGCCGACGCTCAGCTCTCATTACAGCTCGCGTCGGGGAAGAATAACACGGCAAAGATGCTTCACTTTCTGCGACGGGTCCTTGGCACGAGTTTCCGTGACGTCATCAGGTCACACAAATGACTCACCACCTGACCACGAGTCGCTCAAACGCCAAGACTCGGGGAGAAGAGGGGCCGAAGGATCAGGGGACGCTCTCATACCGCGAGAGTGAGAGCGAGTTAAAGAAGGATTTGCAGGGGAAATGGGTGTCGCTAAACGTATTCGTGATGTTTGTTTTGCTCAGTGTAGAATCGAGGAATTGTGGGTAAATGCCTGCTCTGAGGAGAACTACGTCTAGGGCCGTATCCCGGGAGGGTGTTGCTTGAGAAAGTGCGTATGTACTTTACATATCCACATACATACACGTACTTTGAGGGTATGATGAGATATATATGCACACTCTTCAA
>NC_051408.1:15296545-15296763 GCF_015228065.2 Penaeus monodon
CACGCCAGACTATGCATGTGGTGCCATTAACATATTTCAGTGCCACACTCATGACACGTTCGTATTAAAGATAAAAATAGGAAGCACCTGTATATTTAACCCTGACAAGTCGTTTTAGCAAAATGCATGTGACTTGCTCTTTATTTAAATCTCGGGATGCCATGAAGTTAGTTGCATATCTATCTTGCATTCATGGAAGGGAGATAAAGGCCATGAAT
>NC_051408.1:15297052-15297175 GCF_015228065.2 Penaeus monodon
TCTTGCTTCTGGAGGGGGAATGTCCAGTTAAGTCTGCTTGAATGTGAGATATTCCCTGTAAAGCCTTTACCAATCATGCTACTGTTTCCACACTGGCCAGATGTCTCTTATGTGCGTGCGTGC
>NC_051408.1:15297476-15297798 GCF_015228065.2 Penaeus monodon
CACGCATATCACTAATTACACATTTTAGCAATACAAACAAATGTCTTGATCTCAAAACTAAGGACATTTGAAAATTCCGTTTGATAACAGATAACCTTCAGCGGCTCTGCACCAAGCGCCTTCCTCAGACTCCGAACCTCTTTTTCAACTACGCAAATGAAAGCAACAGGTCATAGAGTTAATCAAGTGACATTTTTCAGCCTAGGTCATATATTTTCGGACAGACCTGTGCGCTTGTTTCTGTTTGGATGCCTTGGATTACTGTGCAAAGAGTCACTTGCAACTTTTTGGAGAGTCTTTTCCTTCTAGAAGGAAGCTGACT
>NC_051408.1:15298094-15298313 GCF_015228065.2 Penaeus monodon
AACAAACAAGCAAACTACGTTTATATAAGATTGGTTAAAAAAAATATGGAGTTTCTGTTTGTTACGTAAATGTAAAACCTGTGAGATATTAATTTCCTCGTCTTTGGAAGCTGGTTGCTTGATGAGATATTGTGCCTTCGTGATAATTAGCAAGATGTTATCTCAGAGGCAAGAGGCTGCATCTGCATTTCTGACAGTATTCTTCTCTCGACCAAAAAG
>NC_051408.1:15298367-15298992 GCF_015228065.2 Penaeus monodon
GCTTCCCTCACCTGTGTTTACGCCAGCGTCAACTGCATGATATAAACGTATTTCTATGTCAGTGTCTCTGCGCCATGAACTTCCTTATCAAACATTCCAATCCTACAGACATTTCTTTCATTTTTTTTTCGTCGTCATACGAGCGCCGTCGCACGTGACTGGCAGAAATGTCATGCTTCCTAGTCAATGACTCACCGTCTGTGTGTTACCGCACCTGTTCCGACGATGAAAGCCGCTGCGAAAATAGTTTCACATGTATAAGCAGCTCGTCAATGTCCGTCTGTTTTGGGGACGAGATAGCATCGATACAGAGGATGTTCTCGTTGCACAAGCGTTGCACAGGCGTTGCACAGGAGGTCGCAGAGGAGGAGCAACGGCAGAAGCGCCTCTTCTGAGTCACCATCTCACCACGGGGTGCGAGTGCCACGTGCTCTCCGCCTAGACGTTGGAAGGGATTTATCGATGCCCTGATGCGACGTCGCCTGAAACTCCCGCGCCATAGCTTTTGGTTTCTGTTTCGCCTTTATCGTCTATTTGTCTTTTCATTCGCGTACTCTATTTCTTATTATTTTTCCATCGACTTCTTTTTACTTTCATTTTCTATTCCTATCTTTCATTCGTATCG
>NC_051408.1:15299351-15299889 GCF_015228065.2 Penaeus monodon
AAAAAAATAATAAAAAAAAAATGGCCGAAGACTACCAGCTTCCTCATTTCGCGTGTCACGGACGGTCTCCATGCTAATTTCTAATACGCACTTTGCAGCGTGAATACTCTCAAGAAACCCACCGGTCTGAAGGCTACTTGGCAGAAGAAACACGTGATGCAAGTAATTTTTACTTGGCCAGAGTAGTGTGTAAATACATCAAGGTTAAATGTATTCCAAAAGAAGGCGAATAAATAGAGGAGAAACAAGAGACAAAAATAAAAGAGAGAGAGAGAAAAAAAGGAAGGGGAAATATCAAAATCATGCGACGATGACGAAACCTGTCCGTGAAATGCCATTACGTTCCAAGCAACAACCAGGTTTAAAAATAATCTCGGAAACGGTGGAAAAGGGGGGAAGGGGAGGGGGGTAGGAGTGCCCTTGGGTGCCCCCCCCTCTCCCCTCTCCCTCTCCCTTAGGAGTGTGTGTGCGACTGGGTTATACGGACGTTTCGCATAAATACCTACACAGTACACATACAGACGTAGATATACAGACG
>NC_051408.1:15300076-15300872 GCF_015228065.2 Penaeus monodon
TTTATCTCTTGGCAAAGGCGAGATCTGCAAAACGGAATCTCTCAGAAGCGAAATACAACTGAAGAGAGACAAGGCATTTTTGCATTCTTATTCGAGCAAAATGTGCGTGGATTTTGGTGTAACAGCTGTGTTAACTGTTAGAGCGTATCTGATGGCCTGGGTTCGTTAATGGATTGATTTAGATTGGGATTGTTTGTGCCTGTGATTGATTTCTTGTTTGTTTTGGTTTGATGAAAATGAAAAACATTCTTCTAGACCTGATTTCTTCTTTTCTTTCAAGTTTGGAATCGAGGAATGGAGGAAGTGAGAGAGATAGAGAAGGGGAGAGTGACGGAAGGAGGAAATGAAGAAAAAAAAATTTTTTGTTTTAGCTTGATGAAAATGAAAAGGATTGTTCACGTTCTGATTTCCGTCCATGATTGATTGATAAACTTCTCTTGATAACCTACATAATTTTGAGTAATATTTCCTACCCGAACATAGGATGAGAAAGAACAACACAGAACCGAGCTAACATCGGCCACACAATAGCCTTCCCACTCCTTCTATTGACTAATTCACAGTGACAAGGTAAACAAGGAATATTTCTTGTTTATGTTACTTTTATGTTGTGAAATCCCCGTCACACCGCCAAGGCATGTGAACGCAATGGCCGGTTTTTATTCTCTCTCTTTCTTTCATTTGACAATAATAGTCATCTGGAGAACGGTTGGATATGTGACGTGAATATGTATTACGGACTTGACGATACTTAGACTGGGATATGCGGATACCCATTTATTGTATATGTGCATTT
>NC_051408.1:15301007-15301522 GCF_015228065.2 Penaeus monodon
AAGCAAATACGTATATCTATCACACTTTAATCCTCAACAGCTTTTCCCTTCTTCATAAGTTGTCCGTGTTCCTCATGAGCCATCCTCCTCCCCACCTCCTCCACTATCTAACGCTTCTTCTCTATTTAATCGTTTCATTCATTTTCTTCCTAGATCCTTCCTCCTCCGCAGTCCTCTTCGCGTCCTCCCATCGCCTGCTTCGACCTCCATCATTTGCCTCCCTACTTAGAGGTTTATCACTTCGGGCGGAATGTCTCAACCATTGGAACCTTTTTATCCGGGGCCTTGTGTCCTGCAAGCACCTTCAGCCAACCCGTCACATCGCCAAACCCCGCTCTTTCTACTAAGACGCCCAACCCTGATGGTAACTTACTGATTTCTCTAGCGGCGCCTGTGGATGGCGGGTGACCTTTGCCTATTTCTTGGAAGGAGCAAGCGACCTCCCGACATGTTCTATGTAGGGTACGCCCAAGCATTTTCTGAGGTTTAATTTTTGACATTTGTCCTGCTATGAA
>NC_051408.1:15301721-15302238 GCF_015228065.2 Penaeus monodon
GGAATATAGATGAACAAACAGATAAACATAGACAGTTATATGAAACATACATATACACCTAAACATACAATAAAACATACATCGGACGTGTGTCTGCATGGCACGGGGACAACAACAGGGTACTTCCTCCTTCAGTTGTAATCAGCTCTTTGCATCATTCACAACGCAACGCAATCCCACATGAAGAAATGCCAAGCCCGTTTCCTTCTTTGCAACATCAAGACGAAAGCATGAAATTCTAAGAGACAAGGAACTCCCACCGCTAATATACAAGACGCTGTGAGATCGCTCGAGCAAGTACCTCCACCGTCTAAAGATATCCTTACATACTGCGATTCTTACTCACAGATGACATTCCGGAAAGGAAGATGTTGCGTTGTCTTCCCGCGGTCTCTGTGCGGAGAAAAGTTGCGGAGCTTGGGGGGAAAAAAATAAAAAAAAAGATCTTTACTTTTTTTGTAAAGAGAAGAAATGTCTGATTGGAAATTTGCACGTACTTGACAACAAATTGCATGCC
>NC_051408.1:15302927-15303394 GCF_015228065.2 Penaeus monodon
AGCACGTTTAACAACACGTATATATATATAATCAAGGCGAGAGGATTATATTTATAGGGTTGTATTTTTTCTATAAAAAAATAACAACAATGAAAGGTAAATCTAACAAATGATAGCAAAACTTTCTTTGTATTAATAACTGTTATATAAATAAGAATTTGGTTATTATCTTAAAATAAGAACATTCACAGAGACAAATAATAGATGATGAAGTGCCAGAGAACAGGAAGGGAAGGTGACGAAGGAGATGTTAAATAGTAATAGGAATAAAAACGAAAAGGGGAAAAAAAGGGAGAGAGGTGTAGTAATAAAAAAGCGACGAGTGACGGAGGAGATAAAACGGAAATGGAAAGGAATTGGATTTACACTGCGCGAATAAAGAGAAAGGGGTAAGGGACCTTATTTTTCATGTGTTCACGTCCCCTTGAGTTTGCATGTGTGTCTGTTCCTTGTTTATGTCCACGGGT
>NC_051408.1:15303785-15303915 GCF_015228065.2 Penaeus monodon
GTCCACCATCCAGTCCTTGCCAAAGCATTTGATGTCTGAGGCGCAGATCAGGGCATGAAAATAGCAGCGGGTGCGTTTGTGCCTGTGTTCATGCACCCATAAAGCCAGGTCATCAGGAACCCAGCTGTTA
>NC_051408.1:15303945-15304144 GCF_015228065.2 Penaeus monodon
CCTGGGGGTAGGGGGGGGATAATCAGATGAATTTCCGAGGAGGAGATAATCCTCTGATATCAGCCTGCACAGCTCTTAAAATCCCCAATGAGGGATTTCAACTCTCGGCTGCGTGAAGGAGTGGGAGGTGGCCGTCCGTGTAGCGTGTGCGAGGGAGGTCAGCTGTGCCCTCGCTGACAAATGGGCGGCGGGTGACGGC
>NC_051408.1:15304588-15304672 GCF_015228065.2 Penaeus monodon
GGCTGTCTATGTTTGTATGATATAACATGTGCAAACACCAGATGCACAGACTTTCTCATAGGAAGGAAAATGAAGTCGATATTC
>NC_051408.1:15305246-15305391 GCF_015228065.2 Penaeus monodon
TATAGGTTCATTTCCTGGTAAGCAGCAGATTTGTCGTGTTTCGGCGGTGCATGTGTGTGGGCGGTGTCTGTTATAGCTTCGGGCTTTAACTGGTGTCTCGAAGTCTTAAAGTGTCTCCCAGGCTTTGCTTTGTTAACTGCCCGGG
>NC_051408.1:15305917-15306089 GCF_015228065.2 Penaeus monodon
AAAGCCTCCGTAGGCCAATAACCCACTGTGACCTATCATGACCCTGATTTCACCGACGTGACGATCATGTGCGTGAGTCAAACACCAGGAATGTAGCCACACTTTAAAAAGAGCAAAGTGAAACAATCTATTGAATTTATCCCCTCGAGTTTTATTGGCTCGTATAAATAAC
>NC_051408.1:15306144-15306334 GCF_015228065.2 Penaeus monodon
GAGTTCATTGCTTTCCGAATGACTAAATCAGCTTGTATTTTTTCCTTGTAACTAACTTGATTTGTGATGCCTCGTTTGCTGCGTATCGAGGCTGGAAAGTCTGCTAAATCAAGCTCAAGTTACAATTTCTTTTCTCTCTATTTTTCGTAGTCTTATAACTTGCATTACCACAAGGTTGTACTGACAGGTT
>NC_051408.1:15306488-15306792 GCF_015228065.2 Penaeus monodon
TTACTACCGTTAGAAAGTCCGCTAAATCACGCTCACGTTACAGATATTTCCTGTTTTTTTTTCGTAGGGTTATATAACCTGTACCATCACCACTTTGCATAAGTACGAAATAAGTGTTTGTGTCTCTGTTATTTTGACTCGTGGGTTCAAAAGAGCAGGTGATGAAGCGAGTCTATCGGTTTCCAACTCCACGCATTTAAGATGTCGAACCTTCTGATATACTATCTGATACGCGTGCATGCCCAGCGCGCCTTGGAAGAGTATAAGCCTAAAAAACGCACGAGAATTTGTCTTATACTTTATA
>NC_051408.1:15307113-15307232 GCF_015228065.2 Penaeus monodon
ATCCTCTCCTTGTCTCTGTCAGTACCTCTCGCTATCGCTCTTTGATCCTCTGTTTATTCATGTCTCTCGGCCTCGTCCACTTTCTCTGTGCGGGTTTGTTTCTTTTAGGGGGGGGGGCA
>NC_051408.1:15307476-15308282 GCF_015228065.2 Penaeus monodon
CCATTCTATTTCTAATATTTTATGATACGTTATGGCATCTCGACAGTTATTAGATTCCGGGAAAAAAAAGAGAAATGAATATAAGAACAACGGCTATGAAACTGCAGTCATCTTCCCCCTTTTCTCAAACGTCCAAAATCTCTCTCAACCCGATCCTTGCCTCCGTCTTTTGCCTCATTTTCTCTTACCATTTTCCTTACCTTAATTTCCCCCTCCAATCCCCATTCCCTCCTCATCCTCTCTCCCGTCTCCCTCCTTCCCCCTCCCTCTCTTTTCCCTCAATATCCCCTCATTTCCCTTCCCTCCCTTATCCCTCCCTTCCCCTCCTTCTCCTTCCCTCCCTTATCCCTCCCTTCCCCTCCTTCTCCTTCCCTCCTTTATCCCTCCCTTCCCCTCCTTCCCCTTCTCTCCCTAATCACTCCCTTCCCCTCCTTTTCCTTCCCCTCCTTCCACCCTCCCTCCCCTTTTCTCTTGTATCCCTCCCTTCCCACCCCTTTCCCTTCCCCCACCCCCCCCCCAAGTCAAAAACCGACGGGCAAAAAGGTCCCGCCGCCGAAGATTCCCAAATTAGCCGCCAGAAGAAAAGCATATTATCTTTGGTAGGTCTTCAGGAATATAACATGGAGTTTACACGTTAGGGTCAAGAACGAGGAGTGTATATATAGCCACAAGCTGAGCCCCGGAGCCAATCACGGCTTGGCGGCTGAGCCAGTCTCCGGGGAGTGTAATAATTTCTCCGGGGTAGAAATAGATCCAAAACTCATCGGTTTTCTGTGGTAAACATTCGGTGTTACAAGAACAAATAG
>NC_051408.1:15311807-15312328 GCF_015228065.2 Penaeus monodon
CTTTTTTGCGTATTTATCTGTATGACTTTAACAGATGTTCTGAGTTCACTGCTGCCGATTTTTTTTTTTCTGAACATTACTCTCCGTTCATTTCCAGGCATGCCAGGTGTTAACTGCATGGCATGACACTTCCTTTTAATGCATGGGATACTACTGTACCCAGGTATGCAAAGTACCTCCTCCCTCAGAAGTGTCATGTGTCATCACTCTTAGATGTATTGAGTATCATCACCCTCGGGCGTGTCACATGTCAGCATCACCCTCAACTCCTATCAATCTGAGAGCCGATAAGCGATATCACTTCAATCACTATACATGTAGCTCATGCCACTGACAGAGGAATCGACCTGCGCCATAAGACCCGAATAATGTTTTGAAATACAGCTGAGATGCTATCATGTAATGTGCATCTGGTAAAGGAAGGTTTATCATGCATATGTTTTTGTTCTCCTTTTAGATGAGAAAAGGGAACATTTTTTAATATTCAGTGAAAGTTGCTGTTGTATTACATTCCTACATAA
>NC_051408.1:15312486-15312780 GCF_015228065.2 Penaeus monodon
CTCCAATCTTTATCATTATCTATGAAGCGTTTTTCATCACCTCAAAAGTGTCTCAAAAGTGCAACTTGTCCCACCCACTTAAAAGCACGACCGGTAAGCTCGGATGACCGTCAGTGGGCGGTCCCTCCCTCGGAAGACACGCCTCGTTGAAAGTCGAGGGAGGAGGCGCCAGAAAGCTCCTTACAGACCATTAATCAATGACTTCATTTGACTTTACATTCTAACTTCAAAACCGAGACGAGAGAGACTGAAATAGCTTTTGTACTGAAATCGATCGTAAAGAAAGCTGTCATT
>NC_051408.1:15312941-15313049 GCF_015228065.2 Penaeus monodon
TTCACTTGTCTAAGGAATGCCATGAACGCAAGCCTGTAATCCTGATAAGTACGCAACGAAATCGGAGCCAATCATCAAGAAATCGCTTCGAAGTTTCATCTGCAAAAA
>NC_051408.1:15313315-15313791 GCF_015228065.2 Penaeus monodon
ATGAATATTCTTCTAAAGAAACACATTCTCACCGTGAATTGCGATATAAAAGTATATGTTTATAACGTGACGTGGGCTTTTATTATGCAAATTGATCTCCTTGTAGATGAAAAGACGAAAGAATATATTTTTTTATTTATCATTCGTTGAGGTCTAAGGGTTCCGATCTTATCCACGAAATATATGCTTACGTCTTTCGAAAGCTGCTGACATTAGTGGTAAATAGAGGAACTAAAAACGAGACATTATTAGGGGGGGAAAAGGAGAGAAATTTTGCCTTGAGAGTACTTCAGAGTCGACATTAGCTAAAGGAATGTTCATGGCGTGAATCTACGTTGGTCATATTCGGGATTTTTCATCAACTGATTTAAGGAAATTAGTCATTAGTCATCAGGTTTTTGTTTGTCTGTTGTTTGCGGTTGATTATAGACTATCTTTGTTTCCTACTTCTCTGTGTCTGTTTCTCTGTCTATGTT
>NC_051408.1:15315126-15315396 GCF_015228065.2 Penaeus monodon
CCATTTCATTCTCCCCAAACCACAATCTGTCTCAGCAATTTCCCCCGAACAAACGGAACAGAGAGGAGGATGAGCGGAGAACAATGTACAAACGAGCGCACAAAACGGCCGTCAACACCAGGTAGGTAGATCAATCACTCTGTTTTGTATGAACCCGACACTTCACTGAAACTTCATGAATTCGCAGTCATTGTTGTCAACAAGTCGTTAGGGAGCGTGGCAAGCGAGGCATAAGACATATATATTCTAACGTAAATGTAGATGAATATG
>NC_051408.1:15315432-15315803 GCF_015228065.2 Penaeus monodon
CATTTATGCGAGAAAACATCTTGAGTAGGATATGTGGTTAAAAAAGAGCATGTTTGTTCTGGCAAAACACGATAGATCAATAAGAAAATGGTTGCTGGATAAACATTAACCGTCAGGTAGTTCATGGAAGTTTCTGGTCCCATTTACTATCTATTGCTAATTTTCTTTAAAAAATAAGTAATTATTCAACGCAAGTGTTTGATGCATAATTCGATATCAGTAATTAGAGATAAAGATCGATTCATTAATAAAAATCAAATCCCGAATTTTACGAAGACGAAAGGTATTATTTTCATCTAAAAAAAAAAGTCATTAACTTCGTATTGACGTTTCGATGTAATCAGCCGTGATCAAGATCTCATAGTGAGCTT
>NC_051408.1:15315826-15316095 GCF_015228065.2 Penaeus monodon
GATTCAGGCAACAAGTCAACATTCCTTTCATGAATAGACGGCGTCGCCATCTTTCGAGTGAAGCTGCATTATGAATATTCACGAAAAATCTTGTATTATTACCTTATACAGTCCTTGATGTATTTTTTTCTGAATTATAGTTATGTTTGGAAATATACTAAGATCCGCTTTGTTTTGTTTTTCCGTATTTCTACCAAAACCCATAAAAGAAGAAGTAATCTTAATACCCATTTCCTGTCTAAGTTATCAATGCATTTTTCCATTTACTC
>NC_051408.1:15316117-15316204 GCF_015228065.2 Penaeus monodon
TCTTTACGAGATAAGGTATCTGATTTACCCGTTTCCTGAGGCTTGCTCGATAGCTATTATGCAGCGATGAATATTTATTTTATTGAA
>NC_051408.1:15316439-15316649 GCF_015228065.2 Penaeus monodon
GATTTAAAAACACTTAAAACACATATTTTTAATCAGTAAACTCATAATGTAAAAAAAAAGCACACAGTTATATCCCTTCATTAGTTTTAGTGTACCCCGGGGTTCCACTTTTTTACCATGGATCTACTATTAATCTAACCAGACACTTCTCATCTATACTGCATCCTCCAACCATGGATTTTTATCACGATCCGCCAGCAGCAGTACGAG
>NC_051408.1:15317049-15317646 GCF_015228065.2 Penaeus monodon
TCCTCCTACTAATATTCTTCAAAACAAATTATCGCCCACTTAAAATCGCAAAATTCCCAATGCCACCCACGTTGAAGAACACTGAATATCCCTGGTCTGAACGACACAAGGGAAAAGGTAGCAATCAAGCACCAGTATCTATTAAAGACGGGGACACATGGCTTAGATTTATGTGACCACTGGACTCTGGGCCCGAGGAGAGAGAGTGTGTAGTGGGAGTCATTACTAGTGAAAGGGAAGAGCGTGGGCGAGTGTGTATTTTAGCTGCATTTTACCTTGTGCTTCGTTGAACATACTGCTTTATCCATGGAGATCGATGGTGCATGGTTAACTTTGCTTATATTATTGATTACGGCAATATGTGTACTTTTAGTGTGATTGCATAAGACATTCAACAGAGTATCAAAGTACATCGTTGGTGAAAGCTTATTTGTGCCAAATGCATCGATATGTTATTTATATTACCTTATGTTTACGATTTTGGTGTAACTGACAAAAAGAAAAAAAACATAGTATTAGTGGCTTAGTCACTCATCTTTCTGACCTGAGAATTTAGCTGAGAATGAATGCTTCTGCTGCAGGTATACTCAGCGCGAC
>NC_051408.1:15317775-15318842 GCF_015228065.2 Penaeus monodon
AACACCTCTCTCTCTATGTAGTGCAGACAACTTAACATCGCCATTGCTGTCAAAACAGATTCATAGCTTCATGCGGGATCACCGTTAAATCTTCAGCCTGGATGTTGTCACCATTATAGTTGTGTTTTTATCTCCCTCATCAGTAATATTTTCAATCCCACCATGTGTCTCTCAGGCTTGCAGAAAAAAAGTAAAAAAATAACATTGGTTCACTAATAACCTCTTTGTTTTCGCATATTCCTTGCTAAGTCATGTGGCTGCTTCACGTGTATTTCTAGAGGCTTGTGTAGGCGCAGTTGGGCATGTTTACACCATGAAGTGACTACGAGGCGTGACCTGAGTGATTTAGGAAGCGCCTCTGACATAGGGGGACGTGGACGACCCGTAAACAATGGCTGAATCGCGCCAATGACTCAATGGATGGGTGTAACCTCATCACTAACCACGCCATTATCGGAAATAGTCTTGGTAGTTCGCGGAACTAGGGTGGTGGCACGCTTAATAGGACAACGGAGTCATTATAATGCGAGGATGATCTGTTTTCATGGGGGGAAATCGTGTGAAAATCGGATTAGCATATTCTGATCTATGGTGCAATAGATAATCATCTGTATGGATCAAGGTGGCGCCCCTTCCATTCTTAGAAATGAAGCACCGCCAAAATGATGGAAAAAGGCTCATCAGGCACATAAAATCCGTTTGGGTTTTAGCGACTGATGACGAGCCAAGTCATACTCGAAACGTCACGGTTTGTTTTCCCTTTATCATTGCGACTCCTTCGTTTCAACTGCGCATATACATTCTTTACACAGACATGTAAAGTAGTCTCACTTGAGGGTTATCTTTACCTCAGTTGAAACTGTTTATCTGATTTTGAAATAACAGTCAGACAGAAAAAATTCTGATCTTCACACTCGTCAGGAACACGTGCTTTGGATTAGGTTTCCTCGGAGATAAATTGGAACACGTATTTAGTCTTAATACATTAAGATTTTTTATGCATTTACATAAATAAACATAGTCTTCATTAAGTACCTTGAGATTAGGTGGTATAATAAATATGAATA
>NC_051408.1:15318865-15319066 GCF_015228065.2 Penaeus monodon
GAGCGAAAATAGCGTCACATACACACACACACAAAAGTCAAAACGACGAATACCAAAGCATTACCCTTAGATAGTTTTCTTATCTGAGGGAATTCTGAGAGGCAGCTGGTTCTGCCCATTACTGAACCACAAAAAGAAGAGAGAAAAAAATACACACCGTTTAGAACGCAAAATTAGTTTCATGCAAGAGAAATGTCATAG
>NC_051408.1:15319143-15319251 GCF_015228065.2 Penaeus monodon
CAACCACATAGTAGAGTATAGAAGTATGGAAATTATTGATATAAGAAAAATACAAAGGTGACGACTGACGAACATTCAAGAAATACGGAATTTGGTGAAATAGTATGG
>NC_051408.1:15319649-15320060 GCF_015228065.2 Penaeus monodon
TGTTCTACCTGCACTTTCACTCAGGCTCTCTTGGTAAACGTGATTTTTGCATTAGTAACCTGCATTTTTTTCCTTTCTGGTTAATCGTTAATCACTTTCCTGCTTATTCTTGTCTCTACCAAAGGCTACTGAACACCTTTTGCATATTATATACCTTTATACACATCTATATATTTTGTTACAGTTCCCAGGTTTCCCACGATAAAATTTACATTACCTCCCCCTTCTTCATCTTCCTATATCAGTCCATTTCACTTTTCGGTCTTTTGCAAAATATTTCTCGTCTTCTGTGCTATTAGCGAGTGAACTGGGCAAGCTGCATCTATCACTAAGAGTGTTTCTTTCACCTGACCAACCACAATTACAGTATATCTAGCTTGTTTATGGTCTGATGTTTGATCAATCTTTGTC
>NC_051408.1:15320479-15321311 GCF_015228065.2 Penaeus monodon
TTTTTTTAAATATCTTACAACAATATAACTCTTCTACTTCGAGTTCCATAACATATTTTTGTTTGACTGCAAAGTTTTGCTTGAATGAAAGACTACCTCGTGACAGAAAATTTACCTAAACAGTTGTCTGCGACTCTTAACAAAGGTCCATAAAACCTTTGTCAAAGCCGTTCGTTTACAATCTACAGAAAAAAAGTTCCAAGATTTCTGGCTTATGGCAGGATTATCGCCTGTAAATGTACTAGTATCGCCTGTAAATGTACTATTATCGCCTGTTAATGTACTACTGTCAAGCAGCTCCCTGTCTCTTCCTTACGGACGTTGTCATATATTTTTAAATACAGCACATCCTGCAATTTTGTTTCAACTTCTCGTTATACGAAGTGCTGTCGTCCTAACACTGTTTTCCACGTTCATAAGTGTTGCCATTTTCCCTTTATTATCCTGTAAATTTACTCGCCTGAGTGCTCCATGGGAATCAGGCACCACGTTGAATGAACCTCGTACCATGCCGTGTAACACAAACGAGCCTTATAGTTTATTATAAGGGATGCTACTGTTCGTTATTCTGAGAGGTGGTCCCTCCTTTCTACGCCGCCATGAAATTACATATATTGTATATTACAACAAATATCAACAAAAATAAGCCCAAAAAGGTATATCTCTTAACTCTCGTGTATTCTTTTTTGTGATTTATTTGGTCATACGTTTTATTGGTCTGTTACCTGACTTGATCGTAATCTATATATCTTTCTGCTGGTAGTTTTTCATCACACTGGTGGCAGGAAACCATAGACAAGGGGGTAGCATCAGTGCAGCTTGAAATGACTGC
>NC_051408.1:15322290-15322442 GCF_015228065.2 Penaeus monodon
GTATTTCGAGCTCCTCCATGAGAATCACTCAATCAACACAGAGAAAGTCGACAACAGATGAAGGCATGCATGGAATTAGAGCTCGAGAGGAAAAGAGCAAACCAAGCAAAACGTCGCAAAAAGTGCACAGAAAGAGCCATGTGAAATAAGCA
>NC_051408.1:15322473-15322774 GCF_015228065.2 Penaeus monodon
TGCCATATTCCACAAGTGTTTGTGCCAATAAAGATGGCACTTTCACCAGAAATAGAGGCCCTTTTTTATTTCCCTTTGCGTGGACAGCAAGTTCTACAAGCAAAGGTGAAAGCCCAGGTGTGTGAGTGGGTCGCTATATGTGTATGAGTGTGTGCATTAAATATAACCGACCGGTATAATGATAGGATGTATGTAGAATTTCACCTAATAACGCTGGGGCTCCTTCGCAGTGGACTTCAACTTACATCGCCACGACGCGTCAAGACAACTGTATAAATCATTCTCGAATCGTATATATAAT
>NC_051408.1:15325393-15325855 GCF_015228065.2 Penaeus monodon
TCGCGACTAGTTTGTGACCATTCCCCGGAACATAACCGGCTGCCTGCACTTTGTAATCTAATTACCAAGGAACGCTAATCTACTGATAACTCCCACTCTTAGTTTTACAATATATTCATTTACAACAGCACAATCTTCATTTGAGGTCATGGGCTGCCAAAGGTTTTCTCTGTATAATGGTCTGAGGACACCTTTGCACGCGTTTGCATTCCTTTCTACTGAAACTGAGACTCAGAATCTCTCCCTTTCGCTTTATTACTCCTCTGGCCATAGGCAGTGGATCAAACACCGTGTCCAGACGCCGCCACGGCTCATGTGATTCGCCTCTTGGTTAAACATTAATGCCAGAGCGAATACAAGCATGGAACACATGGCACCAACCCCCGTGTTAATCTCAACGCGAGATGTGGCCATATGGAAAAGAAAAAGAAAAGTAAGTTGGCATCTTCATCCTCTTCAATT
>NC_051408.1:15326120-15326256 GCF_015228065.2 Penaeus monodon
GTGATACATCCTAGTCTGGCTGCACGAAAGATTCTTCTGGCTGCGATTCTGACAGATTTTTTTTCAAAGACAAAATGAAAAAAAAAAAGCATAGAAGACATAAAAGACGGAAGGAAGAGTTCAGAAGAGGGCGGAC
>NC_051408.1:15326391-15326746 GCF_015228065.2 Penaeus monodon
ACATATGGCCTAATCCGCACCTCCACCGGGACGAGACTGCATGCCTTCAGTGGGCGGAGGCAAGACACCTGAATGGCTGCCCGGAAAACTTTTGTGCTAAATACTCCACATTCGCTGAATATCTTGGAATGAAAACGAAGCGGAACTTCAGCAGTCTCGATGTCTCTCCCACTTCTCGCGACCTCGACGCAGCTGTGTAAATCTCGCGAGAAGGAAGAGAGGGCGAGGCTGCTGCCCGCCCGCCGCTGCCGTCGCGGCGGAAGGCAACGCGGGGGGGGGGGGCTACGGGGGGAGGCGTTGAAATGGATGCTGTGTGATTTAATTTAGAGAGCCAGAGGTAGGGGGATAGCTAAAC
>NC_051408.1:15328938-15329185 GCF_015228065.2 Penaeus monodon
AAGACAAAGAGAGAAAGAGTCAAACCTTCCATACGTCTGCAACAAACGCATAGGCAGTCCTCTAACGACAGCGAAGCCGATTCAGAGAAGGCAACGCGTGCAGCTGGTTTTAATTCTAATTAATTACCTCTAATGAAGTAGCATTTTACTGCTCCAAGATTCACACGCACTATGTCCATTTCGTTAGCTTCTCTTGACGTAAAAATGGAGACGGACAACGTGGTGACGTCATAATAAACTGCTTGGC
>NC_051408.1:15329649-15329721 GCF_015228065.2 Penaeus monodon
CACCTCTCTCTTTGCAACATAAATGTATCCGTCTATTTTCTCCTTCTCACCTCCTTTTTTCCCTTTTTCCAT
>NC_051408.1:15329866-15330291 GCF_015228065.2 Penaeus monodon
TTTTAGTTCTCTACCCTCCTCTCTTTGAGGACTCACCCACGTGGCGTTGCAGTCACAAGGATGGACACGCACCAGTGCTTGCGAGAGGGTGTACTGCCAAAGCCCTGCTTGCTACTGACACGTGACTGGCCCCACGGTGAAAATGGTACAGGACGTAAGCGGGGAAGGAATTTAATAGAAAATGATGATGGTGAATATGTGGAGAATGGTTTTAAGAATATAGTGAAAGATGGTGGTAGTTGTGTCTAGGGGGAAAGGTATTCGTAGCGAACTATTAAGAGATATACAGACTCTATCTCGCAGAATAGGAAGGGAGAAAAGAAAATTAATTTATTATCGATTGAAAGAAAATAGGAATAATATAAGGTAAATCTGACCTTATCATCCAGGAAGATAAGATAAGGTAAAGAGAAATAAGATTTTTT
>NC_051408.1:15330770-15331040 GCF_015228065.2 Penaeus monodon
ACAAGAGAGTAAATAGGTGCAAGCAGGTGGTGCAAGCAATAATAATCCTGGGAGCAGAAAGCAGACGCAAGCAAAAGCAAGCAGACTCAAGCAGGAGCAAGGAGTTGCAATCAGGTCCCGGCCGTGCTGACAACCCCTGTCCCTCCCTTTTATTCATTGGTGAGTGACAACGTGACTCACACTCGACGCCCTCAAGTCTCTTACACTCTCACTCGCCGACAACAAATTACACGTTGATAGGCATATATTCTTGGTGTTCATCATGAAAGC
>NC_051408.1:15332055-15332378 GCF_015228065.2 Penaeus monodon
TAAGATAGAAGATGCCAAAATATACATTTCATGTATTCATTGTGTGAACATATATTTGATTTTTTTAAACTATCTTAGATAAATGTAAACATGCAAAGAAGCTGATAGAAATCAACATCAAACACACATGAGAGAATATTGCAGCCATATTAAGCTACAGGTATTTTGGATTATGATAATGTTTGTTTTGCTTTGTTTTGTTTATCTGCTTCTTCTCTTTTCATCTTCCTCTCTAAATTTCATGTCTGTTTATTAGTCACTGTTTCTCTCTTTTTTTTATTTACCTTCTCTCTTTCTTTCGTTATCTCACAGAATCTATGTGA
>NC_051408.1:15332619-15332993 GCF_015228065.2 Penaeus monodon
CCTCTCTCTCTCCATTTTCTATCACTATCTCATGTTTATCCCTCACCCTGCTTGTTTCTATTTCTAATTCCCAATGTCTCTCCCTGTCATTATCTATTCCTTTCACGCGTCCTTTTTACTTCCATATTTATTTACTTTCCTCGTGACCCCCGTGCCCCCTTCTGCTATCTTCAGCCTCCACTCAGCTTCTTCCGCAGCCCAGTGAGTGAGTGACAGTGGCGAACACATCATCCCCGTGGCACCCTTCCGTGGCACTCTCCCGTGGCACCCACACACATGAAAGGGAGATGCAGTAAAGCAGGATTCGGGTGTTTGTTTATCATTCACACATGCAGGCTTTGGGGTCATATCTACACCTCTCCCCTACTCTCCTG
>NC_051408.1:15333127-15333531 GCF_015228065.2 Penaeus monodon
ATACCTCTAAACCCTCCTTCCCCTTCTCATCTTTTCCCCTTTCCCTACTACCTCTTCCCCTCCCCTTTTCCTTCAACCTGACTGCCTCATTCCCCTTCTCTTCTTTCCCTTCCCCCTCTGCCTCCTTCCCCTCCCATTTTCCCTCATCCTTACAACCTCCTACCCCTTACTGCCTCCTTTCCCTCCCATTCTTCCTTTTTCCTCACTGCTTCCTTCCCTATACCTTCTCTCCCCTCTCCCTTACTGCCTCCTTCCCCTGCTCTCTCCCCTCACCCCTTCTCTTCCACGGTCACCTGCACTTCACCAGGAAATATTTACAGTTCCGGGTTGCGCAGTTGGTCGTCGGTGAGAAGAATGTACGTCCCAGAGCGTCTGAGTCATTCAGAGATGGTGAGGAAAAGCGG
>NC_051408.1:15333591-15334979 GCF_015228065.2 Penaeus monodon
TATGATGAGGTAAAAATCAGTGATGTAAAGGGTTGACTGATATTTGAACGTTGTGGATGATACTAATGATAATGATACAATCGTTAATGATGTTCTCTATGAAATACTTGATTCTTTACAAGATGGGTGTAATTATCATGTTACCATCTGACAAATAAGTGGATAGACCAGCGATGTGCAGAGACTTTCAGAAAGGCAGGAGTTAAAGATAAATAAATAAAAAACGACGGTTTGATACGTAGGAGAAAAAAGGAAGGAGTTTATGTAACCCAAGCTTTCCCCCCCCCCTCCCCTTCACACACGTTCCTGACGCAGACTTAAGTTGTTTATTCGAAGTTTATTGTCCTTTTAAGCTTCCGTCTTTCCGCCCGACAGAGGGCGATGCTCCCTCATCCTGTGAGCGTGCAAGAAGCCCTGCAACTTGTTTTGGTCTCTGTAAAGTGCCTGTGTTTATTCTAGATCCGTGCTTATTCCCTGTGATAAAAAGGCTCCAATAAACAATAGTTTCAAAAAAGCTCCCAATAAGTTTACGGCTGTCGCTCCACGCCACGCGGTCCGATGCAGCTTCACCTGTTGCCACATTAACATATCTTTCAAAATCTTACAAGGAATTCCAGCTCCACTTTCGCGTCTTTAGAGGGTCCTTTATGGGAAAACCATAAAGACAGAACAACGCTTAAGAGAACTGTTTTTCTTTATCCAAAAATGCCCGTTTTTTCGCCACGGTTCAAAGGCTACGTAAGACCAAATGGCGGACGAATCAGCGGAATTCTGTTCGAGTTAACACGATTGTAACATCTGATCTTTTAGTTTTAATCTGTTTACATCCACATCCATGAGTGTGTGGACACCGTCTATAGGTTAGTAGTATTACATATGAAAGTCGAGTGGTTTACTGCGAAGAAAATAATCAAAAGTCTTCAGCAGTCAAAGGTGACGTCATTATCATCGAAAAAAATATATGCAATTTTTTTTCTAAATTAAAGAGGGAAAGAAAATAAGTCTGAAAACTGCTAAACTGATATATAATGCAAATAAATTATTTTCAATGACACGCACGGAGCTAGAACAACCCACAGATATGTCTCGGCCTTTCAGCAATCTGTACACTTACTCGTACAATCGAAATAGAAGCAAAAACAAAACCAATCACAACTCTGAAATCGTTATAATATACAGAATCAGCATAACCTTAATGATAACTATACATATAAAATACCGATGCATATGCTTCGCCAGTAAAAGTTAGATATAACACGAACATCCAATTTCTCTCCATCATCATAACACGCCTGTTATCGCCTATTCCGAAGAAATTAAATGAGCATAACAAGACCATCAACATACCACATCTCATGGTATTCATCCTTCCCCCCCCTAATTCTCAG
>NC_051408.1:15335111-15335420 GCF_015228065.2 Penaeus monodon
GATGGCAACACTGTTTTAACTTAATTTTTTATTCACTTGTTATTTATCTTTATTTTCCCTGTCTATCATTATTTATCTATTTGTCTTTTTTATCTGTTTATCCATCTCTTCCTTTTCATCTATCGTCGCCATCTTACTTCATCTCGTCTAACTTTCTTCATTTAATTAATCACCCTTGTCTTTTCTGCTTTGATTATATTATCCTCATCTAGATGTTCGACTGCTTCCAGGTCGAAAGCCTCTGTTTCTGATTTGTTTACTTGGTTGTACGACCGGCGATATATCTTCTGACATAATGCAGTTGTGTGA
>NC_051408.1:15335741-15335833 GCF_015228065.2 Penaeus monodon
TTCGGAGTACTCACACTCATCTTTGGTGACAAAGAGAAAAAAATATGGATAATAAATACTTCAAAGTATTGACTAAATGTAACTAAATTCAA
>NC_051408.1:15338093-15338222 GCF_015228065.2 Penaeus monodon
AGCAGCAGCAGTCAATATCATTTTGAAACTGCTTCACTAAAATCGTGAAAGGTGTAGATCACCTTCGTCATTCTGTGGCCCCGACCAATATGGGATAATCTTCATGGCTCCGTTCAAACTCTATCATCT
>NC_051408.1:15338435-15338690 GCF_015228065.2 Penaeus monodon
CCCCTGGTGTAGATAATTTTCCCGAAACAAGATATATATGGAATTTTACATTATTTGACAGAAGATATTCATATCATGTGAACGAAAGAAATAAACATACGTTGGTTCTGTTTTCTATCAAAAATATCGTAAAGTATATAGATTTTAGGGGTTTCTTACATTTATTTCGACACATCTTATTTTAACTTTAGTTTGACCTAAACTATTTCCTTTATAAAAAAAAATGCACTGATAATCGCCGTCAGTTCCGTCCCA
>NC_051408.1:15338724-15339603 GCF_015228065.2 Penaeus monodon
GGCGTCCACACCTTTCCCTCGTTCTTTTCTCACACTTCTCCTTTATTCCGCCTTTTAACCTAGCCACTTTTGTCCCATTCTTCTGCCCCCTAATTCTTTCACAGGCCAGTGACGAGTCTCCTCACAAAAGAAGAATGACACTTCTTTAGTTCCAACGAGAGTATAAATTCTTGTCTCTTCTTCAGGTACTTCGTTCTAACCCGATGGTCTCTCTTCTCCTGTAGGTGGCGCTGAAGTTGCTGGCATGTCGTGGGACAGAGAGCCCTTGGGGAGAGGTGCTTAGGGCATCGGGGAGTATATTCATCATTCTCGCCATTACACGGTGCCGCAGTAGAGGAACTTGGCAATCGTGACCAAAGGTTATGAATGGCTATGAACCACTTCGGCCTTCGGGTACTCTGTTTTCCGCTGGCTTCCTCTAGCCTTTCACCGTCTTTTCTCCTTCCAAAGCATCTCCATTCTTATTACCTACATTCTTTCTTTCTCTTTACCCTATTTCCTTAGGCATTATACCTTCACCCCTTCCTTTTTACCCGTTTTCCCTCCCTCCCGTATCCTTTCACCCACAGCTTGAGTCACCAACATATCTCACAAACCATAACAAAAGAAACACATATCTTGTAGAGTGTTATTGCGTGTAAAGCAAAGGGAAAGTTCTAGAATGTGAAGAAGAAACGGCATTTACCTCTCCCGAAAGAGTTATGCAAAGAATTCCAAATATGAAAAGCTAACAGTCCTCGGATGACATTGTTTCAGCAGACTTCCCTAACCTCCGTCCGAACAGCTGAACACTTGAACTTCAAAAGCTATTTTTACAGACTGTTATTGTTATCCATCTCTGTCCGATTATCTAACAACAAACTGAGTAAGACTGCAAAA
>NC_051408.1:15341206-15341348 GCF_015228065.2 Penaeus monodon
CAGAAAACGCATCGATATATATTTGTCCAAAACGTATTCTCTTTAAACAGTGAGATTTAGAAAGTCTAAGTCTGCGTGACGTGAGGGCGTTTCTAGGATTTTTTTCGCCTCTTAGAAAAAATGGTTGATATTTTTTTCAACG
>NC_051408.1:15341682-15342009 GCF_015228065.2 Penaeus monodon
ACATACGGAGCAGGTGGTCGTTAGAGATCCCGTTGTTCTAACATGTCACAGGGACGAAGCTTAAAACATCAGTTCGCCATTAAATTAATGGTCAAAATGTGTTTCCTCCGAGGGCCACCGTCCCGGACCGCTCCTGCTTTGTCTTTGATGTTTAATCTCCGGTGTTTAAAGTGTAGTTTACATGCTCTCGTTCCGCTGTATAAATGTGGACGGTAAACAGCGGTCGTGGCAATCAGGTCCTACTGGGCTGAGGAAGCTGGAGAAGGCCTCCCTGTGTCTCTTGGGGCGAGTTTGAGGTGCCCCTCTTGCTAGCTTCTCTCCTTGGTT
>NC_051408.1:15342456-15342798 GCF_015228065.2 Penaeus monodon
ACGCTAACTTCTGTGTATCGGTAGCTGGGAGTAAGGGGGTTACCTTCACCTGCTGCGGGCAGAGTATGGAAGAGAATTATGCTCTTCCTCACCACAAATACACGTACTCGTAAATGTATACAGGAAGTCACTGCAGACTTTCAGCAAACAACTCAAAAGCAAACACACGTTGACAACCACATTCATGAATCATTCAATATCAACAAACGAACACAATTTCTCACGTGTTTAGTCAAACATAGGGTACGAGTTCAAAGTTAATTTATAGGTCACATATTTACAACAGTTTGAGGATACGGAATGAGTGCACTAGGTAAGTGAGTAGTACTTGGATTGGCATGC
>NC_051408.1:15342974-15343055 GCF_015228065.2 Penaeus monodon
TATGCACGCTATATTTACAATTCACACCTGAAATCAGTACTTCTTAGGTTGCTAACTTTATTTGGTACTAACATGTACATC
>NC_051408.1:15343126-15343206 GCF_015228065.2 Penaeus monodon
GACTGACACATGAATATTAAAGCATGACACGCATGTATAAACACCCAAAAGCGCCTTCATCAAATTGCGCATAACAATCC
>NC_051408.1:15343323-15343814 GCF_015228065.2 Penaeus monodon
CATTTAATATTTACAAGATTATCCGAGAGGGGAGTTTAAAAAGGAAGGTAGAAGGGGAAGGGGTAAGAAAGGGGGATAAGTAGGGGGGGGAAAGGAAGGGGAAAAGAAGGGGGGAGAGGGAAAAGGGGATGAGAAGAGGGTAAAAGAGAAAATGGAGATGGGGAAGGGGAAACAGAGGAGACTTAAACGGGAAATGAGATAGGAAAGGGAGAAGGAAAAGGAAAGGAAAGGAGGTGGGGGAAGTCAGGAAGAAGAAAGGGGCAGATGCAGGGCTTGAAATGAGAGAGAAGAGGCGAATTTAAAGAAAAATTGAGGGCAATGAGGGGTGGCAGAGCGAGAAAGGGAACGGGAGAGGGAGAGGGAAACGATGTGGGAGAGGGAGACGAAAGGAATAAAGAGGAGAGTGAAAGAAGGAGAAAGGAGCGCCCGTTTTTTGTTTTTTTTATTGTACCGTGGAAATTCCACAAGTCCCGCTAGTGTGTGTGTATGTT
>NC_051408.1:15343921-15344005 GCF_015228065.2 Penaeus monodon
CTCTATATGTGTGTGTAATAATAATAATGATTATAACGTAGGGTTTGGTGTGATAGGTTCTCGTGACTTCAGTCAAATTATGGT
>NC_051408.1:15344813-15345069 GCF_015228065.2 Penaeus monodon
CCCAGTAAGTCACAAAATGCTTGCTTGCTCCCACCACTTCCCCCAAATATTATCTTTGCTTTCGCTGTTGCATCTCAAGCCTCGTCGGTCTGAATTTAAGAGAGATTCTCGACACATGCGAGGCCCTCACGTCAAAGCTAAAGTGCGTGTTTGTGTCTTATCTGCCCGGGAAGCGATCCATCCATCTTGTGCATCGGGAATCGCCGTCGCAAAGAAGACAGGGGGTTATTTTTCATGGAAGTTAGTATTATCAGGA
>NC_051408.1:15346031-15346663 GCF_015228065.2 Penaeus monodon
TTAATTTTCCCGGAACTGTAATAGGATACAGAAATACGACTATGACAGTTCTCCGAAGTTGGAAGATAATGCTAAAATAGACCTTCTTGATTTTCTTTCGCAAGTTTAAATATAATTCTGTGATTAAAAAAAAATGCACATTTCGTTCGCAGAAACCTATGAGGGTCCTAAAAGGGCATTGCTGTCAGATGCTTTGTCTTCATCTCTGTTTTGTCCCTTTGGGAGATAAGCAGCATCACATATTACGGGATGCTGCAAGAGGTGAGGGTCAAGACGATTAAATAAATGCGTGAAAGTGAGGTGGCTACGAAGGATATTGATATGCCATGTTGCATTAATATATTCTTCTGTTTTGCGAGGTTGTGTCTGCGAGAATTGTTCAGTGATAAACCTACTGAATTATTTATTTCATTGGCCTTTTTCCCCATATCATTTAATAAATGAAGAGTTCATTTTATCGTCATTAAATATCCAGTTGTTTCCTTTCCTATAGTGGGTATTATATTGTCTGGTGTATTAGAAATTACATTGACAAATTAGGTTCTACAAAAGCAAGTATGATGACTGCAACACATAAACTGATTCCTGAAGTTTAGTGCTGAAATGAGTAAAAATCGAAGGCTTCTCATAGT
>NC_051408.1:15346758-15347264 GCF_015228065.2 Penaeus monodon
TCACAGTTACACGAATTTTTCATATCACCGAGCAGAATTAGAATTATACGTATAATATTCCCGTGCAGTCAGTACAGCTGTTCAGTATTTTGTTGTCATGTAATCTCTTATATCTTATGATAATCTGATACACACAACTTTATATAATGACATCATCAAAAGTTCCAAACTGTTCCCATTTCAGATCCCAAAAGTTTTTCTTAGTCCAAAAGCTATTGCCTTTTCGCACATCCGTTTATATTTCTAAGGACTGACTTGATTTCAGTATCGATGGAGTGTGGTTTTAACTTACGGTTTGTTTAGTTATATAAGTCTTTTGCTTTGACTACGAGAAGCGGTCGAGATATTAGTCTTGGTGAGATACCGCCAAGTTCGAAATTTGTCTCCCGTTGGTGTAAACATTGTGCAAATTTCTTGGATTTATTTTTCTTTTTTTTTCGAACCGGTATTCGTTATTCTTAGTTTGAGTGATGGACAGTTATGACCGATGTTTATATTGGTCTGTA
>NC_051408.1:15347288-15347389 GCF_015228065.2 Penaeus monodon
CCAAATTCCTAATTATTGTTTTGGGGTCATTTTTCTTTCTGACGTAGGTATTTTCTGTCCCTATTTCTCTTTCTGTTAGTAGGGCATCCCCCACCCACCTT
>NC_051408.1:15347576-15347741 GCF_015228065.2 Penaeus monodon
GTCTTGCACTTCCTTTTCTGCTTTCCATGATCGGTAATACTGACACCCATTAACCTTCTCTCTTGTACTTAGTCTTAGAATCCATTGGTTCTGTCAAACGCCTTCCTTCACATGCAGACCTCCGCTGAGTCTGACCTGCACTGTGGTTTTACCATCGCCGAAAAT
>NC_051408.1:15347973-15348350 GCF_015228065.2 Penaeus monodon
CTTCCTTTTTTTTGCGTTTGTTTTCCCTGACTCATTATTTTCTCAACAGACGAACCAGTCAGAAGAGATATTTCTACAGACTTTCTATTTTTTTAGTTGGAAATGACTCATCTTCCAGAAAATAATGATTTTCTAACTTCATAATATGAAACGATTTTTGACGAGATAAAGGCGGCTGCAAATCCGGCTCAGCATCTGTGTAAACAAGATGACGAAAGCACGTGTGAACAAGATGGCCATAGGCGCTCAAAATAGCAGAAAGCGATCGTTGACGGCCCGAGGCTCGATCGGCGTTTTCCTCGTCTAATTTTGCCGAGAAGTGAAGTATTGGTGGCGATGTGGTCATTTACGAGATAAGAATGGGGTGTAAGTGTGTG
>NC_051408.1:15349191-15349338 GCF_015228065.2 Penaeus monodon
GATACTGTCTTTTATGAGCTATCCAAAGAGCTTCAGTCGGCGGCCACCCTTTCTTGTCAACAAACAGCAAACGCTCAAATTACGTCGCGATTTGTGTAGACTGTGAATTTCTGAATACAAATCACAGAGAGATGAAAGTATGTATGT
>NC_051408.1:15350121-15350277 GCF_015228065.2 Penaeus monodon
GAAGCCTTCAGGGTCCCTCGCCCCCCGAGAAATGAGAAACTCTTGGACGAGCCTCGAGGAAGTGCTTTCAGCAGATTTGTTCACTAAATCTCGCTGCATCCTGCGTATATTGTGCAAAGCGGCGGGGCATGGAGTTGGCTGTGCAGAACGAGATCT
>NC_051408.1:15351207-15351703 GCF_015228065.2 Penaeus monodon
TGAGTAAATTAGTATCCAGTAGTAACTCGATTTCAATGAGTAACAAATAACCGAAATGTTATCTTGATGAGTAATTACAAGGTGAATCGTGTTAAAAGAAATACCCAGATGCATAGTGATTAATCAAATACCGACGCATGAGTGAGGCAGACTATGCAGAACAAGGTCTTTATTGAATTTATTTTTGCCTCTTCTTTGCTGATATCTATTTATTATAGTAAAATTATAATAAGCATAACCAGATATTATATCCACAAATAAATAAAAACCACTAAATTTTTCAATAAAAAACGAAGTAAACTATATCTAAGGACGTCACAAACCACATAAAATTTTAACGCGTGATATAAAATCTTATATAAAGCGGCACTTACTTACTTTACTGAGCAATGCAATGGCTCATAAACAGAACAGGAACCGAATTTTCGTGAATAACAGGAAGATGAAACAAGAGTAAACCAGAAGTTATTCATTATTATTACAAAATGAGTCTGCG
>NC_051408.1:15351750-15352525 GCF_015228065.2 Penaeus monodon
GTTGATTCATGAGTGAAGATGGTTTGTAAAGTATAATGAATGCCAGACCAATAATGAATACCAAAAGACAGTAAATAATGAGAGAGTGTGTTAGAAGAGACCATTAGTGAGGATATATGATTAGCGAGTGAGATGATGAGTGAGAACAGTAAATGTTGAAGGAGAAAAGTGTGAGGAGTTAATAGGATTATCGTTAATGAGAGCAAACGGTGCTTAATGAGGATTAGATTTTAATGATGAGTGAGGCAAAAAAAAGAGAAATAGAGGACGATCAGACTTCTAAATAAAACAAATTGATAAGTAACAAAACGAAAACAAAAGAAGAAAAGAATCCACAGAGAACTAAGCATACACAAAATAAATCAATTGCAATAGAACAAGAGAGATAAAAGAAAAATCAAAGAAAATAAAACCTACAACAAACAAATAACAAGAAAAGGAAACAAAATTGACAGAAAAAAGAGAATAAATACACAAAACAAATAGTAAGTATCGAAAAAGAAGAGGCCAATATAAACAGAAACATAAAACCAAACAAATGATAAACGAAACACAATGAAAAATTAAAACACAAACGATAAAACAAAGAACAAAAAGGGAACAAAGAAAAAACGACACACAAACAACCAAAGCAATTAATGCGCAAAGTAATCAAACAAAAGAGAAAGAAGAATCGCCAGAGATGTGAACACGGAACAAAACGAGGAAACTCAAGCAAGGAAATCGGCGTCGCGGGCGTAAGAGAGTAGCGTGCTGAGCGGGCGTTTCGTAGGGT
>NC_051408.1:15352710-15352878 GCF_015228065.2 Penaeus monodon
AAAAATCACTCCTAAAACAAAACAAAGAATCACTAATATATATATAAGATACACACACAAAAAAATATATAAACGAAGGCATCGCAACACGATATAGCGACAAGAAACGAGCGAAATTTTCGAAGCAAGACCGATTCATTACCAAGACGAAGATATCACTCTTGGAAT
>NC_051408.1:15352934-15353382 GCF_015228065.2 Penaeus monodon
CCTATACCAAAGCATCGAAATACGAGCGACCAGCGACCGGCGCATGGAGGCACGTACCGAGCGGGTGAGCACCACCAGACGAGTTACTCACAAACCAGTCACACAAATGGTTGATAATAAAGATAAGGCCACGAAAAAGGAAACACAGAGCAAGCGATTCAGGGACGAGCACCTTGGAGTCACTTGCTGAGCGGGTATTCCCCAGTCATTCCCAAATCAACAACAAAAAATATTTATATAAGATCAAAGCAGAAAAAAAAGAAGAGAAAACCTAAACCATAACACCGAAACACGAGCGACTGCGAGGCACGTGCTGCCCGGGTGTTCCCGGGTGAGTCAATGAGATCTCACGGAGGTCAGCTGGTCACAGATGGACGCGCGTCCAAGAACACCCGAAATAACAGCGAAGTCTTGGCTGGGGCTGGCCGTTTCCAACCCGCATTTCCTC
>NC_051408.1:15353411-15355081 GCF_015228065.2 Penaeus monodon
TACATAACGCAGAGGAGAGTGTATTTTCAACGAGGGATGTCCACTTTTAACCTGCATTTTCCCGTCGCCTACGTGTCGTAACGCCCACGCCAACATAACACAGAGGAGAGAGTGACCCGGTCACAAGCGATGTCCACCTCATCCAGCACTTTTTCTGCCAACCATGCTTCGTCACGCCCACGCTACCACAACACACACGAGAGACAGTTACGTTAGGGGATATCCACTTACAACGCTAACATAACGCCACAACACTGAAGAAAGATTAACCCCCCTACAAAAGGTGTCCACTGCCAACTTGCATTTCCTCCGCCGCCCACGCCGCATAACGCAGAGGAGATAAGGTGCCTCTGACGAAGGACTGAAATGTCACTTAGCAGGGGCCGTGGAGGAGGCAAGGGCCGAGGATAAGGGTCAGGAGAGATGAAGGTCGAGGGGAAAAGGACCGACCAGGTGAGGGGAAAAGAGATGGCCAGGTGAGGGGAAAGAGCTGGCCAGGTGAGGGGAAGGGAAAGTCAAGTGAGGGGAAAAAAAGAGAGGTGGGAGGTCAGGAGACAGAGGAGAGGGGTTGGTCAGATGAGGGGACAACGAGAGGGGAGAAGGGTTTGGGAGGGGAAATAAATAGGGGAGAGAAGGAATTAGACATATGGTGGGAAAGAGAGAGGAGAGAGAGAGTTAGCCAAGTAAGAGAAAGGAGAGAGAAGAGAGAGAGTTGGCCAGGGGAGGGAAAAGAGAGCTGGCCAAGCGGAAGGAAAGAAAAGAATAGAGAGACATATCCACCTGGAGATAGACTTAGGTGAGGAGAAATAGCAAGGGGAGAGAGAGTTGGCCAGTCGAGGGGAAAGAGAGAGTGCATAGAGAGACAGCCAGATGAGGGGAAAGAGAGAGAAGTAGTGTTAGCCATGAAAAGGGGAAAAGAGAGTAATCCAGAGAGAGAAAGCTAACCAGGTGAAGAGAAAGAGAGGATTGATTAACCCAAATTGGGGAAAGGGCGAGGGAAGAGAGGGTTGGCAAGGTGAGGGGAAGAAGAGAGGAAAGAGAGTTGACCAGGTGAGGGGAAAAAGAAGCATGGGAGAATTGGCCAGGTGAGCGGAAAGAGAAAAAGGAGAGAGGAGAAAGAGAGGTGGCTAGGTGAACGGAGAGAGAATTATAAGAGGAGAGAGAGAGAGAGAGAGAGGAAGAGAAAGTTGGCTTGGTGAGGAGACAGAGAAAATGAAGAGAGAATTACCCAACTTGAGGAGGAGGAGGAGCAAGGGGAAAGAGAGCTGGTTAGCTGAGAGGATAGAAAAAGGGGACAGAGACTTGGTCAAGTGAAGGGAAAGAGAGAGGGGAAAGAGAATCAGCCAGACGAGGGAAATTATGAAGTTACATGAAGGGAAAGAGAGAAGAGGAGAGGAAATTAGCCAGACGAGGGGAAAGAGAGCTGGCCAAGGGAGAGAAAGCGAGAGCGGAGAGGAGGAAAGTCTACAACGTGACCTTCAAAGGTATATGTCGCAGCTGTCACCTGCTGTATGGGCGGTGTACTCTGCGCCTGCCCTACGCCCGCCGCTGGGATGAAGCCGCACGTGGTATCAAGACAGACTAATGGTTCTTTGTGGATATGTTGACTTCGCGACGCTATTTTTGGCTCTCTTCTTCGTGGTCTGTTTTGCTGTTTGCTTTCTTCTTAT